>NW_026893861.1:0-318463 GCF_032452875.1 Bos javanicus
ATCAGTGCATGATAGCCACGTGATCAGTGCCTGCTCAGTCAGGTGATCTGGACTTGATCAGCCACGTGATCAGTGCCTGCAGAGTCACGTGATCAGGGCCTGCTGAGCTGCGTGATTCCTGCCGGCTCATCTGCATGACAATTGCCATCTGAGCTGCGTGATTCCTGTCGGCTCATCTGCTTGACAATTGCCAGCTGAGCTGCGTGATTCCTGCCTGGTCACGTGCTTGATTATTGCCAGTTGAGCAGCATGATTCGTCACTGCTGAGCTCCATGCTTATTGCCTGCTGATTGCGTGGTTCGTGTCTGCTCAGCTCTTTGAGTATTGCCTCCTGAGGTCCCTGTTCGGTCGCCACCTGCCGGGGACCAGCCCCAACTGATCCAGGGTATTCGAAGGAGAGATGGCCTAGGCGACTATTTATATGCTAATCAGAGATGTCAAGAATAATAGTATGAGGAGAGCTCAGTAGGAATATTCGGTGGAGAAAAGAGACTGAGGAGCTTGGTTTACGCGGAAGAGCAATCAAACTTCAAGACAAGAAGTTTGCACCACTTACGTAGGCCGCAGGCGCCCTCTCGAATGGCGAAAGGTGCCTCAGCCTAGACACCTTCTCGAGTGGGTCTTAGCAGCCCAGGCATAATTAGGAAGCGTGGTGGGTTCCGCGCTCCAGATGGAGACTCAGCTGGAAGTTAAAGGGAAGAATGACAAGGAACTTTATGAATTGGAGCTGTAAGTTACCTCTTTGACAGAGAGAGCGAGATGGTGGTGGGGGACAGCCCCCAGTGAAATCAGAGGTGAGAGCACAAAGCAATACAGTAGGCAGACTCCGGTTTTTTTGGGGGAGATGCTCGAGAATATCCGGGTGGACTCCTGAGGCTCGATCCCGCATTTGCGTATGCCGAGCCTCCTTCCTCATGACCTTTGTCCAGAGTGGAATGCCTCCCCGGCTCCCGGCACATGATCAGTGCATGCTCA
Organism: Bos javanicus; assembly: GCF_032452875.1. NCBI lineage: Eukaryota > Metazoa > Chordata > Mammalia > Artiodactyla > Bovidae > Bos > Bos javanicus. Next base: position 976 of record NW_026893861.1, read on the forward strand.
GTCACGATATCAGTGCCTGCTCAGCCACGTGATCACTGACGGCACAGTCACGTGATCAGCGCCTCTCAGTCACGTGATCACCGTATGATAAACACGTGATCAGTGAACGACCAGCCAGGTGATCACTGCATGCGCGGTCAGGTGGTCAGTTCCTGATCAGCCACCTGATCAGTGCGTGCACAGTCCCCTGATCAGCGCCTGTCAGTCACTGATCACTGCCTGATAAACCCGTGATCAGTGCCCGAACAGCCACGTCATCAGTGCATGCGCAGTCACGTGATCAGTGCATGATAGCCACGTGATCAGTGCGTGCACAGTCCCATGATCAGCGCCTGTCAGTCACTGATCATTGCCTGAGAAACACGTGATCAGTGCATGATGAGCCATGTGATCAGTGCCCGATCAGCCACGTCATCAGTGCATGCGCAGTCACGTCATCAGTGCATGATAGCCACGTGATCAGTGCCTGCTCAGTCACGTGATCTGGACTTGATCAGCCACGTGATCAGTGCCTGCAGAGTCACGTGATCAGGGCCTGCTGAGCTGCGTGATTCCTGCCGGCTCATCTGCATGACAATTGCCATCTGAGCTGCGTGATTCCTGTCGGCTCATCTGCTTGACAATTGCCAGCTGAGCTGCGTGATTCCTGCCTGGTCACGTGCTTGATTATTGCCAGTTGAGCAGCATGATTCGTCACTGCTGAGCTCCATGCTTATTGCCTGCTGATTGCGTGGTTCGTGTCTGCTCAGCTCTTTGAGTATTGCCTCCTGAGGTCCCTGTTCGGTCGCCACCTGCCGGGGACCAGCCCCAACTGATCCAGGGTATTCGAAGGAGAGATGGCCTAGGCGACTATTTATATGCTAATCAGAGATGTCAAGAATAATAGTATGAGGAGAGCTCAGTAGGAAAATTCGGTGGAGAAAAGAGACTGAGGAGCTTGGTTTACGCGGAAGACCAATCAAACTTCAAGACAAGAAGTTTGCACCACTTACGTAGGCCGCAGGCGCCCTCTCGAATGGCGAAAGGTGCCTCAGCCTAGACACCTTCTCGAGTGGGTCTTAGCAGCCCAGGCATAATTAGGAAGCGTGGTGGGTTCCGCGCTCCAGATGGAGACTCAGCTGGAAGTTAAAGGGAAGAATGACAAGGAACTTTATGAATTGGAGCTGTAAGTTACCTCTTTGACAGAGAGAGCGAGATGGTGGTGGGGGACAGCCCCCAGTGAAATCAGAGGTGAGAGCACAAAGCAATACAGTAGGCAGACTCCGGTTTTTTTGGGGGGGAGATGCTCGAGAATATCCGGGTGGACTCCTGAGGCTCGATCCCGCATTTGCGTATGCCGAGCCTCCTTCCTCATGACCTTTGTCCAGAGTGGAATGCCTCCCCGGCTCCCGGCACATGATCAGTGCATGCTCAGTCACGATATCAGTGCCTGCTCAGCCACGTGATCACTGACGGCACAGTCACGTGATCAGCGCCTCTCAGTCACGTGATCACCGTATGATAAACACGTGATCAGTGAACGACCAGCCAGGTGATCACTGCATGCGCGGTCAGGTGGTCAGTTCCTGATCAGCCACCTGATCAGTGCGTGCACTGTCCCCTGATCAGCGCCTGTCAGTCACTGATCACTGCCTGATAAACCCGTGATCAGTGCCCGAACAGCCACGTCATCAGTGCATGCGCAGTCACGTCATCAGTGCATGATAGCCACGTGATCAGTGCCTGCTCAGTCACGTGATCTGGACTTGATCAGCCACGTGATCAGTGCCTGCAGAGTCACGTGATCAGGGCCTGCTGAGCTGCGTGATTCCTGCCGGCTCATCTGCATGACAATTGCCATCTGAGCTGCGTGATTCCTGTCGGCTCATCTGCTTGACAATTGCCAGCTGAGCTGCGTGATTCCTGCCTGGTCACGTGCTTGATTATTGCCAGTTGAGAAGCATGATTCGTCACTGCTGAGCTCCATGCTTATTGCCTGCTGATTGCGTGGTTCGTGTCTGCTCAGCTCTTTGAGTATTGCCTCCTGAGGTCCCTGTTCGGTCGCCACCTGCCGGGGACCAGCCCCAACTGATCCAGGGTATTCGAAGGAGAGATGGCCTAGGCGACTATTTATATGCTAATCAGAGATGTCAAGAATAATAGTATGAGGAGAGCTCAGTAGGAAAATTCGGTGGAGAAAAGAGACTGAGTAGCTTGGTTTACGCGGAAGACCAATCAAACTTCAAGACAAGAAGTTTGCACCACTTACGTAGGCCGCAGGCGCCCTCTCGAATGGCGAAAGGTGCCTCAGCCTAGACACCTTCTCGAGTGGGTCTTAGCAGCCCAGGCATAATTAGGAAGCGTGGTGGGTTCCGCGCTCCAGATGGAGACTCAGCTGGAAGTTAAAGGGAAGAATGACAAGGAACTTTATGAATTGGAGCTGTAAGTTACCTCTTTGACAGAGAGAGCGAGATGGTGGTGGGGGACAGCCCCCAGTGAAATCAGAGGTGAGAGCACAAAGCAATACAGTAGGCAGACTCCGGTTTTTTTGGGGGGAGATGCTCGAGAATATCCGGGTGGACTCCTGAGGCTCGATCCCGCATTTGCGTATGCCGAGCCTCCTTCCTCATGACCTTTGTCCAGAGTGGAATGCCTCCCCGGCTCCCGGCACATGATCAGTGCATGCTCAGTCACGATATCAGTGCCTGCTCAGCCACGTGATCACTGACGGCACAGTCACGTGATCAGCGCCTCTCAGTCACGTGATCACCGTATGATAAACACGTGATCAGTGAACGACCAGCCAGGTGATCACTGCATGCGCGGTCAGGTGGTCAGTTCCTGATCAGCCACCTGATCAGTGCGTGCACAGTCCCCTGATCAGCGCCTGTCAGTCACTGATCACTGCCTGATAAACCCGTGATCAGTGCCCGAACAGCCACGTCATCAGTGCATGCGCAGTCACGTGATCAGTGCATGATAGCCACGTGATCAGTGCGTGCACAGTCCCATGATCAGCGCCTGTCAGTCACTGATCATTGCCTGAGAAACACGTGATCAGTGCATGATGAGCCATGTGATCAGTGCCCGATCAGCCACGTCATCAGTGCATGCGCAGTCACGTCATCAGTGCATGATAGCCACGTGATCAGTGCCTGCTCAGTCACGTGATCTGGACTTGATCAGCCACGTGATCAGTGCCTGCAGAGTCACGTGATCAGGGCCTGCTGAGCTGCGTGATTCCTGCCGGCTCATCTGCATGACAATTGCCATCTGAGCTGCGTGATTCCTGTCGGCTCATCTGCTTGACAATTGCCAGCTGAGCTGCGTGATTCCTGCCTGGTCACGTGCTTGATTATTGCCAGTTGAGCAGCATGATTCGTCACTGCTGAGCTCCATGCTTATTGCCTGCTGATTGCGTGGTTCGTGTCTGCTCAGCTCTTTGAGTATTGCCTCCTGAGGTCCCTGTTCGGTCGCCACCTGCCGGGGACCAGCCCCAACTGATCCAGGGTATTCGAAGGAGAGATGGCCTAGGCGACTATTTATATGCTAATCAGAGATGTCAAGAATAATAGTATGAGGAGAGCTCAGTAGGAAAATTCGGTGGAGAAAAGAGACTGAGGAGCTTGGTTTACGCGGAAGACCAATCAAACTTCAAGACAAGAAGTTTGCACCACTTACGTAGGCCGCAGGCGCCCTCTCGAATGGCGAAAGGTGCCTCAGCCTAGACACCTTCTCGAGTGGGTCTTAGCAGCCCAGGCATAATTAGGAAGCGTGGTGGGTTCCGCGCTCCAGATGGAGACTCAGCTGGAAGTTAAAGGGAAGAATGACAAGGAACTTTATGAATTGGAGCTGTAAGTTACCTCTTTGACAGAGAGAGCGAGATGGTGGTGGGGGACAGCCCCCAGTGAAATCAGAGGTGAGAGCACAAAGCAATACAGTAGGCAGACTCCGGTTTTTTTGGGGGAGATGCTCGAGAATACCCGGGTGGATTCCTGAGGCTCGATCCCCCATTTGCGTATGCCGAGCCTCCTTCCTCATGACCTTTGTCCAGAGTGGAATGCCTCCCCGGCTCCCGGCACATGATCAGTGCATGCTCAGTCACAATATCAGTGCCTGCTCAGCCACGTGATCACTGACGGCACAGTCACGTGATCAGCGCCTCTCAGTCACGTGATCACCGTATGATGAACACGTGATCAGTGAACGACCACCCAGGTGATCACTGCATGCGCGGTCAGGTGGTCAGTTCCTGATCAGCCACCTGATCAGTGCGTGCACAGTCCCCTGATCAGCGCCTGTCAGTCACTTATCACTGCCTGATAAACCGGTGATCAGTGCCCGAACAGCAACGTCATCAGTGCATGCGCAGTCACGTGATCAGTGCATGATAGCCACGTGATCAGTGCCTGCTCAGTCACGTGATCTGGACTTGATCAGCCACGTGATCAGTGCCTGCAGAGTCACGTGATCAGGGCCTGCTGAGCTGCGTGATTCCTGCCGGCTCATCTGCATGACAATTGCCATCTGAGCTGCGTGATTCCTGTCGGCTCATCTGCTTGACAATTGCCAGCTGAGCTGCGTGATTCCTGCCTGGTCACGTGCTTGATTATTGCCAGTTGAGCAGCATGATTCGTCACTGCTGAGCTCCATGCTTATTGCCTGCTGATTGCGTGGTTCGTGTCTGCTCAGCTCTTTGAGTATTGCCTCCTGAGGTCCCTGTTCGGTCGCCACCTGCCGGGGACCAGCCCCAACTGATCCAGGGTATTCGAAGGAGAGATGGCCTAGGCGACTATTTATATGCTAATCAGAGATGTCAAGAATAATAGTATGAGGAGAGCTCAGTAGGAAAATTCGGTGGAGAAAAGAGACTGAGGTGCTTGGTTTACGCGGAAGACCAATCAAACTTCAAGACAAGAAGTTTGCACCACTTACGTAGGCCGCAGGCGCCCTCTCGAATGGCGAAAGGTGCCTCACCCTAGACACCTTCTCGAGTGGGTCTTAGCAGCCCAGGCATAATTAGGAAGCGTGGTGGGTTCCGCGCTCCAGATGGAGACTCAGCTGGAAGTTAAAGGGAAGAATGACAAGGAACTTTATGAATTGGAGCTGTAAGTTACCTCTTTGACAGAGAGAGCGAGATGGTGGTGGGGGACAGCCCCCAGTGAAATCAGAGGTGAGAGCACAAAGCAATACAGTAGGCAGACTCCGGTTTTTTTGGGGGGAGATGCTCGAGAATATCCGGGTGGACTCCTGAGGCTCGATCCCGCATTTGCGTATGCCGAGCCTCCTTCCTCATGACCTTTGTCCAGAGTGAAATGCCTCCCCGGCTCCCGGCACATGATCAGTGCATGCTCAGTCACGATATCAGTGCCTGCTCAGCCACGTGATCACTGACGGCACAGTCACGTGATCAGCGCCTCTCAGTCACGTGATCACCGTATGATAAACACGTGATCAGTGAACGACCAGCCAGGTGATCACTGCATGCGCGGTCAGGTGGTCAGTTCCTGATCAGCCACCTGATCAGTGCGTGCACAGTCCCCTGATCAGCGCCTGTCAGTCACTGATCACTGCCTGATAAACCCGTGATCAGTGCCCGAACAGCCACGTCATCAGTGCATGCGCAGTCACGTGATCAGTGCATGATAGCCACGTGATCAGTGCGTGCACAGTCCCATGATCAGCGCCTGTCAGTCACTGATCATTGCCTGAGAAACACGTGATCAGTGCATGATGAGCCATGTGATCAGTGCCCGATCAGCCACGTCATCAGTGCATGCGCAGTCACGTCATCAGTGCATGATAGCCACGTGATCAGTGCCTGCTCAGTCACGTGATCTGGACTTGATCAGCCACGTGATCAGTGCCTGCAGAGTCACGTGATCAGGGCCTGCTGAGCTGCGTGATTCCTGCCGGCTCATCTGCATGACAATTGCCATCTGAGCTGCGTGATTCCTGTCGGCTCATCTGCTTGACAATTGCCAGCTGAGCTGCGTGATTCCTGCCTGGTCACGTGCTTGATTATTGCCAGTTGAGCAGCATGATTCGTCACTGCTGAGCTCCATGCTTATTGCCTGCTGATTGCGTGGTTCGTGTCTGCTCAGCTCTTTGAGTATTGCCTCCTGAGGTCCCTGTTCGGTCGCCACCTGCCGGGGACCAGCCCCAACTGATCCAGGGTATTCGAAGGAGAGATGGCCTAGGCGACTATTTATATGCTAATCAGAGATGTCAAGAATAATAGTATGAGGAGAGCTCAGTAGGAAAATTCGGTGGAGAAAAGAGACTGAGGAGCTTGGTTTACGCGGAAGACCAATCAAACTTCAAGACAAGAAGTTTGCACCACTTACGTAGGCCGCAGGCGCCCTCTCGAATGGCGAAAGGTGCCTCACCCTAGACACCTTCTCGAGTGGGTCTTAGCAGCCCAGGCATAATTAGGAAGCGTGGTGGGTTCCGCGCTCCAGATGGAGACTCAGCTGGAAGTTAAAGGGAAGAATGACAAGGAACTTTATGAATTGGAGCTGTAAGTTACCTCTTTGACAGAGAGAGCGAGATGGTGGTGGGGGACAGCCCCCAGTGAAATCAGAGGTGAGAGCACAAAGCAATACAGTAGGCAGACTCCGGTTTTTTTGGGGGGAGATGCTCGAGAATATCCGGGTGGACTCCTGAGGCTCGATCCCGCATTTGCGTATGCCGAGCCTCCTTCCTCATGACCTTTGTCCAGAGTGGAATGCCTCCCCGGCTCCCGGCACATGATCAGTGCATGCTCAGTCACGATATCAGTGCCTGCTCAGCCACGTGATCACTGACGGCACAGTCACGTGATCAGCGCCTCTCAGTCACGTGATCACCGTATGATAAACACGTGATCAGTGAACGACCAGCCAGGTGATCACTGCATGCGCGGTCAGGTGGTCAGTTCCTGATCAGCCACCTGATCAGTGCGTGCACAGTCCCCTGATCAGCGCCTGTCAGTCACTGATCACTGCCTGATAAACACAGTGCCCGATCAGTGCATGCCGAACAGCCACGTGATCAGTGCACAGTGATCATGCGCAGTCACGTCATCAGTGCATGATAGCCACGTGATCAGTGCCTGCTCAGTCACGTGATCTGGACTTGATCAGCCACGTGATCAGTGCCTGCAGAGTCACGTGATCAGGGCCTGCTGAGCTGCGTGATTCCTGCCGGCTCATCTGCATGACAATTGCCATCTGAGCTGCGTGATTCCTGTCGGCTCATCTGCTTGACAATTGCCAGCTGAGCTGCGTGATTCCTGCCTGGTCACGTGCTTGATTATTGCCAGTTGAGCAGCATGATTCGTCACTGCTGAGCTCCATGCTTATTGCCTGCTGATTGCGTGGTTCGTGTCTGCTCAGCTCTTTGAGTATTGCCTCCTGAGGTCCCTGTTCGGTCGCCACCTGCCGGGGACCAGCCCCAACTGATCCAGGGTATTCGAAGGAGAGATGGCCTAGGCGACTATTTATATGCTAATCAGAGATGTCAAGAATAATAGTATGAGGAGAGCTCAGTAGGAAAATTCGGTGGAGAAAAGAGACTGAGGAGCTTGGTTTACGCGGAAGACCAATCAAACTTCAAGACAAGAAGTTTGCACCACTTACGTAGGCCGCAGGCGCCCTCTCGAATGGCGAAAGGTGCCTCAGCCTAGACACCTTCTCGAGTGGGTCTTAGCAGCCCAGGCATAATTAGGAAGCGTGGTGGGTTCCGCGCTCCAGATGGAGACTCAGCTGGAAGTTAAAGGGAAGAATGACAAGGAACTTTATGAATTGGAGCTGTAAGTTACCTCTTTGACAGAGAGAGCGAGATGGTGGTGGGGGACAGCCCCCAGTGAAATCAGAGGTGAGAGCACAAAGCAATACAGTAGGCAGACTCCGGTTTTTTTGGGGGGAGATGCTCGAGAATATCCGGGTGGACTCCTGAGGCTCGATCCCGCATTTGCGTATGCCGAGCCTCCTTCCTCATGACCTTTGTCCAGAGTGGAATGCCTCCCCGGCTCCCGGCACATGATCAGTGCATGCTCAGTCACGATATCAGTGCCTGCTCAGCCACGTGATCACTGACGGCACAGTCACGTGATCAGCACCTCTCAGTCACGTGATCACCGTATGATAAACACGTGATCAGTGAACGACCAGCCAGGTGATCACTGCATGCGCGATCAGGTGGTCAGTTCCTGGTCAGCCACCTGATCAGTGCGTGCACAGTCCCCTGATCAGCGCCTGTCAGTCACTGATCACTGCCTGATAAACCCGTGATCAGTGCCCGAACAGCCACGTCATCAGTGCATGCGCAGTCACGTGATCAGTGCATGATAGCCACGTGATCAGTGCGTGCACAGTCCCATGATCAGCGCCTGTCAGTCACTGATCATTGCCTGAGAAACACGTGATCAGTGCATGATGAGCCATGTGATCAGTGCCCGATCAGTCACGTCATCAGTGCATGATAGCCACGTGATCAGTGCCTGCTCAGTCACGTGATCTGGACTTGATCAGCCACGTGATCAGTGCCTGCAGAGTCACGTGATCAGGGCCTGCTGAGCTGCGTGATTCCTGCCGGCTCATCTGCATGACAATTGCCATCTGAGCTGCGTGATTCCTGTCGGCTCATCTGCTTGACAATTGCCAGCTGAGCTGCGTGATTCCTGCCTGGTCACGTGCTTGATTATTGCCAGTTGAGCAGCATGATTCGTCACTGCTGAGCTCCATGCTTATTGCCTGCTGATTGCGTGGTTCGTGTCTGCTCAGCTCTTTGAGTATTGCCTCCTGAGGTCCCTGTTCGGTCGCCACCTGCCGGGGACCAGCCCCAACTGATCCAGGGTATTCGAAGGAGAGATGGCCTAGGCGACTATTTATATGCTAATCAGAGATGTCAAGAATAATAGTATGAGGAGAGCTCAGTAGGAAAATTCGGTGGAGAAAAGAGACTGAGGAGCTTGGTTTACGCGGAAGACCAATCAAACTTCAAGACAAGAAGTTTGCACCACTTACGTAGGCCGCAGGCGCCCTCTCGAATGGCGAAAGGTGCCTCAGCCTAGACACCTTCTCGAGTGGGTCTTAGCAGCCCAGGCATAATTAGGAAGCGTGGTGGGTTCCGCGCTCCAGATGGAGACTCAGCTGGAAGTTAAAGGGAAGAATGACAAGGAACTTTATGAATTGGAGCTGTAAGTTACCTCTTTGACAGAGAGAGCGAGATGGTGGTGGGGGACAGCCCCCAGTGAAATCAGAGGTGAGAGCACAAAGCAATACAGTAGGCAGACTCCGGTTTTTTTGGGGGAGATGCTCGAGAATATCCGGGTGGACTCCTGAGGCTCGATCCCGCATTTGCGTATGCCGAGCCTCCTTCCTCATGACCTTTGTCCAGAGTGGAATGCCTCCCCGGCTCCCGGCACATGATCAGTGCATGCTCAGTCACGATATCAGTGCCTGCTCAGCCACGTGATCACTGACGGCACAGTCACGTGATCAGCGCCTCTCAGTCACGTGATCACCGTATGATAAACACGTGATCAGTGAACGACCAGCCAGGTGATCACTGCATGCGCGGTCAGGTGGTCAGTTCCTGATCAGCCACCTGATCAGTGCGTGCACAGTCCCCTGATCAGCGCCTGTCAGTCACTGATCACTGCCTGATAAACCCGTGATCAGTGCCCGAACAGCCACGTCATCAGTGCATGCGCAGTCACGTCATCAGTGCATGATAGCCACGTGATCAGTGCCTGATCATCAGTCACATGATGATCTGGATCTCATCAGATGCAGCCATCAGTGATCAGTGCCTGCAGACGTCACGTGCCATCAGTGGCATCACGTGCTGAGCTGCGTGATTCCTGCCGGCTCATCTGCATGACAATTGCCATCTGAGCTGCGTGATTCCTGTCGGCTCATCTGCTTGACAATTGCCAGCTGAGCTGCGTGATTCCTGCCTGGTCACGTGCTTGATTATTGCCAGTTGAGCAGCATGATTCGTCACTGCTGAGCTCCATGCTTATTGCCTGCTGATTGCGTGGTTCGTGTCTGCTCAGCTCTTTGAGTATTGCCTCCTGAGGTCCCTGTTCGGTCGCCACCTGCCGGGGACCAGCCCCAACTGATCCAGGGTATTCGAAGGAGAGATGGCCTAGGCGACTATTTATATGCTAATCAGAGATGTCAAGAATAATAGTATGAGGAGAGCTCAGTAGGAAAATTCGGTGGAGAAAAGAGACTGAGGAGCTTGGTTTACGCGGAAGACCAATCAAACTTCAAGACAAGAAGTTTGCACCACTTACGTAGGCCGCAGGCGCCCTCTCGAATGGCGAAAGGTGCCTCACCCTAGACACCTTCTCGAGTGGGTCTTAGCAGCCCAGGCATAATTAGGAAGCGTGGTGGGTTCCGCGCTCCAGATGGAGACTCAGCTGGAAGTTAAAGGGAAGAATGACAAGGAACTTTATGAATTGGAGCTGTAAGTTACCTCTTTGACAGAGAGAGCGAGATGGTGGTGGGGGACAGCCCCCAGTGAAATCAGAGGTGAGAGCACAAAGCAATACAGTAGGCAGACTCCGGTTTTTTTGGGGGAGATGCTCGAGAATATCCGGGTGGACTCCTGAGGCTCGATCCCGCATTTGCGTATGCCGAGCCTCCTTCCTCATGACCTTTGTCCAGAGTGGAATGCCTCCCCGGCTCCCGGCACATGATCAGTGCATGCTCAGTCACGATATCAGTGCCTGCTCAGCCACGTGATCACTGACGGCACAGTCACGTGATCAGCGCCTCTCAGTCACGTGATCACCGTATGATAAACACGTGATCAGTGAACGACCAGCCAGGTGATCACTGCATGCGCGGTCAGGTGGTCAGTTCCTGATCAGCCACCTGATCAGTGCGTGCACAGTCCCCTGATCAGCGCCTGTCAGTCACTGATCACTGCCTGATAAACCCGTGATCAGTGCCCGAACAGCCACGTCATCAGTGCATGCGCAGTCACGTGATCAGTGCATGATAGCCACGTGATCAGTGCGTGCACAGTCCCATGATCAGCGCCTGTCAGTCACTGATCATTGCCTGAGAAACACGTGATCAGTGCATGATGAGCCATGTGATCAGTGCCCGATCAGCCACGTCATCGTGCATCAGTGCATGATAGCCACGTGATCAGTGCCTGCTCAGTCACGTGATCTGGACTTGATCAGCCACGTGATCAGTGCCTGCAGAGTCACGTGATCAGGGCCTGCTGAGCTGCGTGATTCCTGCCGGCTCATCTGCATGACAATTGCCATCTGAGCTGCGTGATTCCTGTCGGCTCATCTGCTTGACAATTGCCAGCTGAGCTGCGTGATTCCTGCCTGGTCACGTGCTTGATTATTGCCAGTTGAGCAGCATGATTCGTCACTGCTGAGCTCCATGCTTATTGCCTGCTGATTGCGTGGTTCGTGTCTGCTCAGCTCTTTGAGTATTGCCTCCTGAGGTCCCTGTTCGGTCGCCACCTGCCGGGGACCAGCCCCAACTGATCCAGGGTATTCGAAGGAGAGATGGCCTAGGCGACTATTTATATGCTAATCAGAGATGTCAAGAATAATAGTATGAGGAGAGCTCAGTAGGAAAATTCGGTGGAGAAAAGAGACTGAGGAGCTTGGTTTACGCGGAAGACCAATCAAACTTCAAGACAAGAAGTTTGCACCACTTACGTAGGCCGCAGGCGCCCTCTCGAATGGCGAAAGGTGCCTCACCCTAGACACCTTCTCGAGTGGGTCTTAGCAGCCCAGGCATAATTAGGAAGCGTGGTGGGTTCCGCGCTCCAGATGGAGACTCAGCTGGAAGTTAAAGGGAAGAATGACAAGGAACTTTATGAATTGGAGCTGTAAGTTACCTCTTTGACAGAGAGAGCGAGATGGTGGTGGGGGACAGCCCCCAGTGAAATCAGAGGTGAGAGCACAAAGCAATACAGTAGGCAGACTCCGGTTTTTTTGGGGGAGATGCTCGAGAATATCCGGGTGGACTCCTGAGGCTCGATCCCGCATTTGCGTATGCCGAGCCTCCTTCCTCATGACCTTTGTCCAGAGTGGAATGCCTCCCCGGCTCCCGGCACATGATCAGTGCATGCTCAGTCACGATATCAGTGCCTGCTCAGCCACGTGATCACTGACGGCACAGTCACGTGATCAGCGCCTCTCAGTCACGTGATCACCGTATGATAAACACGTGATCAGTGAACGACCAGCCAGGTGATCACTGCATGCGCGGTCAGGTGGTCAGTTCCTGATCAGCCACCTGATCAGTGCGTGCACAGTCCCCTGATCAGCGCCTGTCAGTCACTGATCACTGCCTGATAAACCCGTGATCAGTGCCCGAACAGCCACGTCATCAGTGCATGCGCAGTCACGTGATCAGTGCATGATAGCCACGTGATCAGTGCGTGCACAGTCCCATGATCAGCGCCTGTCAGTCACTGATCATTGCCTGAGAAACACGTGATCAGTGCATGATGAGCCATGTGATCAGTGCCCGATCAGCCACGTCATCAGTGCATGCGCAGTCACGTCATCAGTGCATGATAGCCACGTGATCAGTGCCTGCTCAGTCACGTGATCTGGACTTGATCAGCCACGTGATCAGTGCCTGCAGAGTCACGTGATCAGGGCCTGCTGAGCTGCGTGATTCCTGCCGGCTCATCTGCATGACAATTGCCATCTGAGCTGCGTGATTCCTGTCGGCTCATCTGCTTGACAATTGCCAGCTGAGCTGCGTGATTCCTGCCTGGTCACGTGCTTGATTATTGCCAGTTGAGCAGCATGATTCGTCACTGCTGAGCTCCATGCTTATTGCCTGCTGATTGCGTGGTTCGTGTCTGCTCAGCTCTTTGAGTATTGCCTCCTGAGGTCCCTGTTCGGTCGCCACCTGCCGGGGACCAGCCCCAACTGATCCAGGGTATTCGAAGGAGAGATGGCCTAGGCGACTATTTATATGCTAATCAGAGATGTCAAGAATAATAGTATGAGGAGAGCTCAGTAGGAAAATTCGGTGGAGAAAAGAGACTGAGGAGCTTGGTTTACGCGGAAGACCAATCAAACTTCAAGACAAGAAGTTTGCACCACTTACGTAGGCCGCAGGCGCCCTCTCGAATGGCGAAAGGTGCCTCACCCTAGACACCTTCTCGAGTGGGTCTTAGCAGCCCAGGCATAATTAGGAAGCGTGGTGGGTTCCGCGCTCCAGATGGAGACTCAGCTGGAAGTTAAAGGGAAGAATGACAAGGAACTTTATGAATTGGAGCTGTAAGTTACCTCTTTGACAGAGAGAGCGAGATGGTGGTGGGGGACAGCCCCCAGTGAAATCAGAGGTGAGAGCACAAAGCAATACAGTAGGCAGACTCCGGTTTTTTTGGGGGGAGATGCTCGAGAATATCCGGGTGGACTCCTGAGGCTCGATCCCGCATTTGCGTATGCCGAGCCTCCTTCCTCATGACCTTTGTCCAGAGTGGAATGCCTCCCCGGCTCCCGGCACATGATCAGTGCATGCTCAGTCACGATATCAGTGCCTGCTCAGCCACGTGATCACTGACGGCACAGTCACGTGATCAGCGCCTCTCAGTCACGTGATCACCGTATGATAAACACGTGATCAGTGAACGACCAGCCAGGTGATCACTGCATGCGCGGTCAGGTGGTCAGTTCCTGATCAGCCACCTGATCAGTGCGTGCACAGTCCCCTGATCAGCGCCTGTCAGTCACTGATCACTGCCTGATAAACCCGTGATCAGTGCCCGAACAGCATGATGCCACGTGATCAGTGCAGTAGCATGCAGTGCACAGTCACGTCAGTCAGTGCATGATCAGCCATGTGATCAGTGCCCGATCAGCCACGTCATCAGTGCATGCGCAGTCACGTCATCAGTGCATGATAGCCACGTGATCAGTGCCTGCTCAGTCACGTGATCTGGATTGATCAGCCACGTGATCAGTGCCTGCAGAGTCACGTGATCAGGGCCTGCTGAGCTGCGTGATTCCTGCCGGCTCATCTGCATGACAATTGCCATCTGAGCTGCGTGATTCCTGTCGGCTCATCTGCTTGACAATTGCCAGCTGAGCTGCGTGATTCCTGCCTGGTCACGTGCTTGATTATTGCCAGTTGAGCAGCATGATTCGTCACTGCTGAGCTCCATGCTTATTGCCTGCTGATTGCGTGGTTCGTGTCTGCTCAGCTCTTTGAGTATTGCCTCCTGAGGTCCCTGTTCGGTCGCCACCTGCCGGGGACCAGCCCCAACTGATCCAGGGTATTCGAAGGAGAGATGGCCTAGGCGACTATTTATATGCTAATCAGAGATGTCAAGAATAATAGTATGAGGAGAGCTCAGTAGGAAAATTCGGTGGAGAAAAGAGACTGAGGAGCTTGGTTTACGCGGAAGACCAATCAAACTTCAAGACAAGAAGTTTGCACCACTTACGTAGGCCGCAGGCGCCCTCTCGAATGGCGAAAGGTGCCTCACCCTAGACACCTTCTCGAGTGGGTCTTAGCAGCCCAGGCATAATTAGGAAGCGTGGTGGGTTCCGCGCTCCAGATGGAGACTCAGCTGGAAGTTAAAGGGAAGAATGACAAGGAACTTTATGAATTGGAGCTGTAAGTTACCTCTTTGACAGAGAGAGCGAGATGGTGGTGGGGGACAGCCCCCAGTGAAATCAGAGGTGAGAGCACAAAGCAATACAGTAGGCAGACTCCGGTTTTTTTGGGGGGAGATGCTCGAGAATATCCGGGTGGACTCCTGAGGCTCGATCCCGCATTTGCGTATGCCGAGCCTCCTTCCTCATGACCTTTGTCCAGAGTGGAATGCCTCCCCGGCTCCCGGCACATGATCAGTGCATGCTCAGTCACGATATCAGTGCCTGCTCAGCCACGTGATCACTGACGGCACAGTCACGTGATCAGCGCCTCTCAGTCACGTGATCACCGTATGATAAACACGTGATCAGTGAACGACCAGCCAGGTGATCACTGCATGCGCGGTCAGGTGGTCAGTTCCTGATCAGCCACCTGATCAGTGCGTGCACAGTCCCCTGATCAGCGCCTGTCAGTCACTGATCACTGCCTGATAAACCCGTGATCAGTGCCCGAACAGCCACGTCATCAGTGCATGCGCAGTCACGTGATCAGTGCATGATAGCCACGTGATCAGTGCGTGCACAGTCCCATGATCAGCGCCTGTCAGTCACTGATCATTGCCTGAGAAACACGTGATCAGTGCATGATGAGCCATGTGATCAGTGCCCGATCAGCCACGTCATCAGTGCATGCGCAGTCACGTCATCAGTGCATGATAGCCACGTGATCAGTGCCTGCTCAGTCACGTGATCTGGACTTGATCAGCCACGTGATCAGTGCCTGCAGAGTCACGTGATCAGGGCCTGCTGAGCTGCGTGATTCCTGCCGGCTCATCTGCATGACAATTGCCATCTGAGCTGCGTGATTCCTGTCGGCTCATCTGCTTGACAATTGCCAGCTGAGCTGCGTGATTCCTGCCTGGTCACGTGCTTGATTATTGCCAGTTGAGCAGCATGATTCGTCACTGCTGAGCTCCATGCTTATTGCCTGCTGATTGCGTGGTTCGTGTCTGCTCAGCTCTTTGAGTATTGCCTCCTGAGGTCCCTGTTCGGTCGCCACCTGCCGGGGACCAGCCCCAACTGATCCAGGGTATTCGAAGGAGAGATGGCCTAGGCGACTATTTATATGCTAATCAGAGATGTCAAGAATAATAGTATGAGGAGAGCTCAGTAGGAAAATTCGGTGGAGAAAAGAGACTGAGGAGCTTGGTTTACGCGGAAGACCAATCAAACTTCAAGACAAGAAGTTTGCACCACTTACGTAGGCCGCAGGCGCCCTCTCGAATGGCGAAAGGTGCCTCACCCTAGACACCTTCTCGAGTGGGTCTTAGCAGCCCAGGCATAATTAGGAAGCGTGGTGGGTTCCGCGCTCCAGATGGAGACTCAGCTGGAAGTTAAAGGGAAGAATGACAAGGAACTTTATGAATTGGAGCTGTAAGTTACCTCTTTGACAGAGAGAGCGAGATGGTGGTGGGGGACAGCCCCCAGTGAAATCAGAGGTGAGAGCACAAAGCAATACAGTAGGCAGACTCCGGTTTTTTTGGGGGGAGATGCTCGAGAATATCCGGGTGGACTCCTGAGGCTCGATCCCGCATTTGCGTATGCCGAGCCTCCTTCCTCATGACCTTTGTCCAGAGTGGAATGCCTCCCCGGCTCCCGGCACATGATCAGTGCATGCTCAGTCACGATATCAGTGCCTGCTCAGCCACGTGATCACTGACGGCACAGTCACGTGATCAGCGCCTCTCAGTCACGTGATCACCGTATGATAAACACGTGATCAGTGAACGACCAGCCAGGTGATCACTGCATGCGCGGTCAGGTGGTCAGTTCCTGATCAGCCACCTGATCAGTGCGTGCACAGTCCCCTGATCAGCGCCTGTCAGTCACTGATCACTGCCTGATAAACCCGTGATCAGTGCCCGAACAGCCACGTCATCAGTGCCTGCGCAGTCACGTCATCAGTGCATGATAGCCACGTGATCAGTGCCTGCTCAGTCACGTGATCTGGACTTGATCAGCCACGTGATCAGTGCCTGCAGAGTCACGTGATCAGGGCCTGCTGAGCTGCGTGATTCCTGCCGGCTCATCTGCATGACAATTGCCATCTGAGCTGCGTGATTCCTGTCGGCTCATCTGCTTGACAATTGCCAGCTGAGCTGCGTGATTCCTGCCTGGTCACGTGCTTGATTATTGCCAGTTGAGCAGCATGATTCGTCACTGCTGAGCTCCATGCTTATTGCCTGCTGATTGCGTGGTTCGTGTCTGCTCAGCTCTTTGAGTATTGCCTCCTGAGGTCCCTGTTCGGTCGCCACCTGCCGGGGACCAGCCCCAACTGATCCAGGGTATTCGAAGGAGAGATGGCCTAGGCGACTATTTATATGCTAATCAGAGATGTCAAGAATAATAGTATGAGGAGAGCTCAGTAGGAAAATTCGGTGGAGAAAAGAGACTGAGGAGCTTGGTTTACGCGGAAGACCAATCAAACTTCAAGACAAGAAGTTTGCACCACTTACGTAGGCCGCAGGCGCCCTCTCGAATGGCGAAAGGTGCCTCAGCCTAGACACCTTCTCGAGTGGGTCTTAGCAGCCCAGGCATAATTAGGAAGCGTGGTGGGTTCCGCGCTCCAGATGGAGACTCAGCTGGAAGTTAAAGGGAAGAATGACAAGGAACTTTATGAATTGGAGCTGTAAGTTACCTCTTTGACAGAGAGAGCGAGATGGTGGTGGGGGACAGCCCCCAGTGAAATCAGAGGTGAGAGCACAAAGCAATACAGTAGGCAGACTCCGGTTTTTTTGGGGGAGATGCTCGAGAATATCCGGGTGGACTCCTGAGGCTCGATCCCGCATTTGCGTATGCCGAGCCTCCTTCCTCATGACCTTTGTCCAGAGTGGAATGCCTCCCCGGCTCCCGGCACATGATCAGTGCATGCTCAGTCACGATATCAGTGCCTGCTCAGCCACGTGATCACTGACGGCACAGTCACGTGATCAGCGCCTCTCAGTCACGTGATCACCGTATGATAAACACGTGATCAGTGAACGACCAGCCAGGTGATCACTGCATGCGCGGTCAGGTGGTCAGTTCCTGATCAGCCACCTGATCAGTGCGTGCACAGTCCCCTGATCAGCGCCTGTCAGTCACTGATCACTGCCTGATAAACCCGTGATCAGTGCCCGAACAGCCACGTCATCAGTGCATGCGCAGTCACGTGATCAGTGCATGATAGCCACGTGATCAGTGCGTGCACAGTCCCATGATCAGCGCCTGTCAGTCACTGATCATTGCCTGAGAAACACGTGATCAGTGCATGATGAGCCATGTGATCAGTGCCCGATCAGCCACGTCATCAGTGCATGCGCAGTCACGTCATCAGTGCATGATAGCCACGTGATCAGTGCCTGCTCAGTCACGTGATCTGGACTTGATCAGCCACGTGATCAGTGCCTGCAGAGTCACGTGATCAGGGCCTGCTGAGCTGCGTGATTCCTGCCGGCTCATCTGCATGACAATTGCCATCTGAGCTGCGTGATTCCTGTCGGCTCATCTGCTTGACAATTGCCAGCTGAGCTGCGTGATTCCTGCCTGGTCACGTGCTTGATTATTGCCAGTTGAGCAGCATGATTCGTCACTGCTGAGCTCCATGCTTATTGCCTGCTGATTGCGTGGTTCGTGTCTGCTCAGCTCTTTGAGTATTGCCTCCTGAGGTCCCTGTTCGGTCGCCACCTGCCGGGGACCAGCCCCAACTGATCCAGGGTATTCGAAGGAGAGATGGCCTAGGCGACTATTTATATGCTAATCAGAGATGTCAAGAATAATAGTATGAGGAGAGCTCAGTAGGAAAATTCGGTGGAGAAAAGAGACTGAGGAGCTTGGTTTACGCGGAAGACCAATCAAACTTCAAGACAAGAAGTTTGCACCACTTACGTAGGCCGCAGGCGCCCTCTCGAATGGCGAAAGGTGCCTCACCCTAGACACCTTCTCGAGTGGGTCTTAGCAGCCCAGGCATAATTAGGAAGCGTGGTGGGTTCCGCGCTCCAGATGGAGACTCAGCTGGAAGTTAAAGGGAAGAATGACAAGGAACTTTATGAATTGGAGCTGTAAGTTACCTCTTTGACAGAGAGAGCGAGATGGTGGTGGGGGACAGCCCCCAGTGAAATCAGAGGTGAGAGCACAAAGCAATACAGTAGGCAGACTCCGGTTTTTTTGGGGGGAGATGCTCGAGAATATCCGGGTGGACTCCTGAGGCTCGATCCCGCATTTGCGTATGCCGAGCCTCCTTCCTCATGACCTTTGTCCAGAGTGGAATGCCTCCCCGGCTCCCGGCACATGATCAGTGCATGCTCAGTCACGATATCAGTGCCTGCTCAGCCACGTGATCACTGACGGCACAGTCACGTGATCAGCGCCTCTCAGTCACGTGATCACCGTATGATAAACACGTGATCAGTGAACGACCAGCCAGGTGATCACTGCATGCGCGGTCAGGTGGTCAGTTCCTGATCAGCCACCTGATCAGTGCGTGCACAGTCCCCTGATCAGCGCCTGTCAGTCACTGATCACTGCCTGATAAACCCGTGATCAGTGCCCGAACAGCCACGTCATCAGTGCATGCGCAGTCACGTGATCAGTGCATGATAGCCACGTGATCAGTGCGTGCACAGTCCCATGATCAGCGCCTGTCAGTCACTGATCATTGCCTGAGAAACACGTGATCAGTGCATGATGAGCCATGTGATCAGTGCCCGATCAGCCACGTCATCTGTGCATGATAGCCACGTGATCAGTGCCTGCTCAGTCACGTGATCTGGACTTGATCAGCCACGTGATCAGTGCCTGCAGAGTCACGTGATCAGGGCCTGCTGAGCTGCGTGATTCCTGCCGGCTCATCTGCATGACAATTGCCATCTGAGCTGCGTGATTCCTGTCGGCTCATCTGCTTGACAATTGCCAGCTGAGCTGCGTGATTCCTGCCTGGTCACGTGCTTGATTATTGCCAGTTGAGCAGCATGATTCGTCACTGCTGAGCTCCATGCTTATTGCCTGCTGATTGCGTGGTTCGTGTCTGCTCAGCTCTTTGAGTATTGCCTCCTGAGGTCCCTGTTCGGTCGCCACCTGCCGGGGACCAGCCCCAACTGATCCAGGGTATTCGAAGGAGAGATGGCCTAGGCGACTATTTATATGCTAATCAGAGATGTCAAGAATAATAGTATGAGGAGAGCTCAGTAGGAAAATTCGGTGGAGAAAAGAGACTGAGGAGCTTGGTTTACGCGGAAGACCAATCAAACTTCAAGACAAGAAGTTTGCACCACTTACGTAGGCCGCAGGCGCCCTCTCGAATGGCGAAAGGTGCCTCAGCCTAGACACCTTCTCGAGTGGGTCTTAGCAGCCCAGGCATAATTAGGAAGCGTGGTGGGTTCCGCGCTCCAGATGGAGACTCAGCTGGAAGTTAAAGGGAAGAATGACAAGGAACTTTATGAATTGGAGCTGTAAGTTACCTCTTTGACAGAGAGAGCGAGATGGTGGTGGGGGACAGCCCCCAGTGAAATCAGAGGTGAGAGCACAAAGCAATACAGTAGGCAGACTCCGGTTTTTTTGGGGGGAGATGCTCGAGAATATCCGGGTGGACTCCTGAGGCTCGATCCCGCATTTGCGTATGCCGAGCCTCCTTCCTCATGACCTTTGTCCAGAGTGGAATGCCTCCCCGGCTCCCGGCACATGATCAGTGCATGCTCAGTCACGATATCAGTGCCTGCTCAGCCACGTGATCACTGACGGCACAGTCACGTGATCAGCGCCTCTCAGTCACGTGATCACCGTATGATAAACACGTGATCAGTGAACGACCAGCCAGGTGATCACTGCATGCGCGGTCAGGTGGTCAGTTCCTGATCAGCCACCTGATCAGTGCGTGCACAGTCCCCTGATCAGCGCCTGTCAGTCACTGATCACTGCCTGATAAACCCGTGATCAGTGCCCGAACAGCCACGTCATCAGTGCATGCGCAGTCACGTGATCAGTGCATGATAGCCACGTGATCAGTGCGTGCACAGTCCCATGATCAGCGCCTGTCAGTCACTGATCATTGCCTGAGAAACACGTGATCAGTGCATGATGAGCCATGTGATCAGTGCCCGATCAGCCACGTCATCAGTGCATGCGCAGTCACGTCATCAGTGCATGATAGCCACGTGATCAGTGCCTGCTCAGTCACGTGATCTGGACTTGATCAGCCACGTGATCAGTGCCTGCAGAGTCACGTGATCAGGGCCTGCTGAGCTGCGTGATTCCTGCCGGCTCATCTGCATGACAATTGCCATCTGAGCTGCGTGATTCCTGTCGGCTCATCTGCTTGACAATTGCCAGCTGAGCTGCGTGATTCCTGCCTGGTCACGTGCTTGATTATTGCCAGTTGAGCAGCATGATTCGTCACTGCTGAGCTCCATGCTTATTGCCTGCTGATTGCGTGGTTCGTGTCTGCTCAGCTCTTTGAGTATTGCCTCCTGAGGTCCCTGTTCGGTCGCCACCTGCCGGGGACCAGCCCCAACTGATCCAGGGTATTCGAAGGAGAGATGGCCTAGGCGACTATTTATATGCTAATCAGAGATGTCAAGAATAATAGTATGAGGAGAGCTCAGTAGGAAAATTCGGTGGAGAAAAGAGACTGAGGAGCTTGGTTTACGCGGAAGACCAATCAAACTTCAAGACAAGAAGTTTGCACCACTTACGTAGGCCGCAGGCGCCCTCTCGAATGGCGAAAGGTGCCTCAGCCTAGACACCTTCTCGAGTGGGTCTTAGCAGCCCAGGCATAATTAGGAAGCGTGGTGGGTTCCGCGCTCCAGATGGAGACTCAGCTGGAAGTTAAAGGGAAGAATGACAAGGAACTTTATGAATTGGAGCTGTAAGTTACCTCTTTGACAGAGAGAGCGAGATGGTGGTGGGGGACAGCCCCCAGTGAAATCAGAGGTGAGAGCACAAAGCAATACAGTAGGCAGACTCCGGTTTTTTTGGGGGGAGATGCTCGAGAATATCCGGGTGGACTCCTGAGGCTCGATCCCGCATTTGCGTATGCCGAGCCTCCTTCCTCATGACCTTTGTCCAGAGTGGAATGCCTCCCCGGCTCCCGGCACATGATCAGTGCATGCTCAGTCACGATATCAGTGCCTGCTCAGCCACGTGATCACTGACGGCACAGTCACGTGATCAGCGCCTCTCAGTCACGTGATCACCGTATGATAAACACGTGATCAGTGAACGACCAGCCAGGTGATCACTGCATGCGCGGTCAGGTGGTCAGTTCCTGATCAGCCACCTGATCAGTGCGTGCACAGTCCCCTGATCAGCGCCTGTCAGTCACTGATCACTGCCTGATAAACCCGTGATCAGTGCCCGAACAGCCACGTCATCAGTGCATGCGCAGTCACGTGATCAGTGCATGATAGCCACGTGATCAGTGCGTGCACAGTCCCATGATCAGCGCCTGTCAGTCACTGATCATTGCCTGAGAAACACGTGATCAGTGCATGATGAGCCATGTGATCAGTGCCCGATCAGCCACGTCATCAGTGCATGCGCAGTCACGTCATCAGTGCATGATAGCCACGTGATCAGTGCCTGCTCAGTCACGTGATCTGGACTTGATCAGCCACGTGATCAGTGCCTGCAGAGTCACGTGATCAGGGCCTGCTGAGCTGCGTGATTCCTGCCGGCTCATCTGCATGACAATTGCCATCTGAGCTGCGTGATTCCTGTCGGCTCATCTGCTTGACAATTGCCAGCTGAGCTGCGTGATTCCTGCCTGGTCACGTGCTTGATTATTGCCAGTTGAGCAGCATGATTCGTCACTGCTGAGCTCCATGCTTATTGCCTGCTGATTGCGTGGTTCGTGTCTGCTCAGCTCTTTGAGTATTGCCTCCTGAGGTCCCTGTTCGGTCGCCACCTGCCGGGGACCAGCCCCAACTGATCCAGGGTATTCGAAGGAGAGATGGCCTAGGCGACTATTTATATGCTAATCAGAGATGTCAAGAATAATAGTATGAGGAGAGCTCAGTAGGAAAATTCGGTGGAGAAAAGAGACTGAGGAGCTTGGTTTACGCGGAAGACCAATCAAACTTCAAGACAAGAAGTTTGCACCACTTACGTAGGCCGCAGGCGCCCTCTCGAATGGCGAAAGGTGCCTCAGCCTAGACACCTTCTCGAGTGGGTCTTAGCAGCCCAGGCATAATTAGGAAGCGTGGTGGGTTCCGCGCTCCAGATGGAGACTCAGCTGGAAGTTAAAGGGAAGAATGACAAGGAACTTTATGAATTGGAGCTGTAAGTTACCTCTTTGACAGAGAGAGCGAGATGGTGGTGGGGGACAGCCCCCAGTGAAATCAGAGGTGAGAGCACAAAGCAATACAGTAGGCAGACTCCGGTTTTTTTGGGGGGAGATGCTCGAGAATATCCGGGTGGACTCCTGAGGCTCGATCCCGCATTTGCGTATGCCGAGCCTCCTTCCTCATGACCTTTGTCCAGAGTGGAATGCCTCCCCGGCTCCCGGCACATGATCAGTGCATGCTCAGTCACGATATCAGTGCCTGCTCAGCCACGTGATCACTGACGGCACAGTCACGTGATCAGCGCCTCTCAGTCACGTGATCACCGTATGATAAACACGTGATCAGTGAACGACCAGCCAGGTGATCACTGCATGCGCGGTCAGGTGGTCAGTTCCTGATCAGCCACCTGATCAGTGCGTGCACAGTCCCCTGATCAGCGCCTGTCAGTCACTGATCACTGCCTGATAAACCCGTGATCAGTGCCCGAACAGCCACGTCATCAGTGCATGCGCAGTCACGTGATCAGTGCATGATAGCCACGTGATCAGTGCGTGCACAGTCCCATGATCAGCGCCTGTCAGTCACTGATCATTGCCTGAGAAACACGTGATCAGTGCATGATGAGCCATGTGATCAGTGCCCGATCAGCCACGTCATCAGTGCATGCGCAGTCACGTCATCAGTGCATGTGCCATGATCAGTGCCTGCTCAGTCACGTGATCTGGACTTGATCAGCCACGTGATCAGTGCCTGCAGAGTCACGTGATCAGGGCCTGCTGAGCTGCGTGATTCCTGCCGGCTCATCTGCATGACAATTGCCATCTGAGCTGCGTGATTCCTGTCGGCTCATCTGCTTGACAATTGCCAGCTGAGCTGCGTGATTCCTGCCTGGTCACGTGCTTGATTATTGCCAGTTGAGCAGCATGATTCGTCACTGCTGAGCTCCATGCTTATTGCCTGCTGATTGCGTGGTTCGTGTCTGCTCAGCTCTTTGAGTATTGCCTCCTGAGGTCCCTGTTCGGTCGCCACCTGCCGGGGACCAGCCCCAACTGATCCAGGGTATTCGAAGGAGAGATGGCCTAGGCGACTATTTATATGCTAATCAGAGATGTCAAGAATAATAGTATGAGGAGAGCTCAGTAGGAAAATTCGGTGGAGAAAAGAGACTGAGGAGCTTGGTTTACGCGGAAGACCAATCAAACTTCAAGACAAGAAGTTTGCACCACTTACGTAGGCCGCAGGCGCCCTCTCGAATGGCGAAAGGTGCCTCACCCTAGACACCTTCTCGAGTGGGTCTTAGCAGCCCAGGCATAATTAGGAAGCGTGGTGGGTTCCGCGCTCCAGATGGAGACTCAGCTGGAAGTTAAAGGGAAGAATGACAAGGAACTTTATGAATTGGAGCTGTAAGTTACCTCTTTGACAGAGAGAGCGAGATGGTGGTGGGGGACAGCCCCCAGTGAAATCAGAGGTGAGAGCACAAAGCAATACAGTAGGCAGACTCCGGTTTTTTTGGGGGGAGATGCTCGAGAATATCCGGGTGGACTCCTGAGGCTCGATCCCGCATTTGCGTATGCCGAGCCTCCTTCCTCATGACCTTTGTCCAGAGTGGAATGCCTCCCCGGCTCCCGGCACATGATCAGTGCATGCTCAGTCACGATATCAGTGCCTGCTCAGCCACGTGATCACTGACGGCACAGTCACGTGATCAGCGCCTCTCAGTCACGTGATCACCGTATGATAAACACGTGATCAGTGAACGACCAGCCAGGTGATCACTGCATGCGCGGTCAGGTGGTCAGTTCCTGATCAGCCACCTGATCAGTGCGTGCACAGTCCCCTGATCAGCGCCTGTCAGTCACTGATCACTGCCTGATAAACCCGTGATCAGTGCCCGAACAGCCACGTCATCAGTGCATGCGCAGTCACGTGATCAGTGCATGATAGCCACGTGATCAGTGCGTGCACAGTCCCATGATCAGCGCCTGTCAGTCACTGATCATTGCCTGAGAAACACGTGATCAGTGCATGATGAGCCATGTGATCAGTGCCCGATCAGCCACGTCATCAGTGCATGCGCAGTCACGTCATCAGTGCATGATAGCCACGTGATCAGTGCCTGCTCAGTCACGTGATCTGGACTTGATCAGCCACGTGATCAGTGCCTGCAGAGTCACGTGATCAGGGCCTGCTGAGCTGCGTGATTCCTGCCGGCTCATCTGCATGACAATTGCCATCTGAGCTGCGTGATTCCTGTCGGCTCATCTGCTTGACAATTGCCAGCTGAGCTGCGTGATTCCTGCCTGGTCACGTGCTTGATTATTGCCAGTTGAGCAGCATGATTCGTCACTGCTGAGCTCCATGCTTATTGCCTGCTGATTGCGTGGTTCGTGTCTGCTCAGCTCTTTGAGTATTGCCTCCTGAGGTCCCTGTTCGGTCGCCACCTGCCGGGGACCAGCCCCAACTGATCCAGGGTATTCGAAGGAGAGATGGCCTAGGCGACTATTTATATGCTAATCAGAGATGTCAAGAATAATAGTATGAGGAGAGCTCAGTAGGAAAATTCGGTGGAGAAAAGAGACTGAGGAGCTTGGTTTACGCGGAAGACCAATCAAACTTCAAGACAAGAAGTTTGCACCACTTACGTAGGCCGCAGGCGCCCTCTCGAATGGCGAAAGGTGCCTCACCCTAGACACCTTCTCGAGTGGGTCTTAGCAGCCCAGGCATAATTAGGAAGCGTGGTGGGTTCCGCGCTCCAGATGGAGACTCAGCTGGAAGTTAAAGGGAAGAATGACAAGGAACTTTATGAATTGGAGCTGTAAGTTACCTCTTTGACAGAGAGAGCGAGATGGTGGTGGGGGACAGCCCCCAGTGAAATCAGAGGTGAGAGCACAAAGCAATACAGTAGGCAGACTCCGGTTTTTTTGGGGGGAGATGCTCGAGAATATCCGGGTGGACTCCTGAGGCTCGATCCCGCATTTGCGTATGCCGAGCCTCCTTCCTCATGACCTTTGTCCAGAGTGGAATGCCTCCCCGGCTCCCGGCACATGATCAGTGCATGCTCAGTCACGATATCAGTGCCTGCTCAGCCACGTGATCACTGACGGCACAGTCACGTGATCAGCGCCTCTCAGTCACGTGATCACCGTATGATAAACACGTGATCAGTGAACGACCAGCCAGGTGATCACTGCATGCGCGGTCAGGTGGTCAGTTCCTGATCAGCCACCTGATCAGTGCGTGCACAGTCCCCTGATCAGCGCCTGTCAGTCACTGATCACTGCCTGATAAACCCGTGATCAGTGCCCGAACAGCCACGTCATCAGTGCATGCGCAGTCACGTGATCAGTGCATGATAGCCACGTGATCAGTGCGTGCACAGTCCCATGATCAGCGCCTGTCAGTCACTGATCATTGCCTGAGAAACACGTGATCAGTGCATGATGAGCCATGTGATCAGTGCCCGATCAGCCACGTCATCAGTGCATGCGCAGTCACGTCATCAGTGCATGATAGCCACGTGATCAGTGCCTGCTCAGTCACGTGATCTGGACTTGATCAGCCACGTGATCAGTGCCTGCAGAGTCACGTGATCAGGGCCTGCTGAGCTGCGTGATTCCTGCCGGCTCATCTGCATGACAATTGCCATCTGAGCTGCGTGATTCCTGTCGGCTCATCTGCTTGACAATTGCCAGCTGAGCTGCGTGATTCCTGCCTGGTCACGTGCTTGATTATTGCCAGTTGAGCAGCATGATTCGTCACTGCTGAGCTCCATGCTTATTGCCTGCTGATTGCGTGGTTCGTGTCTGCTCAGCTCTTTGAGTATTGCCTCCTGAGGTCCCTGTTCGGTCGCCACCTGCCGGGGACCAGCCCCAACTGATCCAGGGTATTCGAAGGAGAGATGGCCTAGGCGACTATTTATATGCTAATCAGAGATGTCAAGAATAATAGTATGAGGAGAGCTCAGTAGGAAAATTCGGTGGAGAAAAGAGACTGAGGAGCTTGGTTTACGCGGAAGACCAATCAAACTTCAAGACAAGAAGTTTGCACCACTTACGTAGGCCGCAGGCGCCCTCTCGAATGGCGAAAGGTGCCTCAGCCTAGACACCTTCTCGAGTGGGTCTTAGCAGCCCAGGCATAATTAGGAAGCGTGGTGGGTTCCGCGCTCCAGATGGAGACTCAGCTGGAAGTTAAAGGGAAGAATGACAAGGAACTTTATGAATTGGAGCTGTAAGTTACCTCTTTGACAGAGAGAGCGAGATGGTGGTGGGGGACAGCCCCCAGTGAAATCAGAGGTGAGAGCACAAAGCAATACAGTAGGCAGACTCCGGTTTTTTTGGGGGGAGATGCTCGAGAATATCCGGGTGGACTCCTGAGGCTCGATCCCGCATTTGCGTATGCCGAGCCTCCTTCCTCATGACCTTTGTCCAGAGTGGAATGCCTCCCCGGCTCCCGGCACATGATCAGTGCATGCTCAGTCACGATATCAGTGCCTGCTCAGCCACGTGATCACTGACGGCACAGTCACGTGATCAGCGCCTCTCAGTCACGTGATCACCGTATGATAAACACGTGATCAGTGAACGACCAGCCAGGTGATCACTGCATGCGCGGTCAGGTGGTCAGTTCCTGATCAGCCACCTGATCAGTGCGTGCACAGTCCCCTGATCAGCGCCTGTCAGTCACTGATCACTGCCTGATAAACCCGTGATCAGTGCCCGAACAGCCACGTCATCAGTGCATGCGCAGTCACGTGATCAGTGCATGATAGCCACGTGATCAGTGCGTGCACAGTCCCATGATCAGCGCCTGTCAGTCACTGATCATTGCCTGAGAAACACGTGATCAGTGCATGATGAGCCATGTGATCAGTGCCCGATCAGCCACGTCATCAGTGCATGCGCAGTCACGTCATCAGTGCATGATAGCCACGTGATCAGTGCCTGCTCAGTCACGTGATCTGGACTTGATCAGCCACGTGATCAGTGCCTGCAGAGTCACGTGATCAGGGCCTGCTGAGCTGCGTGATTCCTGCCGGCTCATCTGCATGACAATTGCCATCTGAGCTGCGTGATTCCTGTCGGCTCATCTGCTTGACAATTGCCAGCTGAGCTGCGTGATTCCTGCCTGGTCACGTGCTTGATTATTGCCAGTTGAGCAGCATGATTCGTCACTGCTGAGCTCCATGCTTATTGCCTGCTGATTGCGTGGTTCGTGTCTGCTCAGCTCTTTGAGTATTGCCTCCTGAGGTCCCTGTTCGGTCGCCACCTGCCGGGGACCAGCCCCAACTGATCCAGGGTATTCGAAGGAGAGATGGCCTAGGCGACTATTTATATGCTAATCAGAGATGTCAAGAATAATAGTATGAGGAGAGCTCAGTAGGAAAATTCGGTGGAGAAAAGAGACTGAGGAGCTTGGTTTACGCGGAAGACCAATCAAACTTCAAGACAAGAAGTTTGCACCACTTACGTAGGCCGCAGGCGCCCTCTCGAATGGCGAAAGGTGCCTCAGCCTAGACACCTTCTCGAGTGGGTCTTAGCAGCCCAGGCATAATTAGGAAGCGTGGTGGGTTCCGCGCTCCAGATGGAGACTCAGCTGGAAGTTAAAGGGAAGAATGACAAGGAACTTTATGAATTGGAGCTGTAAGTTACCTCTTTGACAGAGAGAGCGAGATGGTGGTGGGGGACAGCCCCCAGTGAAATCAGAGGTGAGAGCACAAAGCAATACAGTAGGCAGACTCCGGTTTTTTTGGGGGAGATGCTCGAGAATATCCGGGTGGACTCCTGAGGCTCGATCCCGCATTTGCGTATGCCGAGCCTCCTTCCTCATGACCTTTGTCCAGAGTGGAATGCCTCCCCGGCTCCCGGCACATGATCAGTGCATGCTCAGTCACGATATCAGTGCCTGCTCAGCCACGTGATCACTGACGGCACAGTCACGTGATCAGCGCCTCTCAGTCACGTGATCACCGTATGATAAACACGTGATCAGTGAACGACCAGCCAGGTGATCACTGCATGCGCGGTCAGGTGGTCAGTTCCTGATCAGCCACCTGATCAGTGCGTGCACAGTCCCCTGATCAGCGCCTGTCAGTCACTGATCACTGCCTGATAAACCCGTGATCAGTGCCCGAACAGCCACGTCATCAGTGCATGCGCAGTCACGTGATCAGTGCATGATAGCCACGTGATCAGTGCGTGCACAGTCCCATGATCAGCGCCTGTCAGTCACTGATCATTGCCTGAGAAACACGTGATCAGTGCATGATGAGCCATGTGATCAGTGCCCGATCAGCCACGTCATCAGTGCATGCGCAGTCACGTCACATGATAGCCACGTGATCAGTGCCTGCTCAGTCACGTGATCTGGACTTGATCAGCCACGTGATCAGTGCCTGCAGAGTCACGTGATCAGGGCCTGCTGAGCTGCGTGATTCCTGCCGGCTCATCTGCATGACAATTGCCATCTGAGCTGCGTGATTCCTGTCGGCTCATCTGCTTGACAATTGCCAGCTGAGCTGCGTGATTCCTGCCTGGTCACGTGCTTGATTATTGCCAGTTGAGCAGCATGATTCGTCACTGCTGAGCTCCATGCTTATTGCCTGCTGATTGCGTGGTTCGTGTCTGCTCAGCTCTTTGAGTATTGCCTCCTGAGGTCCCTGTTCGGTCGCCACCTGCCGGGGACCAGCCCCAACTGATCCAGGGTATTCGAAGGAGAGATGGCCTAGGCGACTATTTATATGCTAATCAGAGATGTCAAGAATAATAGTATGAGGAGAGCTCAGTAGGAAAATTCGGTGGAGAAAAGAGACTGAGGAGCTTGGTTTACGCGGAAGACCAATCAAACTTCAAGACAAGAAGTTTGCACCACTTACGTAGGCCGCAGGCGCCCTCTCGAATGGCGAAAGGTGCCTCACCCTAGACACCTTCTCGAGTGGGTCTTAGCAGCCCAGGCATAATTAGGAAGCGTGGTGGGTTCCGCGCTCCAGATGGAGACTCAGCTGGAAGTTAAAGGGAAGAATGACAAGGAACTTTATGAATTGGAGCTGTAAGTTACCTCTTTGACAGAGAGAGCGAGATGGTGGTGGGGGACAGCCCCCAGTGAAATCAGAGGTGAGAGCACAAAGCAATACAGTAGGCAGACTCCGGTTTTTTTGGGGGGAGATGCTCGAGAATATCCGGGTGGACTCCTGAGGCTCGATCCCGCATTTGCGTATGCCGAGCCTCCTTCCTCATGACCTTTGTCCAGAGTGGAATGCCTCCCCGGCTCCCGGCACATGATCAGTGCATGCTCAGTCACGATATCAGTGCCTGCTCAGCCACGTGATCACTGACGGCACAGTCACGTGATCAGCGCCTCTCAGTCACGTGATCACCGTATGATAAACACGTGATCAGTGAACGACCAGCCAGGTGATCACTGCATGCGCGGTCAGGTGGTCAGTTCCTGATCAGCCACCTGATCAGTGCGTGCACAGTCCCCTGATCAGCGCCTGTCAGTCACTGATCACTGCCTGATAAACCCGTGATCAGTGCCCGAACAGCCACGTCATCAGTGCATGCGCAGTCACGTGATCAGTGCATGATAGCCACGTGATCAGTGCGTGCACAGTCCCATGATCAGCGCCTGTCAGTCACTGATCATTGCCTGAGAAACACGTGATCAGTGCATGATGAGCCATGTGATCAGTGCCCGATCAGCCACGTCATCAGTGCATGCGCAGTCACGTCATCAGTGCATGATAGCCACGTGATCAGTGCCTGCTCAGTCACGTGATCTGGACTTGATCAGCCACGTGATCAGTGCCTGCAGAGTCACGTGATCAGGGCCTGCTGAGCTGCGTGATTCCTGCCGGCTCATCTGCATGACAATTGCCATCTGAGCTGCGTGATTCCTGTCGGCTCATCTGCTTGACAATTGCCAGCTGAGCTGCGTGATTCCTGCCTGGTCACGTGCTTGATTATTGCCAGTTGAGCAGCATGATTCGTCACTGCTGAGCTCCATGCTTATTGCCTGCTGATTGCGTGGTTCGTGTCTGCTCAGCTCTTTGAGTATTGCCTCCTGAGGTCCCTGTTCGGTCGCCACCTGCCGGGGACCAGCCCCAACTGATCCAGGGTATTCGAAGGAGAGATGGCCTAGGCGACTATTTATATGCTAATCAGAGATGTCAAGAATAATAGTATGAGGAGAGCTCAGTAGGAAAATTCGGTGGAGAAAAGAGACTGAGGAGCTTGGTTTACGCGGAAGACCAATCAAACTTCAAGACAAGAAGTTTGCACCACTTACGTAGGCCGCAGGCGCCCTCTCGAATGGCGAAAGGTGCCTCACCCTAGACACCTTCTCGAGTGGGTCTTAGCAGCCCAGGCATAATTAGGAAGCGTGGTGGGTTCCGCGCTCCAGATGGAGACTCAGCTGGAAGTTAAAGGGAAGAATGACAAGGAACTTTATGAATTGGAGCTGTAAGTTACCTCTTTGACAGAGAGAGCGAGATGGTGGTGGGGGACAGCCCCCAGTGAAATCAGAGGTGAGAGCACAAAGCAATACAGTAGGCAGACTCCGGTTTTTTTGGGGGGAGATGCTCGAGAATATCCGGGTGGACTCCTGAGGCTCGATCCCGCATTTGCGTATGCCGAGCCTCCTTCCTCATGACCTTTGTCCAGAGTGGAATGCCTCCCCGGCTCCCGGCACATGATCAGTGCATGCTCAGTCACGATATCAGTGCCTGCTCAGCCACGTGATCACTGACGGCACAGTCACGTGATCAGCGCCTCTCAGTCACGTGATCACCGTATGATAAACACGTGATCAGTGAACGACCAGCCAGGTGATCACTGCATGCGCGGTCAGGTGGTCAGTTCCTGATCAGCCACCTGATCAGTGCGTGCACAGTCCCCTGATCAGCGCCTGTCAGTCACTGATCACTGCCTGATAAACCCGTGATCAGTGCCCGAACAGCCACGTCATCAGTGCATGCGCAGTCACGTGATCAGTGCATGATAGCCACGTGATCAGTGCGTGCACAGTCCCATGATCAGCGCCTGTCAGTCACTGATCATTGCCTGAGAAACACGTGATCAGTGCATGATGAGCCATGTGATCAGTGCCCGATCAGCCACGTCATCAGTGCATGCGCAGTCACGTCATCAGTGCATGATAGCCACGTGATCAGTGCCTGCTCAGTCACGTGATCTGGACTTGATCAGCCACGTGATCAGTGCCTGCAGAGTCACGTGATCAGGGCCTGCTGAGCTGCGTGATTCCTGCCGGCTCATCTGCATGACAATTGCCATCTGAGCTGCGTGATTCCTGTCGGCTCATCTGCTTGACAATTGCCAGCTGAGCTGCGTGATTCCTGCCTGGTCACGTGCTTGATTATTGCCAGTTGAGCAGCATGATTCGTCACTGCTGAGCTCCATGCTTATTGCCTGCTGATTGCGTGGTTCGTGTCTGCTCAGCTCTTTGAGTATTGCCTCCTGAGGTCCCTGTTCGGTCGCCACCTGCCGGGGACCAGCCCCAACTGATCCAGGGTATTCGAAGGAGAGATGGCCTAGGCGACTATTTATATGCTAATCAGAGATGTCAAGAATAATAGTATGAGGAGAGCTCAGTAGGAAAATTCGGTGGAGAAAAGAGACTGAGGAGCTTGGTTTACGCGGAAGACCAATCAAACTTCAAGACAAGAAGTTTGCACCACTTACGTAGGCCGCAGGCGCCCTCTCGAATGGCGAAAGGTGCCTCAGCCTAGACACCTTCTCGAGTGGGTCTTAGCAGCCCAGGCATAATTAGGAAGCGTGGTGGGTTCCGCGCTCCAGATGGAGACTCAGCTGGAAGTTAAAGGGAAGAATGACAAGGAACTTTATGAATTGGAGCTGTAAGTTACCTCTTTGACAGAGAGAGCGAGATGGTGGTGGGGGACAGCCCCCAGTGAAATCAGAGGTGAGAGCACAAAGCAATACAGTAGGCAGACTCCGGTTTTTTTGGGGGGAGATGCTCGAGAATATCCGGGTGGACTCCTGAGGCTCGATCCCGCATTTGCGTATGCCGAGCCTCCTTCCTCATGACCTTTGTCCAGAGTGGAATGCCTCCCCGGCTCCCGGCACATGATCAGTGCATGCTCAGTCACGATATCAGTGCCTGCTCAGCCACGTGATCACTGACGGCACAGTCACGTGATCAGCGCCTCTCAGTCACGTGATCACCGTATGATAAACACGTGATCAGTGAACGACCAGCCAGGTGATCACTGCATGCGCGGTCAGGTGGTCAGTTCCTGATCAGCCACCTGATCAGTGCGTGCACAGTCCCCTGATCAGCGCCTGTCAGTCACTGATCACTGCCTGATAAACCCGTGATCAGTGCCCGAACAGCCACGTCATCAGTGCATGCGCAGTCACGTGATCAGTGCATGATAGCCACGTGATCAGTGCGTGCACAGTCCCATGATCAGCGCCTGTCAGTCACTGATCATTGCCTGAGAAACACGTGATCAGTGCATGATGAGCCATGTGATCAGTGCCCGATCAGCCACGTCATCAGTGCATGCGCAGTCACGTCATCAGTGCATGATAGCCACGTGATCAGTGCCTGCTCAGTCACGTGATCTGGACTTGATCAGCCACGTGATCAGTGCCTGCAGAGTCACGTGATCAGGGCCTGCTGAGCTGCGTGATTCCTGCCGGCTCATCTGCATGACAATTGCCATCTGAGCTGCGTGATTCCTGTCGGCTCATCTGCTTGACAATTGCCAGCTGAGCTGCGTGATTCCTGCCTGGTCACGTGCTTGATTATTGCCAGTTGAGCAGCATGATTCGTCACTGCTGAGCTCCATGCTTATTGCCTGCTGATTGCGTGGTTCGTGTCTGCTCAGCTCTTTGAGTATTGCCTCCTGAGGTCCCTGTTCGGTCGCCACCTGCCGGGGACCAGCCCCAACTGATCCAGGGTATTCGAAGGAGAGATGGCCTAGGCGACTATTTATATGCTAATCAGAGATGTCAAGAATAATAGTATGAGGAGAGCTCAGTAGGAAAATTCGGTGGAGAAAAGAGACTGAGGAGCTTGGTTTACGCGGAAGACCAATCAAACTTCAAGACAAGAAGTTTGCACCACTTACGTAGGCCGCAGGCGCCCTCTCGAATGGCGAAAGGTGCCTCAGCCTAGACACCTTCTCGAGTGGGTCTTAGCAGCCCAGGCATAATTAGGAAGCGTGGTGGGTTCCGCGCTCCAGATGGAGACTCAGCTGGAAGTTAAAGGGAAGAATGACAAGGAACTTTATGAATTGGAGCTGTAAGTTACCTCTTTGACAGAGAGAGCGAGATGGTGGTGGGGGACAGCCCCCAGTGAAATCAGAGGTGAGAGCACAAAGCAATACAGTAGGCAGACTCCGGTTTTTTGGGGGGAGATGCTCGAGAATATCCGGGTGGACTCCTGAGGCTCGATCCCGCATTTGCGTATGCCGAGCCTCCTTCCTCATGACCTTTGTCCAGAGTGGAATGCCTCCCCGGCTCCCGGCACATGATCAGTGCATGCTCAGTCACGATATCAGTGCCTGCTCAGCCACGTGATCACTGACGGCACAGTCACGTGATCAGCGCCTCTCAGTCACGTGATCACCGTATGATAAACACGTGATCAGTGAACGACCAGCCAGGTGATCACTGCATGCGCGGTCAGGTGGTCAGTTCCTGATCAGCCACCTGATCAGTGCGTGCACAGTCCCCTGATCAGCGCCTGTCAGTCACTGATCACTGCCTGATAAACCCGTGATCAGTGCCCGAACAGCCACGTCATCAGTGCATGCGCAGTCACGTGATCAGTGCATGATAGCCACGTGATCAGTGCGTGCACAGTCCCATGATCAGCGCCTGTCAGTCACTGATCATTGCCTGAGAAACACGTGATCAGTGCATGATGAGCCATGTGATCAGTGCCCGATCAGCCACGTCATCAGTGCATGCGCAGTCACGTCATCAGTGCATGATAGCCACGTGATCAGTGCCTGCTCAGTCACGTGATCTGGACTTGATCAGCCACGTGATCAGTGCCTGCAGAGTCACGTGATCAGGGCCTGCTGAGCTGCGTGATTCCTGCCGGCTCATCTGCATGACAATTGCCATCTGAGCTGCGTGATTCCTGTCGGCTCATCTGCTTGACAATTGCCAGCTGAGCTGCGTGATTCCTGCCTGGTCACGTGCTTGATTATTGCCAGTTGAGCAGCATGATTCGTCACTGCTGAGCTCCATGCTTATTGCCTGCTGATTGCGTGGTTCGTGTCTGCTCAGCTCTTTGAGTATTGCCTCCTGAGGTCCCTGTTCGGTCGCCACCTGCCGGGGACCAGCCCCAACTGATCCAGGGTATTCGAAGGAGAGATGGCCTAGGCGACTATTTATATGCTAATCAGAGATGTCAAGAATAATAGTATGAGGAGAGCTCAGTAGGAAAATTCGGTGGAGAAAAGAGACTGAGGAGCTTGGTTTACGCGGAAGACCAATCAAACTTCAAGACAAGAAGTTTGCACCACTTACGTAGGCCGCAGGCGCCCTCTCGAATGGCGAAAGGTGCCTCACCCTAGACACCTTCTCGAGTGGGTCTTAGCAGCCCAGGCATAATTAGGAAGCGTGGTGGGTTCCGCGCTCCAGATGGAGACTCAGCTGGAAGTTAAAGGGAAGAATGACAAGGAACTTTATGAATTGGAGCTGTAAGTTACCTCTTTGACAGAGAGAGCGAGATGGTGGTGGGGGACAGCCCCCAGTGAAATCAGAGGTGAGAGCACAAAGCAATACAGTAGGCAGACTCCGGTTTTTTTGGGGGGAGATGCTCGAGAATATCCGGGTGGACTCCTGAGGCTCGATCCCGCATTTGCGTATGCCGAGCCTCCTTCCTCATGACCTTTGTCCAGAGTGGAATGCCTCCCCGGCTCCCGGCACATGATCAGTGCATGCTCAGTCACGATATCAGTGCCTGCTCAGCCACGTGATCACTGACGGCACAGTCACGTGATCAGCGCCTCTCAGTCACGTGATCACCGTATGATAAACACGTGATCAGTGAACGACCAGCCAGGTGATCACTGCATGCGCGGTCAGGTGGTCAGTTCCTGATCAGCCACCTGATCAGTGCGTGCACAGTCCCCTGATCAGCGCCTGTCAGTCACTGATCACTGCCTGATAAACCCGTGATCAGTGCACCATGTGATCAGTGCGCCGTGATCAGCCACGTCATCAGTGCATGCGCAGTCACGTCATCAGTGCATGATAGCCACGTGATCAGTGCCTGCTCAGTCACGTGATCTGGACTTGATCAGCCACGTGATCAGTGCCTGCAGAGTCACGTGATCAGGGCCTGCTGAGCTGCGTGATTCCTGCCGGCTCATCTGCATGACAATTGCCATCTGAGCTGCGTGATTCCTGTCGGCTCATCTGCTTGACAATTGCCAGCTGAGCTGCGTGATTCCTGCCTGGTCACGTGCTTGATTATTGCCAGTTGAGCAGCATGATTCGTCACTGCTGAGCTCCATGCTTATTGCCTGCTGATTGCGTGGTTCGTGTCTGCTCAGCTCTTTGAGTATTGCCTCCTGAGGTCCCTGTTCGGTCGCCACCTGCCGGGGACCAGCCCCAACTGATCCAGGGTATTCGAAGGAGAGATGGCCTAGGCGACTATTTATATGCTAATCAGAGATGTCAAGAATAATAGTATGAGGAGAGCTCAGTAGGAAAATTCGGTGGAGAAAAGAGACTGAGGAGCTTGGTTTACGCGGAAGACCAATCAAACTTCAAGACAAGAAGTTTGCACCACTTACGTAGGCCGCAGGCGCCCTCTCGAATGGCGAAAGGTGCCTCACCCTAGACACCTTCTCGAGTGGGTCTTAGCAGCCCAGGCATAATTAGGAAGCGTGGTGGGTTCCGCGCTCCAGATGGAGACTCAGCTGGAAGTTAAAGGGAAGAATGACAAGGAACTTTATGAATTGGAGCTGTAAGTTACCTCTTTGACAGAGAGAGCGAGATGGTGGTGGGGGACAGCCCCCAGTGAAATCAGAGGTGAGAGCACAAAGCAATACAGTAGGCAGACTCCGGTTTTTTTGGGGGAGATGCTCGAGAATATCCGGGTGGACTCCTGAGGCTCGATCCCGCATTTGCGTATGCCGAGCCTCCTTCCTCATGACCTTTGTCCAGAGTGGAATGCCTCCCCGGCTCCCGGCACATGATCAGTGCATGCTCAGTCACGATATCAGTGCCTGCTCAGCCACGTGATCACTGACGGCACAGTCACGTGATCAGCGCCTCTCAGTCACGTGATCACCGTATGATAAACACGTGATCAGTGAACGACCAGCCAGGTGATCACTGCATGCGCGGTCAGGTGGTCAGTTCCTGATCAGCCACCTGATCAGTGCGTGCACAGTCCCCTGATCAGCGCCTGTCAGTCACTGATCACTGCCTGATAAACCCGTGATCAGTGCCCGAACAGCCACGTCATCAGTGCATGCGCAGTCACGTGATCAGTGCATGATAGCCACGTGATCAGTGCGTGCACAGTCCCATGATCAGCGCCTGTCAGTCACTGATCATTGCCTGAGAAACACGTGATCAGTGCATGATGAGCCATGTGATCAGTGCCCGATCAGCCACGTCATCAGTGCATGCGCAGTCACGTCATCAGTGCATGATAGCCATGTGATCAGTGCCTGCTCAGTCACGTGATCTGGACTTGATCAGCCACGTGATCAGTGCCTGCAGAGTCACGTGATCAGGGCCTGCTGAGCTGCGTGATTCCTGCCGGCTCATCTGCATGACAATTGCCATCTGAGCTGCGTGATTCCTGTCGGCTCATCTGCTTGACAATTGCCAGCTGAGCTGCGTGATTCCTGCCTGGTCACGTGCTTGATTATTGCCAGTTGAGCAGCATGATTCGTCACTGCTGAGCTCCATGCTTATTGCCTGCTGATTGCGTGGTTCGTGTCTGCTCAGCTCTTTGAGTATTGCCTCCTGAGGTCCCTGTTCGGTCGCCACCTGCCGGGGACCAGCCCCAACTGATCCAGGGTATTCGAAGGAGAGATGGCCTAGGCGACTATTTATATGCTAATCAGAGATGTCAAGAATAATAGTATGAGGAGAGCTCAGTAGGAAAATTCGGTGGAGAAAAGAGACTGAGGAGCTTGGTTTACGCGGAAGACCAATCAAACTTCAAGACAAGAAGTTTGCACCACTTACGTAGGCCGCAGGCGCCCTCTCGAATGGCGAAAGGTGCCTCAGCCTAGACACCTTCTCGAGTGGGTCTTAGCAGCCCAGGCATAATTAGGAAGCGTGGTGGGTTCCGCGCTGCAGATGGAGACTCAGCTGGAAGTTAAAGGGAAGAATGACAAGGAACTTTATGAATTGGAGCTGTAAGTTACCTCTTTGACAGAGAGAGCGAGATGGTGGTGGGGGACAGCCCCCAGTGAAATCAGAGGTGAGAGCACAAAGCAATACAGTAGGCAGACTCCGGTTTTTTTGGGGGGAGATGCTCGAGAATATCCGGGTGGACTCCTGAGGCTCGATCCCGCATTTGCGTATGCCGAGCCTCCTTCCTCATGACCTTTGTCCAGAGTGGAATGCCTCCCCGGCTCCCGGCACATGATCAGTGCATGCTCAGTCACGATATCAGTGCCTGCTCAGCCACGTGATCACTGACGGCACAGTCACGTGA
Organism: Bos javanicus; assembly: GCF_032452875.1. Classification (NCBI taxonomy): domain Eukaryota; kingdom Metazoa; phylum Chordata; class Mammalia; order Artiodactyla; family Bovidae; genus Bos; species Bos javanicus. Next base: position 39,535 of record NW_026893861.1, read on the forward strand.
TCAGCGCCTCTCAGTCACGTGATCACCGTATGATAAACACGTGATCAGTGAACGACCAGCCAGGTGATCACTGCATGCGCGGTCAGGTGGTCAGTTCCTGATCAGCCACCTGATCAGTGCGTGCACAGTCCCCTGATCAGCGCCTGTCAGTCACTGATCACTGCCTGATAAACCCGTGATCAGTGCCCGAACAGCCACGTCATCAGTGCATGCGCAGTCACGTGATCAGTGCATGATAGCCACGTGATCAGTGCGTGCACAGTCCCATGATCAGCGCCTGTCAGTCACTGATCATTGCCTGAGAAACACGTGATCAGTGCATGATGAGCCATGTGATCAGTGCCCGATCAGCCACGTCATCAGTGCATGCGCAGTCACGTCATCAGTGCATGATAGCCACGTGATCAGTGCCTGCTCAGTCACGTGATCTGGACTTGATCAGCCACGTGATCAGTGCCTGCAGAGTCACGTGATCAGGGCCTGCTGAGCTGCGTGATTCCTGCCGGCTCATCTGCATGACAATTGCCATCTGAGCTGCGTGATTCCTGTCGGCTCATCTGCTTGACAATTGCCAGCTGAGCTGCGTGATTCCTGCCTGGTCACGTGCTTGATTATTGCCAGTTGAGCAGCATGATTCGTCACTGCTGAGCTCCATGCTTATTGCCTGCTGATTGCGTGGTTCGTGTCTGCTCAGCTCTTTGAGTATTGCCTCCTGAGGTCCCTGTTCGGTCGCCACCTGCCGGGGACCAGCCCCAACTGATCCAGGGTATTCGAAGGAGAGATGGCCTAGGCGACTATTTATATGCTAATCAGAGATGTCAAGAATAATAGTATGAGGAGAGCTCAGTAGGAAAATTCGGTGGAGAAAAGAGACTGAGGAGCTTGGTTTACGCGGAAGACCAATCAAACTTCAAGACAAGAAGTTTGCACCACTTACGTAGGCCGCAGGCGCCCTCTCGAATGGCGAAAGGTGCCTCAGCCTAGACACCTTCTCGAGTGGGTCTTAGCAGCCCAGGCATAATTAGGAAGCGTGGTGGGTTCCGCGCTCCAGATGGAGACTCAGCTGGAAGTTAAAGGGAAGAATGACAAGGAACTTTATGAATTGGAGCTGTAAGTTACCTCTTTGACAGAGAGAGCGAGATGGTGGTGGGGGACAGCCCCCAGTGAAATCAGAGGTGAGAGCACAAAGCAATACAGTAGGCAGACTCCGGTTTTTTGGGGGGAGATGCTCGAGAATATCCGGGTGGACTCCTGAGGCTCGATCCCGCATTTGCGTATGCCGAGCCTCCTTCCTCATGACCTTTGTCCAGAGTGGAATGCCTCCCCGGCTCCCGGCACATGATCAGTGCATGCTCAGTCACGATATCAGTGCCTGCTCAGCCACGTGATCACTGACGGCACAGTCACGTGATCAGCGCCTCTCAGTCACGTGATCACCGTATGATAAACACGTGATCAGTGAACGACCAGCCAGGTGATCACTGCATGCGCGGTCAGGTGGTCAGTTCCTGATCAGCCACCTGATCAGTGCGTGCACAGTCCCCTGATCAGCGCCTGTCAGTCACTGATCACTGCCTGATAAACCCGTGATCAGTGCCCGAACAGCCACGTCATCAGTGCATGCGCAGTCACGTGATCAGTGCATGATAGCCACGTGATCAGTGCGTGCACAGTCCCATGATCAGCGCCTGTCAGTCACTGATCATTGCCTGAGAAACACGTGATCAGTGCATGATGAGCCATGTGATCAGTGCCCGATCAGCCACGTCATCAGTGCATGCGCAGTCACGTCATCAGTGCATGATAGCCACGTGATCAGTGCCTGCTCAGTCACGTGATCTGGACTTGATCAGCCACGTGATCAGTGCCTGCAGAGTCACGTGATCAGGGCCTGCTGAGCTGCGTGATTCCTGCCGGCTCATCTGCATGACAATTGCCATCTGAGCTGCGTGATTCCTGTCGGCTCATCTGCTTGACAATTGCCAGCTGAGCTGCGTGATTCCTGCCTGGTCACGTGCTTGATTATTGCCAGTTGAGCAGCATGATTCGTCACTGCTGAGCTCCATGCTTATTGCCTGCTGATTGCGTGGTTCGTGTCTGCTCAGCTCTTTGAGTATTGCCTCCTGAGGTCCCTGTTCGGTCGCCACCTGCCGGGGACCAGCCCCAACTGATCCAGGGTATTCGAAGGAGAGATGGCCTAGGCGACTATTTATATGCTAATCAGAGATGTCAAGAATAATAGTATGAGGAGAGCTCAGTAGGAAAATTCGGTGGAGAAAAGAGACTGAGGAGCTTGGTTTACGCGGAAGACCAATCAAACTTCAAGACAAGAAGTTTGCACCACTTACGTAGGCCGCAGGCGCCCTCTCGAATGGCGAAAGGTGCCTCACCCTAGACACCTTCTCGAGTGGGTCTTAGCAGCCCAGGCATAATTAGGAAGCGTGGTGGGTTCCGCGCTCCAGATGGAGACTCAGCTGGAAGTTAAAGGGAAGAATGACAAGGAACTTTATGAATTGGAGCTGTAAGTTACCTCTTTGACAGAGAGAGCGAGATGGTGGTGGGGGACAGCCCCCAGTGAAATCAGAGGTGAGAGCACAAAGCAATACAGTAGGCAGACTCCGGTTTTTTTGGGGGGAGATGCTCGAGAATATCCGGGTGGACTCCTGAGGCTCGATCCCGCATTTGCGTATGCCGAGCCTCCTTCCTCATGACCTTTGTCCAGAGTGGAATGCCTCCCCGGCTCCCGGCACATGATCAGTGCATGCTCAGTCACGATATCAGTGCCTGCTCAGCCACGTGATCACTGACGGCACAGTCACGTGATCAGCGCCTCTCAGTCACGTGATCACCGTATGATAAACACGTGATCAGTGAACGACCAGCCAGGTGATCACTGCATGCGCGGTCAGGTGGTCAGTTCCTGATCAGCCACCTGATCAGTGCGTGCACAGTCCCCTGATCAGCGCCTGTCAGTCACTGATCACTGCCTGATAAACCCGTGATCAGTGCCCGAACAGCCACGTCATCAGTGCATGCGCAGTCACGTGATCAGTGCATGATAGCCACGTGATCAGTGCGTGCACAGTCCCATGATCAGCGCCTGTCAGTCACTGATCATTGCCTGAGAAACACGTGATCAGTGCATGATGAGCCATGTGATCAGTGCCCGATCAGCCACGTCATCAGTGCATGCGCAGTCACGTCATCAGTGCATGATAGCCACGTGATCAGTGCCTGCTCAGTCACGTGATCTGGACTTGATCAGCCACGTGATCAGTGCCTGCAGAGTCACGTGATCAGGGCCTGCTGAGCTGCGTGATTCCTGCCGGCTCATCTGCATGACAATTGCCATCTGAGCTGCGTGATTCCTGTCGGCTCATCTGCTTGACAATTGCCAGCTGAGCTGCGTGATTCCTGCCTGGTCACGTGCTTGATTATTGCCAGTTGAGCAGCATGATTCGTCACTGCTGAGCTCCATGCTTATTGCCTGCTGATTGCGTGGTTCGTGTCTGCTCAGCTCTTTGAGTATTGCCTCCTGAGGTCCCTGTTCGGTCGCCACCTGCCGGGGACCAGCCCCAACTGATCCAGGGTATTCGAAGGAGAGATGGCCTAGGCGACTATTTATATGCTAATCAGAGATGTCAAGAATAATAGTATGAGGAGAGCTCAGTAGGAAAATTCGGTGGAGAAAAGAGACTGAGGAGCTTGGTTTACGCGGAAGACCAATCAAACTTCAAGACAAGAAGTTTGCACCACTTACGTAGGCCGCAGGCGCCCTCTCGAATGGCGAAAGGTGCCTCAGCCTAGACACCTTCTCGAGTGGGTCTTAGCAGCCCAGGCATAATTAGGAAGCGTGGTGGGTTCCGCGCTCCAGATGGAGACTCAGCTGGAAGTTAAAGGGAAGAATGACAAGGAACTTTATGAATTGGAGCTGTAAGTTACCTCTTTGACAGAGAGAGCGAGATGGTGGTGGGGGACAGCCCCCAGTGAAATCAGAGGTGAGAGCACAAAGCAATACAGTAGGCAGACTCCGGTTTTTTTGGGGGAGATGCTCGAGAATATCCGGGTGGACTCCTGAGGCTCGATCCCGCATTTGCGTATGCCGAGCCTCCTTCCTCATGACCTTTGTCCAGAGTGGAATGCCTCCCCGGCTCCCGGCACATGATCAGTGCATGCTCAGTCACGATATCAGTGCCTGCTCAGCCACGTGATCACTGACGGCACAGTCACGTGATCAGCGCCTCTCAGTCACGTGATCACCGTATGATAAACACGTGATCAGTGAACGACCAGCCAGGTGATCACTGCATGCGCGGTCAGGTGGTCAGTTCCTGATCAGCCACCTGATCAGTGCGTGCACAGTCCCCTGATCAGCGCCTGTCAGTCACTGATCACTGCCTGATAAACCCGTGATCAGTGCCCGAACAGCCACGTCATCAGTGCATGCGCAGTCACGTGATCAGTGCATGATAGCCACGTGATCAGTGCGTGCACAGTCCCATGATCAGCGCCTGTCAGTCACTGATCATTGCCTGAGAAACACGTGATCAGTGCATGATGAGCCATGTGATCAGTGCCCGATCAGCCACGTCATCAGTGCATGCGCAGTCACGTCATCAGTGCATGATAGCCACGTGATCAGTGCCTGCTCAGTCACGTGATCTGGACTTGATCAGCCACGTGATCAGTGCCTGCAGAGTCACGTGATCAGGGCCTGCTGAGCTGCGTGATTCCTGCCGGCTCATCTGCATGACAATTGCCATCTGAGCTGCGTGATTCCTGTCGGCTCATCTGCTTGACAATTGCCAGCTGAGCTGCGTGATTCCTGCCTGGTCACGTGCTTGATTATTGCCAGTTGAGCAGCATGATTCGTCACTGCTGAGCTCCATGCTTATTGCCTGCTGATTGCGTGGTTCGTGTCTGCTCAGCTCTTTGAGTATTGCCTCCTGAGGTCCCTGTTCGGTCGCCACCTGCCGGGGACCAGCCCCAACTGATCCAGGGTATTCGAAGGAGAGATGGCCTAGGCGACTATTTATATGCTAATCAGAGATGTCAAGAATAATAGTATGAGGAGAGCTCAGTAGGAAAATTCGGTGGAGAAAAGAGACTGAGGAGCTTGGTTTACGCGGAAGACCAATCAAACTTCAAGACAAGAAGTTTGCACCACTTACGTAGGCCGCAGGCGCCCTCTCGAATGGCGAAAGGTGCCTCACCCTAGACACCTTCTCGAGTGGGTCTTAGCAGCCCAGGCATAATTAGGAAGCGTGGTGGGTTCCGCGCTCCAGATGGAGACTCAGCTGGAAGTTAAAGGGAAGAATGACAAGGAACTTTATGAATTGGAGCTGTAAGTTACCTCTTTGACAGAGAGAGCGAGATGGTGGTGGGGGACAGCCCCCAGTGAAATCAGAGGTGAGAGCACAAAGCAATACAGTAGGCAGACTCCGGTTTTTTTGGGGGGAGATGCTCGAGAATATCCGGGTGGACTCCTGAGGCTCGATCCCGCATTTGCGTATGCCGAGCCTCCTTCCTCATGACCTTTGTCCAGAGTGGAATGCCTCCCCGGCTCCCGGCACATGATCAGTGCATGCTCAGTCACGATATCAGTGCCTGCTCAGCCACGTGATCACTGACGGCACAGTCACGTGATCAGCGCCTCTCAGTCACGTGATCACCGTATGATAAACACGTGATCAGTGAACGACCAGCCAGGTGATCACTGCATGCGCGGTCAGGTGGTCAGTTCCTGATCAGCCACCTGATCAGTGCGTGCACAGTCCCCTGATCAGCGCCTGTCAGTCACTGATCACTGCCTGATAAACCCGTGATCAGTGCCCGAACAGCCACGTCATCAGTGCATGCGCAGTCACGTGATCAGTGCATGATAGCCACGTGATCAGTGCGTGCACAGTCCCATGATCAGCGCCTGTCAGTCACTGATCATTGCCTGAGAAACACGTGATCAGTGCATGATGAGCCATGTGATCAGTGCCCGATCAGCCACGTCATCAGTGCATGCGCAGTCACGTCATCAGTGCATGATAGCCACGTGATCAGTGCCTGCTCAGTCACGTGATCTGGACTTGATCAGCCACGTGATCAGTGCCTGCAGAGTCACGTGATCAGGGCCTGCTGAGCTGCGTGATTCCTGCCGGCTCATCTGCATGACAATTGCCATCTGAGCTGCGTGATTCCTGTCGGCTCATCTGCTTGACAATTGCCAGCTGAGCTGCGTGATTCCTGCCTGGTCACGTGCTTGATTATTGCCAGTTGAGCAGCATGATTCGTCACTGCTGAGCTCCATGCTTATTGCCTGCTGATTGCGTGGTTCGTGTCTGCTCAGCTCTTTGAGTATTGCCTCCTGAGGTCCCTGTTCGGTCGCCACCTGCCGGGGACCAGCCCCAACTGATCCAGGGTATTCGAAGGAGAGATGGCCTAGGCGACTATTTATATGCTAATCAGAGATGTCAAGAATAATAGTATGAGGAGAGCTCAGTAGGAAAATTCGGTGGAGAAAAGAGACTGAGGAGCTTGGTTTACGCGGAAGACCAATCAAACTTCAAGACAAGAAGTTTGCACCACTTACGTAGGCCGCAGGCGCCCTCTCGAATGGCGAAAGGTGCCTCACCCTAGACACCTTCTCGAGTGGGTCTTAGCAGCCCAGGCATAATTAGGAAGCGTGGTGGGTTCCGCGCTCCAGATGGAGACTCAGCTGGAAGTTAAAGGGAAGAATGACAAGGAACTTTATGAATTGGAGCTGTAAGTTACCTCTTTGACAGAGAGAGCGAGATGGTGGTGGGGGACAGCCCCCAGTGAAATCAGAGGTGAGAGCACAAAGCAATACAGTAGGCAGACTCCGGTTTTTTTGGGGGAGATGCTCGAGAATATCCGGGTGGACTCCTGAGGCTCGATCCCGCATTTGCGTATGCCGAGCCTCCTTCCTCATGACCTTTGTCCAGAGTGGAATGCCTCCCCGGCTCCCGGCACATGATCAGTGCATGCTCAGTCACGATATCAGTGCCTGCTCAGCCACGTGATCACTGACGGCACAGTCACGTGATCAGCGCCTCTCAGTCACGTGATCACCGTATGATAAACACGTGATCAGTGAACGACCAGCCAGGTGATCACTGCATGCGCGGTCAGGTGGTCAGTTCCTGATCAGCCACCTGATCAGTGCGTGCACAGTCCCCTGATCAGCGCCTGTCAGTCACTGATCACTGCCTGATAAACCCGTGATCAGTGCCCGAACAGCCACGTCATCAGTGCATGCGCAGTCACGTGATCAGTGCATGATAGCCACGTGATCAGTGCGTGCACAGTCCCATGATCAGCGCCTGTCAGTCACTGATCATTGCCTGAGAAACACGTGATCAGTGCATGATGAGCCATGTGATCAGTGCCCGATCAGTCATCAGTGCATGCGCAGTCACGTCATCAGTGCATGATAGCCACGTGATCAGTGCCTGCTCAGTCACGTGATCTGGACTTGATCAGCCACGTGATCAGTGCCTGCAGAGTCACGTGATCAGGGCCTGCTGAGCTGCGTGATTCCTGCCGGCTCATCTGCATGACAATTGCCATCTGAGCTGCGTGATTCCTGTCGGCTCATCTGCTTGACAATTGCCAGCTGAGCTGCGTGATTCCTGCCTGGTCACGTGCTTGATTATTGCCAGTTGAGCAGCATGATTCGTCACTGCTGAGCTCCATGCTTATTGCCTGCTGATTGCGTGGTTCGTGTCTGCTCAGCTCTTTGAGTATTGCCTCCTGAGGTCCCTGTTCGGTCGCCACCTGCCGGGGACCAGCCCCAACTGATCCAGGGTATTCGAAGGAGAGATGGCCTAGGCGACTATTTATATGCTAATCAGAGATGTCAAGAATAATAGTATGAGGAGAGCTCAGTAGGAAAATTCGGTGGAGAAAAGAGACTGAGGAGCTTGGTTTACGCGGAAGACCAATCAAACTTCAAGACAAGAAGTTTGCACCACTTACGTAGGCCGCAGGCGCCCTCTCGAATGGCGAAAGGTGCCTCACCCTAGACACCTTCTCGAGTGGGTCTTAGCAGCCCAGGCATAATTAGGAAGCGTGGTGGGTTCCGCGCTCCAGATGGAGACTCAGCTGGAAGTTAAAGGGAAGAATGACAAGGAACTTTATGAATTGGAGCTGTAAGTTACCTCTTTGACAGAGAGAGCGAGATGGTGGTGGGGGACAGCCCCCAGTGAAATCAGAGGTGAGAGCACAAAGCAATACAGTAGGCAGACTCCGGTTTTTTTGGGGGGAGATGCTCGAGAATATCCGGGTGGACTCCTGAGGCTCGATCCCGCATTTGCGTATGCCGAGCCTCCTTCCTCATGACCTTTGTCCAGAGTGGAATGCCTCCCCGGCTCCCGGCACATGATCAGTGCATGCTCAGTCACGATATCAGTGCCTGCTCAGCCACGTGATCACTGACGGCACAGTCACGTGATCAGCGCCTCTCAGTCACGTGATCACCGTATGATAAACACGTGATCAGTGAACGACCAGCCAGGTGATCACTGCATGCGCGGTCAGGTGGTCAGTTCCTGATCAGCCACCTGATCAGTGCGTGCACAGTCCCCTGATCAGCGCCTGTCAGTCACTGATCACTGCCTGATAAACCCGTGATCAGTGCCCGAACAGCCACGTCATCAGTGCATGCGCAGTCACGTGATCAGTGCATGATAGCCACGTGATCAGTGCGTGCACAGTCCCATGATCAGCGCCTGTCAGTCACTGATCATTGCCTGAGAAACACGTGATCAGTGCATGATGAGCCATGTGATCAGTGCCCGATCAGCCACGTCATCAGTGCATGCGCAGTCACGTCATCAGTGCATGATAGCCACGTGATCAGTGCCTGCTCAGTCACGTGATCTGGACTTGATCAGCCACGTGATCAGTGCCTGCAGAGTCACGTGATCAGGGCCTGCTGAGCTGCGTGATTCCTGCCGGCTCATCTGCATGACAATTGCCATCTGAGCTGCGTGATTCCTGTCGGCTCATCTGCTTGACAATTGCCAGCTGAGCTGCGTGATTCCTGCCTGGTCACGTGCTTGATTATTGCCAGTTGAGCAGCATGATTCGTCACTGCTGAGCTCCATGCTTATTGCCTGCTGATTGCGTGGTTCGTGTCTGCTCAGCTCTTTGAGTATTGCCTCCTGAGGTCCCTGTTCGGTCGCCACCTGCCGGGGACCAGCCCCAACTGATCCAGGGTATTCGAAGGAGAGATGGCCTAGGCGACTATTTATATGCTAATCAGAGATGTCAAGAATAATAGTATGAGGAGAGCTCAGTAGGAAAATTCGGTGGAGAAAAGAGACTGAGGAGCTTGGTTTACGCGGAAGACCAATCAAACTTCAAGACAAGAAGTTTGCACCACTTACGTAGGCCGCAGGCGCCCTCTCGAATGGCGAAAGGTGCCTCACCCTAGACACCTTCTCGAGTGGGTCTTAGCAGCCCAGGCATAATTAGGAAGCGTGGTGGGTTCCGCGCTCCAGATGGAGACTCAGCTGGAAGTTAAAGGGAAGAATGACAAGGAACTTTATGAATTGGAGCTGTAAGTTACCTCTTTGACAGAGAGAGCGAGATGGTGGTGGGGGACAGCCCCCAGTGAAATCAGAGGTGAGAGCACAAAGCAATACAGTAGGCAGACTCCGGTTTTTTTGGGGGGAGATGCTCGAGAATATCCGGGTGGACTCCTGAGGCTCGATCCCGCATTTGCGTATGCCGAGCCTCCTTCCTCATGACCTTTGTCCAGAGTGGAATGCCTCCCCGGCTCCCGGCACATGATCAGTGCATGCTCAGTCACGATATCAGTGCCTGCTCAGCCACGTGATCACTGACGGCACAGTCACGTGATCAGCGCCTCTCAGTCACGTGATCACCGTATGATAAACACGTGATCAGTGAACGACCAGCCAGGTGATCACTGCATGCGCGGTCAGGTGGTCAGTTCCTGATCAGCCACCTGATCAGTGCGTGCACAGTCCCCTGATCAGCGCCTGTCAGTCACTGATCACTGCCTGATAAACCCGTGATCAGTGCCCGAACAGCCACGTCATCAGTGCATGCGCAGTCACGTGATCAGTGCATGATAGCCACGTGATCAGTGCGTGCACAGTCCCATGATCAGCGCCTGTCAGTCACTGATCATTGCCTGAGAAACACGTGATCAGTGCATGATGAGCCATGTGATCAGTGCCCGATCAGCCACGTCATCAGTGCATGCGCAGTCACGTCATCAGTGCATGATAGCCACGTGATCAGTGCCTGCTCAGTCACGTGATCTGGACTTGATCAGCCACGTGATCAGTGCCTGCAGAGTCACGTGATCAGGGCCTGCTGAGCTGCGTGATTCCTGCCGGCTCATCTGCATGACAATTGCCATCTGAGCTGCGTGATTCCTGTCGGCTCATCTGCTTGACAATTGCCAGCTGAGCTGCGTGATTCCTGCCTGGTCACGTGCTTGATTATTGCCAGTTGAGCAGCATGATTCGTCACTGCTGAGCTCCATGCTTATTGCCTGCTGATTGCGTGGTTCGTGTCTGCTCAGCTCTTTGAGTATTGCCTCCTGAGGTCCCTGTTCGGTCGCCACCTGCCGGGGACCAGCCCCAACTGATCCAGGGTATTCGAAGGAGAGATGGCCTAGGCGACTATTTATATGCTAATCAGAGATGTCAAGAATAATAGTATGAGGAGAGCTCAGTAGGAAAATTCGGTGGAGAAAAGAGACTGAGGAGCTTGGTTTACGCGGAAGACCAATCAAACTTCAAGACAAGAAGTTTGCACCACTTACGTAGGCCGCAGGCGCCCTCTCGAATGGCGAAAGGTGCCTCACCCTAGACACCTTCTCGAGTGGGTCTTAGCAGCCCAGGCATAATTAGGAAGCGTGGTGGGTTCCGCGCTCCAGATGGAGACTCAGCTGGAAGTTAAAGGGAAGAATGACAAGGAACTTTATGAATTGGAGCTGTAAGTTACCTCTTTGACAGAGAGAGCGAGATGGTGGTGGGGGACAGCCCCCAGTGAAATCAGAGGTGAGAGCACAAAGCAATACAGTAGGCAGACTCCGGTTTTTTTGGGGGGAGATGCTCGAGAATATCCGGGTGGACTCCTGAGGCTCGATCCCGCATTTGCGTATGCCGAGCCTCCTTCCTCATGACCTTTGTCCAGAGTGGAATGCCTCCCCGGCTCCCGGCACATGATCAGTGCATGCTCAGTCACGATATCAGTGCCTGCTCAGCCACGTGATCACTGACGGCACAGTCACGTGATCAGCGCCTCTCAGTCACGTGATCACCGTATGATAAACACGTGATCAGTGAACGACCAGCCAGGTGATCACTGCATGCGCGGTCAGGTGGTCAGTTCCTGATCAGCCACCTGATCAGTGCGTGCACAGTCCCCTGATCAGCGCCTGTCAGTCACTGATCACTGCCTGATAAACCCGTGATCAGTGCCCGAACAGCCACGTCATCAGTGCATGCGCAGTCACGTGATCAGTGCATGATAGCCACGTGATCAGTGCGTGCACAGTCCCATGATCAGCGCCTGTCAGTCACTGATCATTGCCTGAGAAACACGTGATCAGTGCATGATGAGCCATGTGATCAGTGCCCGATCAGCCACGTCATCAGTGCATGCGCAGTCACGTCATCAGTGCATGATAGCCACGTGATCAGTGCCTGCTCAGTCACGTGATCTGGACTTGATCAGCCACGTGATCAGTGCCTGCAGAGTCACGTGATCAGGGCCTGCTGAGCTGCGTGATTCCTGCCGGCTCATCTGCATGACAATTGCCATCTGAGCTGCGTGATTCCTGTCGGCTCATCTGCTTGACAATTGCCAGCTGAGCTGCGTGATTCCTGCCTGGTCACGTGCTTGATTATTGCCAGTTGAGCAGCATGATTCGTCACTGCTGAGCTCCATGCTTATTGCCTGCTGATTGCGTGGTTCGTGTCTGCTCAGCTCTTTGAGTATTGCCTCCTGAGGTCCCTGTTCGGTCGCCACCTGCCGGGGACCAGCCCCAACTGATCCAGGGTATTCGAAGGAGAGATGGCCTAGGCGACTATTTATATGCTAATCAGAGATGTCAAGAATAATAGTATGAGGAGAGCTCAGTAGGAAAATTCGGTGGAGAAAAGAGACTGAGGAGCTTGGTTTACGCGGAAGACCAATCAAACTTCAAGACAAGAAGTTTGCACCACTTACGTAGGCCGCAGGCGCCCTCTCGAATGGCGAAAGGTGCCTCAGCCTAGACACCTTCTCGAGTGGGTCTTAGCAGCCCAGGCATAATTAGGAAGCGTGGTGGGTTCCGCGCTCCAGATGGAGACTCAGCTGGAAGTTAAAGGGAAGAATGACAAGGAACTTTATGAATTGGAGCTGTAAGTTACCTCTTTGACAGAGAGAGCGAGATGGTGGTGGGGGACAGCCCCCAGTGAAATCAGAGGTGAGAGCACAAAGCAATACAGTAGGCAGACTCCGGTTTTTTTGGGGGAGATGCTCGAGAATATCCGGGTGGACTCCTGAGGCTCGATCCCGCATTTGCGTATGCCGAGCCTCCTTCCTCATGACCTTTGTCCAGAGTGGAATGCCTCCCCGGCTCCCGGCACATGATCAGTGCATGCTCAGTCACGATATCAGTGCCTGCTCAGCCACGTGATCACTGACGGCACAGTCACGTGATCAGCGCCTCTCAGTCACGTGATCACCGTATGATAAACACGTGATCAGTGAACGACCAGCCAGGTGATCACTGCATGCGCGGTCAGGTGGTCAGTTCCTGATCAGCCACCTGATCAGTGCGTGCACAGTCCCCTGATCAGCGCCTGTCAGTCACTGATCACTGCCTGATAAACCCGTGATCAGTGCCCGAACAGCCACGTCATCAGTGCATGCGCAGTCACGTGATCAGTGCATGATAGCCACGTGATCAGTGCGTGCACAGTCCCATGATCAGCGCCTGTCAGTCACTGATCATTGCCTGAGAAACACGTGATCAGTGCATGATGAGCCATGTGATCAGTGCCCGATCAGCCACGTCATCAGTGCATGCGCAGTCACGTCATCAGTGCATGATAGCCACGTGATCAGTGCCTGCTCAGTCACGTGATCTGGACTTGATCAGCCACGTGATCAGTGCCTGCAGAGTCACGTGATCAGGGCCTGCTGAGCTGCGTGATTCCTGCCGGCTCATCTGCATGACAATTGCCATCTGAGCTGCGTGATTCCTGTCGGCTCATCTGCTTGACAATTGCCAGCTGAGCTGCGTGATTCCTGCCTGGTCACGTGCTTGATTATTGCCAGTTGAGCAGCATGATTCGTCACTGCTGAGCTCCATGCTTATTGCCTGCTGATTGCGTGGTTCGTGTCTGCTCAGCTCTTTGAGTATTGCCTCCTGAGGTCCCTGTTCGGTCGCCACCTGCCGGGGACCAGCCCCAACTGATCCAGGGTATTCGAAGGAGAGATGGCCTAGGCGACTATTTATATGCTAATCAGAGATGTCAAGAATAATAGTATGAGGAGAGCTCAGTAGGAAAATTCGGTGGAGAAAAGAGACTGAGGAGCTTGGTTTACGCGGAAGACCAATCAAACTTCAAGACAAGAAGTTTGCACCACTTACGTAGGCCGCAGGCGCCCTCTCGAATGGCGAAAGGTGCCTCAGCCTAGACACCTTCTCGAGTGGGTCTTAGCAGCCCAGGCATAATTAGGAAGCGTGGTGGGTTCCGCGCTCCAGATGGAGACTCAGCTGGAAGTTAAAGGGAAGAATGACAAGGAACTTTATGAATTGGAGCTGTAAGTTACCTCTTTGACAGAGAGAGCGAGATGGTGGTGGGGGACAGCCCCCAGTGAAATCAGAGGTGAGAGCACAAAGCAATACAGTAGGCAGACTCCGGTTTTTTTGGGGGAGATGCTCGAGAATATCCGGGTGGACTCCTGAGGCTCGATCCCGCATTTGCGTATGCCGAGCCTCCTTCCTCATGACCTTTGTCCAGAGTGGAATGCCTCCCCGGCTCCCGGCACATGATCAGTGCATGCTCAGTCACGATATCAGTGCCTGCTCAGCCACGTGATCACTGACGGCACAGTCACGTGATCAGCGCCTCTCAGTCACGTGATCACCGTATGATAAACACGTGATCAGTGAACGACCAGCCAGGTGATCACTGCATGCGCGGTCAGGTGGTCAGTTCCTGATCAGCCACCTGATCAGTGCGTGCACAGTCCCCTGATCAGCGCCTGTCAGTCACTGATCACTGCCTGATAAACCCGTGATCAGTGCCCGAACAGCCACGTCATCAGTGCATGCGCAGTCACGTGATCAGTGCATGATAGCCACGTGATCAGTGCGTGCACAGTCCCATGATCAGCGCCTGTCAGTCACTGATCATTGCCTGAGAAACACGTGATCAGTGCATGATGAGCCATGTGATCAGTGCCCGATCAGCCACGTCATCAGTGCATGCGCAGTCACGTCATCAGTGCATGATAGCCACGTGATCAGTGCCTGCTCAGTCACGTGATCTGGACTTGATCAGCCACGTGATCAGTGCCTGCAGAGTCACGTGATCAGGGCCTGCTGAGCTGCGTGATTCCTGCCGGCTCATCTGCATGACAATTGCCATCTGAGCTGCGTGATTCCTGTCGGCTCATCTGCTTGACAATTGCCAGCTGAGCTGCGTGATTCCTGCCTGGTCACGTGCTTGATTATTGCCAGTTGAGCAGCATGATTCGTCACTGCTGAGCTCCATGCTTATTGCCTGCTGATTGCGTGGTTCGTGTCTGCTCAGCTCTTTGAGTATTGCCTCCTGAGGTCCCTGTTCGGTCGCCACCTGCCGGGGACCAGCCCCAACTGATCCAGGGTATTCGAAGGAGAGATGGCCTAGGCGACTATTTATATGCTAATCAGAGATGTCAAGAATAATAGTATGAGGAGAGCTCAGTAGGAAAATTCGGTGGAGAAAAGAGACTGAGGAGCTTGGTTTACGCGGAAGACCAATCAAACTTCAAGACAAGAAGTTTGCACCACTTACGTAGGCCGCAGGCGCCCTCTCGAATGGCGAAAGGTGCCTCAGCCTAGACACCTTCTCGAGTGGGTCTTAGCAGCCCAGGCATAATTAGGAAGCGTGGTGGGTTCCGCGCTCCAGATGGAGACTCAGCTGGAAGTTAAAGGGAAGAATGACAAGGAACTTTATGAATTGGAGCTGTAAGTTACCTCTTTGACAGAGAGAGCGAGATGGTGGTGGGGGACAGCCCCCAGTGAAATCAGAGGTGAGAGCACAAAGCAATACAGTAGGCAGACTCCGGTTTTTTTGGGGGAGATGCTCGAGAATATCCGGGTGGACTCCTGAGGCTCGATCCCGCATTTGCGTATGCCGAGCCTCCTTCCTCATGACCTTTGTCCAGAGTGGAATGCCTCCCCGGCTCCCGGCACATGATCAGTGCATGCTCAGTCACGATATCAGTGCCTGCTCAGCCACGTGATCACTGACGGCACAGTCACGTGATCAGCGCCTCTCAGTCACGTGATCACCGTATGATAAACACGTGATCAGTGAACGACCAGCCAGGTGATCACTGCATGCGCGGTCAGGTGGTCAGTTCCTGATCAGCCACCTGATCAGTGCGTGCACAGTCCCCTGATCAGCGCCTGTCAGTCACTGATCACTGCCTGATAAACCCGTGATCAGTGCCCGAACAGCCACGTCATCAGTGCATGCGCAGTCACGTGATCAGTGCATGATAGCCACGTGATCAGTGCGTGCACAGTCCCATGATCAGCGCCTGTCAGTCACTGATCATTGCCTGAGAAACACGTGATCAGTGCATGATGAGCCATGTGATCAGTGCCCGATCAGCCACGTCATCAGTGCATGCGCAGTCACGTCATCAGTGCATGATAGCCACGTGATCAGTGCCTGCTCAGTCACGTGATCTGGACTTGATCAGCCACGTGATCAGTGCCTGCAGAGTCACGTGATCAGGGCCTGCTGAGCTGCGTGATTCCTGCCGGCTCATCTGCATGACAATTGCCATCTGAGCTGCGTGATTCCTGTCGGCTCATCTGCTTGACAATTGCCAGCTGAGCTGCGTGATTCCTGCCTGGTCACGTGCTTGATTATTGCCAGTTGAGCAGCATGATTCGTCACTGCTGAGCTCCATGCTTATTGCCTGCTGATTGCGTGGTTCGTGTCTGCTCAGCTCTTTGAGTATTGCCTCCTGAGGTCCCTGTTCGGTCGCCACCTGCCGGGGACCAGCCCCAACTGATCCAGGGTATTCGAAGGAGAGATGGCCTAGGCGACTATTTATATGCTAATCAGAGATGTCAAGAATAATAGTATGAGGAGAGCTCAGTAGGAAAATTCGGTGGAGAAAAGAGACTGAGGAGCTTGGTTTACGCGGAAGACCAATCAAACTTCAAGACAAGAAGTTTGCACCACTTACGTAGGCCGCAGGCGCCCTCTCGAATGGCGAAAGGTGCCTCACCCTAGACACCTTCTCGAGTGGGTCTTAGCAGCCCAGGCATAATTAGGAAGCGTGGTGGGTTCCGCGCTCCAGATGGAGACTCAGCTGGAAGTTAAAGGGAAGAATGACAAGGAACTTTATGAATTGGAGCTGTAAGTTACCTCTTTGACAGAGAGAGCGAGATGGTGGTGGGGGACAGCCCCCAGTGAAATCAGAGGTGAGAGCACAAAGCAATACAGTAGGCAGACTCCGGTTTTTTTGGGGGGAGATGCTCGAGAATATCCGGGTGGACTCCTGAGGCTCGATCCCGCATTTGCGTATGCCGAGCCTCCTTCCTCATGACCTTTGTCCAGAGTGGAATGCCTCCCCGGCTCCCGGCACATGATCAGTGCATGCTCAGTCACGATATCAGTGCCTGCTCAGCCACGTGATCACTGACGGCACAGTCACGTGATCAGCGCCTCTCAGTCACGTGATCACCGTATGATAAACACGTGATCAGTGAACGACCAGCCAGGTGATCACTGCATGCGCGGTCAGGTGGTCAGTTCCTGATCAGCCACCTGATCAGTGCGTGCACAGTCCCCTGATCAGCGCCTGTCAGTCACTGATCACTGCCTGATAAACCCGTGATCAGTGCCCGAACAGCCACGTCATCAGTGCATGCGCAGTCACGTGATCAGTGCATGATAGCCACGTGATCAGTGCGTGCACAGTCCCATGATCAGCGCCTGTCAGTCACTGATCATTGCCTGAGAAACACGTGATCAGTGCATGATGAGCCATGTGATCAGTGCCCGATCAGCCACGTCATCAGTGCATGCGCAGTCACGTCATCAGTGCGTGATAGCCACGTGATCAGTGCCTGCTCAGTCACGTGATCTGGACTTGATCAGCCACGTGATCAGTGCCTGCAGAGTCACGTGATCAGGGCCTGCTGAGCAGCGTGATTCCTGCCGGCTCATCTGCATGACAATTGCCATCTGAGCTGCGTGATTCCTGTCGGCTCATCTGCTTGACAATTGCCAGCTGAGCTGCGTGATTCCTGCCTGGTCACGTGCTTGATTATTGCCAGTTGAGCAGCATGATTCGTCACTGCTGAGCTCCATGCTTATTGCCTGCTGATTGCGTGGTTCGTGTCTGCTCAGCTCTTTGAGTATTGCCTCCTGAGGTCCCTGTTCGGTCGCCACCTGCCGGGGACCAGCCCCAACTGATCCAGGGTATTCGAAGGAGAGATGGCCTAGGCGACTATTTATATGCTAATCAGAGATGTCAAGAATAATAGTATGAGGAGAGCTCAGTAGGAAAATTCGGTGGAGAAAAGAGACTGAGGAGCTTGGTTTACGCGGAAGACCAATCAAACTTCAAGACAAGAAGTTTGCACCACTTACGTAGGCCGCAGGCGCCCTCTCGAATGGCGAAAGGTGCCTCACCCTAGACACCTTCTCGAGTGGGTCTTAGCAGCCCAGGCATAATTAGGAAGCGTGGTGGGTTCCGCGCTCCAGATGGAGACTCAGCTGGAAGTTAAAGGGAAGAATGACAAGGAACTTTATGAATTGGAGCTGTAAGTTACCTCTTTGACAGAGAGAGCGAGATGGTGGTGGGGGACAGCCCCCAGTGAAATCAGAGGTGAGAGCACAAAGCAATACAGTAGGCAGACTCCGGTTTTTTTGGGGGGAGATGCTCGAGAATATCCGGGTGGACTCCTGAGGCTCGATCCCGCATTTGCGTATGCCGAGCCTCCTTCCTCATGACCTTTGTCCAGAGTGGAATGCCTCCCCGGCTCCCGGCACATGATCAGTGCATGCTCAGTCACGATATCAGTGCCTGCTCAGCCACGTGATCACTGACGGCACAGTCACGTGATCAGCGCCTCTCAGTCACGTGATCACCGTATGATAAACACGTGATCAGTGAACGACCAGCCAGGTGATCACTGCATGCGCGGTCAGGTGGTCAGTTCCTGATCAGCCACCTGATCAGTGCGTGCACAGTCCCCTGATCAGCGCCTGTCAGTCACTGATCACTGCCTGATAAACCCGTGATCAGTGCCCGAACAGCCACGTCATCAGTGCATGCGCAGTCACGTGATCAGTGCATGATAGCCACGTGATCAGTGCGTGCACAGTCCCATGATCAGCGCCTGTCAGTCACTGATCATTGCCTGAGAAACACGTGATCAGTGCATGATGAGCCATGTGATCAGTGCCCGATCAGCCACGTCATCAGTGCATGCGCAGTCACGTCATCAGTGCATGATAGCCACGTGATCAGTGCCTGCTCAGTCACGTGATCTGGACTTGATCAGCCACGTGATCAGTGCCTGCAGAGTCACGTGATCAGGGCCTGCTGAGCTGCGTGATTCCTGCCGGCTCATCTGCATGACAATTGCCATCTGAGCTGCGTGATTCCTGTCGGCTCATCTGCTTGACAATTGCCAGCTGAGCTGCGTGATTCCTGCCTGGTCACGTGCTTGATTATTGCCAGTTGAGCAGCATGATTCGTCACTGCTGAGCTCCATGCTTATTGCCTGCTGATTGCGTGGTTCGTGTCTGCTCAGCTCTTTGAGTATTGCCTCCTGAGGTCCCTGTTCGGTCGCCACCTGCCGGGGACCAGCCCCAACTGATCCAGGGTATTCGAAGGAGAGATGGCCTAGGCGACTATTTATATGCTAATCAGAGATGTCAAGAATAATAGTATGAGGAGAGCTCAGTAGGAAAATTCGGTGGAGAAAAGAGACTGAGGAGCTTGGTTTACGCGGAAGACCAATCAAACTTCAAGACAAGAAGTTTGCACCACTTACGTAGGCCGCAGGCGCCCTCTCGAATGGCGAAAGGTGCCTCACCCTAGACACCTTCTCGAGTGGGTCTTAGCAGCCCAGGCATAATTAGGAAGCGTGGTGGGTTCCGCGCTCCAGATGGAGACTCAGCTGGAAGTTAAAGGGAAGAATGACAAGGAACTTTATGAATTGGAGCTGTAAGTTACCTCTTTGACAGAGAGAGCGAGATGGTGGTGGGGGACAGCCCCCAGTGAAATCAGAGGTGAGAGCACAAAGCAATACAGTAGGCAGACTCCGGTTTTTTTGGGGGGAGATGCTCGAGAATATCCGGGTGGACTCCTGAGGCTCGATCCCGCATTTGCGTATGCCGAGCCTCCTTCCTCATGACCTTTGTCCAGAGTGGAATGCCTCCCCGGCTCCCGGCACATGATCAGTGCATGCTCAGTCACGATATCAGTGCCTGCTCAGCCACGTGATCACTGACGGCACAGTCACGTGATCAGCGCCTCTCAGTCACGTGATCACCGTATGATAAACACGTGATCAGTGAACGACCAGCCAGGTGATCACTGCATGCGCGGTCAGGTGGTCAGTTCCTGATCAGCCACCTGATCAGTGCGTGCACAGTCCCCTGATCAGCGCCTGTCAGTCACTGATCACTGCCTGATAAACCCGTGATCAGTGCCCGAACAGCCACGTCATCAGTGCATGCGCAGTCACGTGATCAGTGCATGATAGCCACGTGATCAGTGCGTGCACAGTCCCATGATCAGCGCCTGTCAGTCACTGATCATTGCCTGAGAAACACGTGATCAGTGCATGATGAGCCATGTGATCAGTGCCCGATCAGCCACGTCATCAGTGCATGCGCAGTCACGTCATCAGTGCATGATAGCCACGTGATCAGTGCCTGCTCAGTCACGTGATCTGGACTTGATCAGCCACGTGATCAGTGCCTGCAGAGTCACGTGATCAGGGCCTGCTGAGCTGCGTGATTCCTGCCGGCTCATCTGCATGACAATTGCCATCTGAGCTGCGTGATTCCTGTCGGCTCATCTGCTTGACAATTGCCAGCTGAGCTGCGTGATTCCTGCCTGGTCACGTGCTTGATTATTGCCAGTTGAGCAGCATGATTCGTCACTGCTGAGCTCCATGCTTATTGCCTGCTGATTGCGTGGTTCGTGTCTGCTCAGCTCTTTGAGTATTGCCTCCTGAGGTCCCTGTTCGGTCGCCACCTGCCGGGGACCAGCCCCAACTGATCCAGGGTATTCGAAGGAGAGATGGCCTAGGCGACTATTTATATGCTAATCAGAGATGTCAAGAATAATAGTATGAGGAGAGCTCAGTAGGAAAATTCGGTGGAGAAAAGAGACTGAGGAGCTTGGTTTACGCGGAAGACCAATCAAACTTCAAGACAAGAAGTTTGCACCACTTACGTAGGCCGCAGGCGCCCTCTCGAATGGCGAAAGGTGCCTCACCCTAGACACCTTCTCGAGTGGGTCTTAGCAGCCCAGGCATAATTAGGAAGCGTGGTGGGTTCCGCGCTCCAGATGGAGACTCAGCTGGAAGTTAAAGGGAAGAATGACAAGGAACTTTATGAATTGGAGCTGTAAGTTACCTCTTTGACAGAGAGAGCGAGATGGTGGTGGGGGACAGCCCCCAGTGAAATCAGAGGTGAGAGCACAAAGCAATACAGTAGGCAGACTCCGGTTTTTTTGGGGGAGATGCTCGAGAATATCCGGGTGGACTCCTGAGGCTCGATCCCGCATTTGCGTATGCCGAGCCTCCTTCCTCATGACCTTTGTCCAGAGTGGAATGCCTCCCCGGCTCCCGGCACATGATCAGTGCATGCTCAGTCACGATATCAGTGCCTGCTCAGCCACGTGATCACTGACGGCACAGTCACGTGATCAGCGCCTCTCAGTCACGTGATCACCGTATGATAAACACGTGATCAGTGAACGACCAGCCAGGTGATCACTGCATGCGCGGTCAGGTGGTCAGTTCCTGATCAGCCACCTGATCAGTGCGTGCACAGTCCCCTGATCAGCGCCTGTCAGTCACTGATCACTGCCTGATAAACCCGTGATCAGTGCCCGAACAGCCACGTCATCAGTGCATGCGCAGTCACGTGATCAGTGCATGATAGCCACGTGATCAGTGCGTGCACAGTCCCATGATCAGCGCCTGTCAGTCACTGATCATTGCCTGAGAAACACGTGATCAGTGCATGATGAGCCATGTGATCAGTGCCCGATCAGCCATCATGCATGCATCTGAGCTGCGTGATTCCTGTCGGCTCATCTGCTTGACAATTGCCAGCTGAGCTGCGTGATTCCTGCCTGGTCACGTGCTTGATTATTGCCAGTTGAGCAGCATGATTCGTCACTGCTGAGCTCCATGCTTATTGCCTGCTGATTGCGTGGTTCGTGTCTGCTCAGCTCTTTGAGTATTGCCTCCTGAGGTCCCTGTTCGGTCGCCACCTGCCGGGGACCAGCCCCAACTGATCCAGGGTATTCGAAGGAGAGATGGCCTAGGCGACTATTTATATGCTAATCAGAGATGTCAAGAATAATAGTATGAGGAGAGCTCAGTAGGAAAATTCGGTGGAGAAAAGAGACTGAGGAGCTTGGTTTACGCGGAAGACCAATCAAACTTCAAGACAAGAAGTTTGCACCACTTACGTAGGCCGCAGGCGCCCTCTCGAATGGCGAAAGGTGCCTCACCCTAGACACCTTCTCGAGTGGGTCTTAGCAGCCCAGGCATAATTAGGAAGCGTGGTGGGTTCCGCGCTCCAGATGGAGACTCAGCTGGAAGTTAAAGGGAAGAATGACAAGGAACTTTATGAATTGGAGCTGTAAGTTACCTCTTTGACAGAGAGAGCGAGATGGTGGTGGGGGACAGCCCCCAGTGAAATCAGAGGTGAGAGCACAAAGCAATACAGTAGGCAGACTCCGGTTTTTTTGGGGGGAGATGCTCGAGAATATCCGGGTGGACTCCTGAGGCTCGATCCCGCATTTGCGTATGCCGAGCCTCCTTCCTCATGACCTTTGTCCAGAGTGGAATGCCTCCCCGGCTCCCGGCACATGATCAGTGCATGCTCAGTCACGATATCAGTGCCTGCTCAGCCACGTGATCACTGACGGCACAGTCACGTGATCAGCGCCTCTCAGTCACGTGATCACCGTATGATAAACACGTGATCAGTGAACGACCAGCCAGGTGATCACTGCATGCGCGGTCAGGTGGTCAGTTCCTGATCAGCCACCTGATCAGTGCGTGCACAGTCCCCTGATCAGCGCCTGTCAGTCACTGATCACTGCCTGATAAACCCGTGATCAGTGCCCGAACAGCCACGTCATCAGTGCATGCGCAGTCACGTGATCAGTGCATGATAGCCACGTGATCAGTGCGTGCACAGTCCCATGATCAGCGCCTGTCAGTCACTGATCATTGCCTGAGAAACACGTGATCAGTGCATGATGAGCCATGTGATCAGTGCCCGATCAGCCACGTCATCAGTGCATGCGCAGTCACGTCATCAGTGCATGATAGCCACGTGATCAGTGCCTGCTCAGTCACGTGATCTGGACTTGATCAGCCACGTGATCAGTGCCTGCAGAGTCACGTGATCAGGGCCTGCTGAGCTGCGTGATTCCTGCCGGCTCATCTGCATGACAATTGCCATCTGAGCTGCGTGATTCCTGTCGGCTCATCTGCTTGACAATTGCCAGCTGAGCTGCGTGATTCCTGCCTGGTCACGTGCTTGATTATTGCCAGTTGAGCAGCATGATTCGTCACTGCTGAGCTCCATGCTTATTGCCTGCTGATTGCGTGGTTCGTGTCTGCTCAGCTCTTTGAGTATTGCCTCCTGAGGTCCCTGTTCGGTCGCCACCTGCCGGGGACCAGCCCCAACTGATCCAGGGTATTCGAAGGAGAGATGGCCTAGGCGACTATTTATATGCTAATCAGAGATGTCAAGAATAATAGTATGAGGAGAGCTCAGTAGGAAAATTCGGTGGAGAAAAGAGACTGAGGAGCTTGGTTTACGCGGAAGACCAATCAAACTTCAAGACAAGAAGTTTGCACCACTTACGTAGGCCGCAGGCGCCCTCTCGAATGGCGAAAGGTGCCTCACCCTAGACACCTTCTCGAGTGGGTCTTAGCAGCCCAGGCATAATTAGGAAGCGTGGTGGGTTCCGCGCTCCAGATGGAGACTCAGCTGGAAGTTAAAGGGAAGAATGACAAGGAACTTTATGAATTGGAGCTGTAAGTTACCTCTTTGACAGAGAGAGCGAGATGGTGGTGGGGGACAGCCCCCAGTGAAATCAGAGGTGAGAGCACAAAGCAATACAGTAGGCAGACTCCGGTTTTTTTGGGGGGAGATGCTCGAGAATATCCGGGTGGACTCCTGAGGCTCGATCCCGCATTTGCGTATGCCGAGCCTCCTTCCTCATGACCTTTGTCCAGAGTGGAATGCCTCCCCGGCTCCCGGCACATGATCAGTGCATGCTCAGTCACGATATCAGTGCCTGCTCAGCCACGTGATCACTGACGGCACAGTCACGTGATCAGCGCCTCTCAGTCACGTGATCACCGTATGATAAACACGTGATCAGTGAACGACCAGCCAGGTGATCACTGCATGCGCGGTCAGGTGGTCAGTTCCTGATCAGCCACCTGATCAGTGCGTGCACAGTCCCCTGATCAGCGCCTGTCAGTCACTGATCACTGCCTGATAAACCCGTGATCAGTGCCCGAACAGCCACGTCATCAGTGCATGCGCAGTCACGTGATCAGTGCATGATAGCCACGTGATCAGTGCGTGCACAGTCCCATGATCAGCGCCTGTCAGTCACTGATCATTGCCTGAGAAACACGTGATCAGTGCATGATGAGCCATGTGATCAGTGCCCGATCAGCCACGTCATCAGTGCATGCGCAGTCACGTCATCAGTGCATGATAGCCACGTGATCAGTGCCTGCTCAGTCACGTGATCTGGACTTGATCAGCCACGTGATCAGTGCCTGCAGAGTCACGTGATCAGGGCCTGCTGAGCTGCGTGATTCCTGCCGGCTCATCTGCATGACAATTGCCATCTGAGCTGCGTGATTCCTGTCGGCTCATCTGCTTGACAATTGCCAGCTGAGCTGCGTGATTCCTGCCTGGTCACGTGCTTGATTATTGCCAGTTGAGCAGCATGATTCGTCACTGCTGAGCTCCATGCTTATTGCCTGCTGATTGCGTGGTTCGTGTCTGCTCAGCTCTTTGAGTATTGCCTCCTGAGGTCCCTGTTCGGTCGCCACCTGCCGGGGACCAGCCCCAACTGATCCAGGGTATTCGAAGGAGAGATGGCCTAGGCGACTATTTATATGCTAATCAGAGATGTCAAGAATAATAGTATGAGGAGAGCTCAGTAGGAAAATTCGGTGGAGAAAAGAGACTGAGGAGCTTGGTTTACGCGGAAGACCAATCAAACTTCAAGACAAGAAGTTTGCACCACTTACGTAGGCCGCAGGCGCCCTCTCGAATGGCGAAAGGTGCCTCACCCTAGACACCTTCTCGAGTGGGTCTTAGCAGCCCAGGCATAATTAGGAAGCGTGGTGGGTTCCGCGCTCCAGATGGAGACTCAGCTGGAAGTTAAAGGGAAGAATGACAAGGAACTTTATGAATTGGAGCTGTAAGTTACCTCTTTGACAGAGAGAGCGAGATGGTGGTGGGGGACAGCCCCCAGTGAAATCAGAGGTGAGAGCACAAAGCAATACAGTAGGCAGACTCCGGTTTTTTTGGGGGGAGATGCTCGAGAATATCCGGGTGGACTCCTGAGGCTCGATCCCGCATTTGCGTATGCCGAGCCTCCTTCCTCATGACCTTTGTCCAGAGTGGAATGCCTCCCCGGCTCCCGGCACATGATCAGTGCATGCTCAGTCACGATATCAGTGCCTGCTCAGCCACGTGATCACTGACGGCACAGTCACGTGATCAGCGCCTCTCAGTCACGTGATCACCGTATGATAAACACGTGATCAGTGAACGACCAGCCAGGTGATCACTGCATGCGCGGTCAGGTGGTCAGTTCCTGATCAGCCACCTGATCAGTGCGTGCACAGTCCCCTGATCAGCGCCTGTCAGTCACTGATCACTGCCTGATAAACCCGTGATCAGTGCCCGAACAGCCACGTCATCAGTGCATGCGCAGTCACGTGATCAGTGCATGATAGCCACGTGATCAGTGCGTGCACAGTCCCATGATCAGCGCCTGTCAGTCACTGATCATTGCCTGAGAAACACGTGATCAGTGCATGATGAGCCATGTGATCAGTGCCCGATCAGCCACGTCATCAGTGCATGCGCAGTCACGTCATCAGTGCATGATAGCCACGTGATCAGTGCCTGCTCAGTCACGTGATCTGGACTTGATCAGCCACGTGATCAGTGCCTGCAGAGTCACGTGATCAGGGCCTGCTGAGCTGCGTGATTCCTGCCGGCTCATCTGCATGACAATTGCCATCTGAGCTGCGTGATTCCTGTCGGCTCATCTGCTTGACAATTGCCAGCTGAGCTGCGTGATTCCTGCCTGGTCACGTGCTTGATTATTGCCAGTTGAGCAGCATGATTCGTCACTGCTGAGCTCCATGCTTATTGCCTGCTGATTGCGTGGTTCGTGTCTGCTCAGCTCTTTGAGTATTGCCTCCTGAGGTCCCTGTTCGGTCGCCACCTGCCGGGGACCAGCCCCAACTGATCCAGGGTATTCGAAGGAGAGATGGCCTAGGCGACTATTTATATGCTAATCAGAGATGTCAAGAATAATAGTATGAGGAGAGCTCAGTAGGAAAATTCGGTGGAGAAAAGAGACTGAGGAGCTTGGTTTACGCGGAAGACCAATCAAACTTCAAGACAAGAAGTTTGCACCACTTACGTAGGCCGCAGGCGCCCTCTCGAATGGCGAAAGGTGCCTCACCCTAGACACCTTCTCGAGTGGGTCTTAGCAGCCCAGGCATAATTAGGAAGCGTGGTGGGTTCCGCGCTCCAGATGGAGACTCAGCTGGAAGTTAAAGGGAAGAATGACAAGGAACTTTATGAATTGGAGCTGTAAGTTACCTCTTTGACAGAGAGAGCGAGATGGTGGTGGGGGACAGCCCCCAGTGAAATCAGAGGTGAGAGCACAAAGCAATACAGTAGGCAGACTCCGGTTTTTTTGGGGGGAGATGCTCGAGAATATCCGGGTGGACTCCTGAGGCTCGATCCCGCATTTGCGTATGCCGAGCCTCCTTCCTCATGACCTTTGTCCAGAGTGGAATGCCTCCCCGGCTCCCGGCACATGATCAGTGCATGCTCAGTCACGATATCAGTGCCTGCTCAGCCACGTGATCACTGACGGCACAGTCACGTGATCAGCGCCTCTCAGTCACGTGATCACCGTATGATAAACACGTGATCAGTGAACGACCAGCCAGGTGATCACTGCATGCGCGGTCAGGTGGTCAGTTCCTGATCAGCCACCTGATCAGTGCGTGCACAGTCCCCTGATCAGCGCCTGTCAGTCACTGATCACTGCCTGATAAACCCGTGATCAGTGCCCGAACAGCCACGTCATCAGTGCATGCGCAGTCACGTGATCAGTGCATGATAGCCACGTGATCAGTGCGTGCACAGTCCCATGATCAGCGCCTGTCAGTCACTGATCATTGCCTGAGAAACACGTGATCAGTGCATGATGAGCCATGTGATCAGTGCCCGATCAGCCACGTCATCAGTGCATGCGCAGTCACGTCATCAGTGCATGATAGCCACGTGATCAGTGCCTGCTCAGTCACGTGATCTGGACTTGATCAGCCACGTGATCAGTGCCTGCAGAGTCACGTGATCAGGGCCTGCTGAGCTGCGTGATTCCTGCCGGCTCATCTGCATGACAATTGCCATCTGAGCTGCGTGATTCCTGTCGGCTCATCTGCTTGACAATTGCCAGCTGAGCTGCGTGATTCCTGCCTGGTCACGTGCTTGATTATTGCCAGTTGAGCAGCATGATTCGTCACTGCTGAGCTCCATGCTTATTGCCTGCTGATTGCGTGGTTCGTGTCTGCTCAGCTCTTTGAGTATTGCCTCCTGAGGTCCCTGTTCGGTCGCCACCTGCCGGGGACCAGCCCCAACTGATCCAGGGTATTCGAAGGAGAGATGGCCTAGGCGACTATTTATATGCTAATCAGAGATGTCAAGAATAATAGTATGAGGAGAGCTCAGTAGGAAAATTCGGTGGAGAAAAGAGACTGAGGAGCTTGGTTTACGCGGAAGACCAATCAAACTTCAAGACAAGAAGTTTGCACCACTTACGTAGGCCGCAGGCGCCCTCTCGAATGGCGAAAGGTGCCTCAGCCTAGACACCTTCTCGAGTGGGTCTTAGCAGCCCAGGCATAATTAGGAAGCGTGGTGGGTTCCGCGCTCCAGATGGAGACTCAGCTGGAAGTTAAAGGGAAGAATGACAAGGAACTTTATGAATTGGAGCTGTAAGTTACCTCTTTGACAGAGAGAGCGAGATGGTGGTGGGGGACAGCCCCCAGTGAAATCAGAGGTGAGAGCACAAAGCAATACAGTAGGCAGACTCCGGTTTTTTTGGGGGGAGATGCTCGAGAATATCCGGGTGGACTCCTGAGGCTCGATCCCGCATTTGCGTATGCCGAGCCTCCTTCCTCATGACCTTTGTCCAGAGTGGAATGCCTCCCCGGCTCCCGGCACATGATCAGTGCATGCTCAGTCACGATATCAGTGCCTGCTCAGCCACGTGATCACTGACGGCACAGTCACGTGATCAGCGCCTCTCAGTCACGTGATCACCGTATGATAAACACGTGATCAGTGAACGACCAGCCAGGTGATCACTGCATGCGCGGTCAGGTGGTCAGTTCCTGATCAGCCACCTGATCAGTGCGTGCACAGTCCCCTGATCAGCGCCTGTCAGTCACTGATCACTGCCTGATAAACCCGTGATCAGTGCCCGAACAGCCACGTCATCAGTGCATGCGCAGTCACGTGATCAGTGCATGATAGCCACGTGATCAGTGCGTGCACAGTCCCATGATCAGCGCCTGTCAGTCACTGATCATTGCCTGAGAAACACGTGATCAGTGCATGATGAGCCATGTGATCAGTGCCCGATCAGCCACGTCATCAGTGCATGCGCAGTCACGTCATCAGTGCATGATAGCCACGTGATCAGTGCCTGCTCAGTCACGTGATCTGGACTTGATCAGCCACGTGATCAGTGCCTGCAGAGTCACGTGATCAGGGCCTGCTGAGCTGCGTGATTCCTGCCGGCTCATCTGCATGACAATTGCCATCTGAGCTGCGTGATTCCTGTCGGCTCATCTGCTTGACAATTGCCAGCTGAGCTGCGTGATTCCTGCCTGGTCACGTGCTTGATTATTGCCAGTTGAGCAGCATGATTCGTCACTGCTGAGCTCCATGCTTATTGCCTGCTGATTGCGTGGTTCGTGTCTGCTCAGCTCTTTGAGTATTGCCTCCTGAGGTCCCTGTTCGGTCGCCACCTGCCGGGGACCAGCCCCAACTGATCCAGGGTATTCGAAGGAGAGATGGCCTAGGCGACTATTTATATGCTAATCAGAGATGTCAAGAATAATAGTATGAGGAGAGCTCAGTAGGAAAATTCGGTGGAGAAAAGAGACTGAGGAGCTTGGTTTACGCGGAAGACCAATCAAACTTCAAGACAAGAAGTTTGCACCACTTACGTAGGCCGCAGGCGCCCTCTCGAATGGCGAAAGGTGCCTCACCCTAGACACCTTCTCGAGTGGGTCTTAGCAGCCCAGGCATAATTAGGAAGCGTGGTGGGTTCCGCGCTCCAGATGGAGACTCAGCTGGAAGTTAAAGGGAAGAATGACAAGGAACTTTATGAATTGGAGCTGTAAGTTACCTCTTTGACAGAGAGAGCGAG
This sequence comes from Bos javanicus, assembly GCF_032452875.1. Lineage (NCBI taxonomy): Eukaryota > Metazoa > Chordata > Mammalia > Artiodactyla > Bovidae > Bos > Bos javanicus. The sequence continues at coordinate 68,740 of NW_026893861.1, forward strand.
ATGGTGGTGGGGGACAGCCCCCAGTGAAATCAGAGGTGAGAGCACAAAGCAATACAGTAGGCAGACTCCGGTTTTTTTGGGGGGAGATGCTCGAGAATATCCGGGTGGACTCCTGAGGCTCGATCCCGCATTTGCGTATGCCGAGCCTCCTTCCTCATGACCTTTGTCCAGAGTGGAATGCCTCCCCGGCTCCCGGCACATGATCAGTGCATGCTCAGTCACGATATCAGTGCCTGCTCAGCCACGTGATCACTGACGGCACAGTCACGTGATCAGCGCCTCTCAGTCACGTGATCACCGTATGATAAACACGTGATCAGTGAACGACCAGCCAGGTGATCACTGCATGCGCGGTCAGGTGGTCAGTTCCTGATCAGCCACCTGATCAGTGCGTGCACAGTCCCCTGATCAGCGCCTGTCAGTCACTGATCACTGCCTGATAAACCCGTGATCAGTGCCCGAACAGCCACGTCATCAGTGCATGCGCAGTCACGTGATCAGTGCATGATAGCCACGTGATCAGTGCGTGCACAGTCCCATGATCAGCGCCTGTCAGTCACTGATCATTGCCTGAGAAACACGTGATCAGTGCATGATGAGCCATGTGATCAGTGCCCGATCAGCCACGTCATCAGTGCATGCGCAGTCACGTCATCAGTGCATGATAGCCACGTGATCAGTGCCTGCTCAGTCACGTGATCTGGACTTGATCAGCCACGTGATCAGTGCCTGCAGAGTCACGTGATCAGGGCCTGCTGAGCTGCGTGATTCCTGCCGGCTCATCTGCATGACAATTGCCATCTGAGCTGCGTGATTCCTGTCGGCTCATCTGCTTGACAATTGCCAGCTGAGCTGCGTGATTCCTGCCTGGTCACGTGCTTGATTATTGCCAGTTGAGCAGCATGATTCGTCACTGCTGAGCTCCATGCTTATTGCCTGCTGATTGCGTGGTTCGTGTCTGCTCAGCTCTTTGAGTATTGCCTCCTGAGGTCCCTGTTCGGTCGCCACCTGCCGGGGACCAGCCCCAACTGATCCAGGGTATTCGAAGGAGAGATGGCCTAGGCGACTATTTATATGCTAATCAGAGATGTCAAGAATAATAGTATGAGGAGAGCTCAGTAGGAAAATTCGGTGGAGAAAAGAGACTGAGGAGCTTGGTTTACGCGGAAGACCAATCAAACTTCAAGACAAGAAGTTTGCACCACTTACGTAGGCCGCAGGCGCCCTCTCGAATGGCGAAAGGTGCCTCAGCCTAGACACCTTCTCGAGTGGGTCTTAGCAGCCCAGGCATAATTAGGAAGCGTGGTGGGTTCCGCGCTCCAGATGGAGACTCAGCTGGAAGTTAAAGGGAAGAATGACAAGGAACTTTATGAATTGGAGCTGTAAGTTACCTCTTTGACAGAGAGAGCGAGATGGTGGTGGGGGACAGCCCCCAGTGAAATCAGAGGTGAGAGCACAAAGCAATACAGTAGGCAGACTCCGGTTTTTTTGGGGGGAGATGCTCGAGAATATCCGGGTGGACTCCTGAGGCTCGATCCCGCATTTGCGTATGCCGAGCCTCCTTCCTCATGACCTTTGTCCAGAGTGGAATGCCTCCCCGGCTCCCGGCACATGATCAGTGCATGCTCAGTCACGATATCAGTGCCTGCTCAGCCACGTGATCACTGACGGCACAGTCACGTGATCAGCGCCTCTCAGTCACGTGATCACCGTATGATAAACACGTGATCAGTGAACGACCAGCCAGGTGATCACTGCATGCGCGGTCAGGTGGTCAGTTCCTGATCAGCCACCTGATCAGTGCGTGCACAGTCCCCTGATCAGCGCCTGTCAGTCACTGATCACTGCCTGATAAACCCGTGATCAGTGCCCGAACAGCCACGTCATCAGTGCATGCGCAGTCACGTGATCAGTGCATGATAGCCACGTGATCAGTGCGTGCACAGTCCCATGATCAGCGCCTGTCAGTCACTGATCATTGCCTGAGAAACACGTGATCAGTGCATGATGAGCCATGTGATCAGTGCCCGATCAGCCACGTCATCAGTGCATGCGCAGTCACGTCATCAGTGCATGATAGCCACGTGATCAGTGCCTGCTCAGTCACGTGATCTGGACTTGATCAGCCACGTGATCAGTGCCTGCAGAGTCACGTGATCAGGGCCTGCTGAGCTGCGTGATTCCTGCCGGCTCATCTGCATGACAATTGCCATCTGAGCTGCGTGATTCCTGTCGGCTCATCTGCTTGACAATTGCCAGCTGAGCTGCGTGATTCCTGCCTGGTCACGTGCTTGATTATTGCCAGTTGAGCAGCATGATTCGTCACTGCTGAGCTCCATGCTTATTGCCTGCTGATTGCGTGGTTCGTGTCTGCTCAGCTCTTTGAGTATTGCCTCCTGAGGTCCCTGTTCGGTCGCCACCTGCCGGGGACCAGCCCCAACTGATCCAGGGTATTCGAAGGAGAGATGGCCTAGGCGACTATTTATATGCTAATCAGAGATGTCAAGAATAATAGTATGAGGAGAGCTCAGTAGGAAAATTCGGTGGAGAAAAGAGACTGAGGAGCTTGGTTTACGCGGAAGACCAATCAAACTTCAAGACAAGAAGTTTGCACCACTTACGTAGGCCGCAGGCGCCCTCTCGAATGGCGAAAGGTGCCTCACCCTAGACACCTTCTCGAGTGGGTCTTAGCAGCCCAGGCATAATTAGGAAGCGTGGTGGGTTCCGCGCTCCAGATGGAGACTCAGCTGGAAGTTAAAGGGAAGAATGACAAGGAACTTTATGAATTGGAGCTGTAAGTTACCTCTTTGACAGAGAGAGCGAGATGGTGGTGGGGGACAGCCCCCAGTGAAATCAGAGGTGAGAGCACAAAGCAATACAGTAGGCAGACTCCGGTTTTTTGGGGGGAGATGCTCGAGAATATCCGGGTGGACTCCTGAGGCTCGATCCCGCATTTGCGTATGCCGAGCCTCCTTCCTCATGACCTTTGTCCAGAGTGGAATGCCTCCCCGGCTCCCGGCACATGATCAGTGCATGCTCAGTCACGATATCAGTGCCTGCTCAGCCACGTGATCACTGACGGCACAGTCACGTGATCAGCGCCTCTCAGTCACGTGATCACCGTATGATAAACACGTGATCAGTGAACGACCAGCCAGGTGATCACTGCATGCGCGGTCAGGTGGTCAGTTCCTGATCAGCCACCTGATCAGTGCGTGCACAGTCCCCTGATCAGCGCCTGTCAGTCACTGATCACTGCCTGATAAACCCGTGATCAGTGCCCGAACAGCCACGTCATCAGTGCATGCGCAGTCACGTGATCAGTGCATGATAGCCACGTGATCAGTGCGTGCACAGTCCCATGATCAGCGCCTGTCAGTCACTGATCATTGCCTGAGAAACACGTGATCAGTGCATGATGAGCCATGTGATCAGTGCCCGATCAGCCACGTCATCAGTGCATGCGCAGTCACGTCATCAGTGCATGATAGCCACGTGATCAGTGCCTGCTCAGTCACGTGATCTGGACTTGATCAGCCACGTGATCAGTGCCTGCAGAGTCACGTGATCAGGGCCTGCTGAGCTGCGTGATTCCTGCCGGCTCATCTGCATGACAATTGCCATCTGAGCTGCGTGATTCCTGTCGGCTCATCTGCTTGACAATTGCCAGCTGAGCTGCGTGATTCCTGCCTGGTCACGTGCTTGATTATTGCCAGTTGAGCAGCATGATTCGTCACTGCTGAGCTCCATGCTTATTGCCTGCTGATTGCGTGGTTCGTGTCTGCTCAGCTCTTTGAGTATTGCCTCCTGAGGTCCCTGTTCGGTCGCCACCTGCCGGGGACCAGCCCCAACTGATCCAGGGTATTCGAAGGAGAGATGGCCTAGGCGACTATTTATATGCTAATCAGAGATGTCAAGAATAATAGTATGAGGAGAGCTCAGTAGGAAAATTCGGTGGAGAAAAGAGACTGAGGAGCTTGGTTTACGCGGAAGACCAATCAAACTTCAAGACAAGAAGTTTGCACCACTTACGTAGGCCGCAGGCGCCCTCTCGAATGGCGAAAGGTGCCTCAGCCTAGACACCTTCTCGAGTGGGTCTTAGCAGCCCAGGCATAATTAGGAAGCGTGGTGGGTTCCGCGCTCCAGATGGAGACTCAGCTGGAAGTTAAAGGGAAGAATGACAAGGAACTTTATGAATTGGAGCTGTAAGTTACCTCTTTGACAGAGAGAGCGAGATGGTGGTGGGGGACAGCCCCCAGTGAAATCAGAGGTGAGAGCACAAAGCAATACAGTAGGCAGACTCCGGTTTTTTTGGGGGGAGATGCTCGAGAATATCCGGGTGGACTCCTGAGGCTCGATCCCGCATTTGCGTATGCCGAGCCTCCTTCCTCATGACCTTTGTCCAGAGTGGAATGCCTCCCCGGCTCCCGGCACATGATCAGTGCATGCTCAGTCACGATATCAGTGCCTGCTCAGCCACGTGATCACTGACGGCACAGTCACGTGATCAGCGCCTCTCAGTCACGTGATCACCGTATGATAAACACGTGATCAGTGAACGACCAGCCAGGTGATCACTGCATGCGCGGTCAGGTGGTCAGTTCCTGATCAGCCACCTGATCAGTGCGTGCACAGTCCCCTGATCAGCGCCTGTCAGTCACTGATCACTGCCTGATAAACCCGTGATCAGTGCCCGAACAGCCACGTCATCAGTGCATGCGCAGTCACGTGATCAGTGCATGATAGCCACGTGATCAGTGCGTGCACAGTCCCATGATCAGCGCCTGTCAGTCACTGATCATTGCCTGAGAAACACGTGATCAGTGCATGATGAGCCATGTGATCAGTGCCCGATCAGCCACGTCATCAGTGCATGCGCAGTCACGTCATCAGTGCATGATAGCCACGTGATCAGTGCCTGCTCAGTCACGTGATCTGGACTTGATCAGCCACGTGATCAGTGCCTGCAGAGTCACGTGATCAGGGCCTGCTGAGCTGCGTGATTCCTGCCGGCTCATCTGCATGACAATTGCCATCTGAGCTGCGTGATTCCTGTCGGCTCATCTGCTTGACAATTGCCAGCTGAGCTGCGTGATTCCTGCCTGGTCACGTGCTTGATTATTGCCAGTTGAGCAGCATGATTCGTCACTGCTGAGCTCCATGCTTATTGCCTGCTGATTGCGTGGTTCGTGTCTGCTCAGCTCTTTGAGTATTGCCTCCTGAGGTCCCTGTTCGGTCGCCACCTGCCGGGGACCAGCCCCAACTGATCCAGGGTATTCGAAGGAGAGATGGCCTAGGCGACTATTTATATGCTAATCAGAGATGTCAAGAATAATAGTATGAGGAGAGCTCAGTAGGAAAATTCGGTGGAGAAAAGAGACTGAGGAGCTTGGTTTACGCGGAAGACCAATCAAACTTCAAGACAAGAAGTTTGCACCACTTACGTAGGCCGCAGGCGCCCTCTCGAATGGCGAAAGGTGCCTCAGCCTAGACACCTTCTCGAGTGGGTCTTAGCAGCCCAGGCATAATTAGGAAGCGTGGTGGGTTCCGCGCTCCAGATGGAGACTCAGCTGGAAGTTAAAGGGAAGAATGACAAGGAACTTTATGAATTGGAGCTGTAAGTTACCTCTTTGACAGAGAGAGCGAGATGGTGGTGGGGGACAGCCCCCAGTGAAATCAGAGGTGAGAGCACAAAGCAATACAGTAGGCAGACTCCGGTTTTTTTGGGGGGAGATGCTCGAGAATATCCGGGTGGACTCCTGAGGCTCGATCCCGCATTTGCGTATGCCGAGCCTCCTTCCTCATGACCTTTGTCCAGAGTGGAATGCCTCCCCGGCTCCCGGCACATGATCAGTGCATGCTCAGTCACGATATCAGTGCCTGCTCAGCCACGTGATCACTGACGGCACAGTCACGTGATCAGCGCCTCTCAGTCACGTGATCACCGTATGATAAACACGTGATCAGTGAACGACCAGCCAGGTGATCACTGCATGCGCGGTCAGGTGGTCAGTTCCTGATCAGCCACCTGATCAGTGCGTGCACAGTCCCCTGATCAGCGCCTGTCAGTCACTGATCACTGCCTGATAAACCCGTGATCAGTGCCCGAACAGCCACGTCATCAGTGCATGCGCAGTCACGTGATCAGTGCATGATAGCCACGTGATCAGTGCGTGCACAGTCCCATGATCAGCGCCTGTCAGTCACTGATCATTGCCTGAGAAACACGTGATCAGTGCATGATGAGCCATGTGATCAGTGCCCGATCAGCCACGTCATCAGTGCATGCGCAGTCACGTCATCAGTGCATGATAGCCACGTGATCAGTGCCTGCTCAGTCACGTGATCTGGACTTGATCAGCCACGTGATCAGTGCCTGCAGAGTCACGTGATCAGGGCCTGCTGAGCTGCGTGATTCCTGCCGGCTCATCTGCATGACAATTGCCATCTGAGCTGCGTGATTCCTGTCGGCTCATCTGCTTGACAATTGCCAGCTGAGCTGCGTGATTCCTGCCTGGTCACGTGCTTGATTATTGCCAGTTGAGCAGCATGATTCGTCACTGCTGAGCTCCATGCTTATTGCCTGCTGATTGCGTGGTTCGTGTCTGCTCAGCTCTTTGAGTATTGCCTCCTGAGGTCCCTGTTCGGTCGCCACCTGCCGGGGACCAGCCCCAACTGATCCAGGGTATTCGAAGGAGAGATGGCCTAGGCGACTATTTATATGCTAATCAGAGATGTCAAGAATAATAGTATGAGGAGAGCTCAGTAGGAAAATTCGGTGGAGAAAAGAGACTGAGGAGCTTGGTTTACGCGGAAGACCAATCAAACTTCAAGACAAGAAGTTTGCACCACTTACGTAGGCCGCAGGCGCCCTCTCGAATGGCGAAAGGTGCCTCACCCTAGACACCTTCTCGAGTGGGTCTTAGCAGCCCAGGCATAATTAGGAAGCGTGGTGGGTTCCGCGCTCCAGATGGAGACTCAGCTGGAAGTTAAAGGGAAGAATGACAAGGAACTTTATGAATTGGAGCTGTAAGTTACCTCTTTGACAGAGAGAGCGAGATGGTGGTGGGGGACAGCCCCCAGTGAAATCAGAGGTGAGAGCACAAAGCAATACAGTAGGCAGACTCCGGTTTTTTTGGGGGAGATGCTCGAGAATATCCGGGTGGACTCCTGAGGCTCGATCCCGCATTTGCGTATGCCGAGCCTCCTTCCTCATGACCTTTGTCCAGAGTGGAATGCCTCCCCGGCTCCCGGCACATGATCAGTGCATGCTCAGTCACGATATCAGTGCCTGCTCAGCCACGTGATCACTGACGGCACAGTCACGTGATCAGCGCCTCTCAGTCACGTGATCACCGTATGATAAACACGTGATCAGTGAACGACCAGCCAGGTGATCACTGCATGCGCGGTCAGGTGGTCAGTTCCTGATCAGCCACCTGATCAGTGCGTGCACAGTCCCCTGATCAGCGCCTGTCAGTCACTGATCACTGCCTGATAAACCCGTGATCAGTGCCCGAACAGCCACGTCATCAGTGCATGCGCAGTCACGTGATCAGTGCATGATAGCCACGTGATCAGTGCGTGCACAGTCCCATGATCAGCGCCTGTCAGTCACTGATCATTGCCTGAGAAACACGTGATCAGTGCATGATGAGCCATGTGATCAGTGCCCGATCAGCCACGTCATCAGTGCATGCGCAGTCACGTCATCAGTGCATGATAGCCACGTGATCAGTGCCTGCTCAGTCACGTGATCTGGACTTGATCAGCCACGTGATCAGTGCCTGCAGAGTCACGTGATCAGGGCCTGCTGAGCTGCGTGATTCCTGCCGGCTCATCTGCATGACAATTGCCATCTGAGCTGCGTGATTCCTGTCGGCTCATCTGCTTGACAATTGCCAGCTGAGCTGCGTGATTCCTGCCTGGTCACGTGCTTGATTATTGCCAGTTGAGCAGCATGATTCGTCACTGCTGAGCTCCATGCTTATTGCCTGCTGATTGCGTGGTTCGTGTCTGCTCAGCTCTTTGAGTATTGCCTCCTGAGGTCCCTGTTCGGTCGCCACCTGCCGGGGACCAGCCCCAACTGATCCAGGGTATTCGAAGGAGAGATGGCCTAGGCGACTATTTATATGCTAATCAGAGATGTCAAGAATAATAGTATGAGGAGAGCTCAGTAGGAAAATTCGGTGGAGAAAAGAGACTGAGGAGCTTGGTTTACGCGGAAGACCAATCAAACTTCAAGACAAGAAGTTTGCACCACTTACGTAGGCCGCAGGCGCCCTCTCGAATGGCGAAAGGTGCCTCACCCTAGACACCTTCTCGAGTGGGTCTTAGCAGCCCAGGCATAATTAGGAAGCGTGGTGGGTTCCGCGCTCCAGATGGAGACTCAGCTGGAAGTTAAAGGGAAGAATGACAAGGAACTTTATGAATTGGAGCTGTAAGTTACCTCTTTGACAGAGAGAGCGAGATGGTGGTGGGGGACAGCCCCCAGTGAAATCAGAGGTGAGAGCACAAAGCAATACAGTAGGCAGACTCCGGTTTTTTTGGGGGGAGATGCTCGAGAATATCCGGGTGGACTCCTGAGGCTCGATCCCGCATTTGCGTATGCCGAGCCTCCTTCCTCATGACCTTTGTCCAGAGTGGAATGCCTCCCCGGCTCCCGGCACATGATCAGTGCATGCTCAGTCACGATATCAGTGCCTGCTCAGCCACGTGATCACTGACGGCACAGTCACGTGATCAGCGCCTCTCAGTCACGTGATCACCGTATGATAAACACGTGATCAGTGAACGACCAGCCAGGTGATCACTGCATGCGCGGTCAGGTGGTCAGTTCCTGATCAGCCACCTGATCAGTGCGTGCACAGTCCCCTGATCAGCGCCTGTCAGTCACTGATCACTGCCTGATAAACCCGTGATCAGTGCCCGAACAGCCACGTCATCAGTGCATGCGCAGTCACGTGATCAGTGCATGATAGCCACGTGATCAGTGCGTGCACAGTCCCATGATCAGCGCCTGTCAGTCACTGATCATTGCCTGAGAAACACGTGATCAGTGCATGATGAGCCATGTGATCAGTGCCCGATCAGCCACGTCATCAGTGCATGCGCAGTCACGTCATCAGTGCATGATAGCCACGTGATCAGTGCCTGCTCAGTCACGTGATCTGGACTTGATCAGCCACGTGATCAGTGCCTGCAGAGTCACGTGATCAGGGCCTGCTGAGCTGCGTGATTCCTGCCGGCTCATCTGCATGACAATTGCCATCTGAGCTGCGTGATTCCTGTCGGCTCATCTGCTTGACAATTGCCAGCTGAGCTGCGTGATTCCTGCCTGGTCACGTGCTTGATTATTGCCAGTTGAGCAGCATGATTCGTCACTGCTGAGCTCCATGCTTATTGCCTGCTGATTGCGTGGTTCGTGTCTGCTCAGCTCTTTGAGTATTGCCTCCTGAGGTCCCTGTTCGGTCGCCACCTGCCGGGGACCAGCCCCAACTGATCCAGGGTATTCGAAGGAGAGATGGCCTAGGCGACTATTTATATGCTAATCAGAGATGTCAAGAATAATAGTATGAGGAGAGCTCAGTAGGAAAATTCGGTGGAGAAAAGAGACTGAGGAGCTTGGTTTACGCGGAAGACCAATCAAACTTCAAGACAAGAAGTTTGCACCACTTACGTAGGCCGCAGGCGCCCTCTCGAATGGCGAAAGGTGCCTCACCCTAGACACCTTCTCGAGTGGGTCTTAGCAGCCCAGGCATAATTAGGAAGCGTGGTGGGTTCCGCGCTCCAGATGGAGACTCAGCTGGAAGTTAAAGGGAAGAATGACAAGGAACTTTATGAATTGGAGCTGTAAGTTACCTCTTTGACAGAGAGAGCGAGATGGTGGTGGGGGACAGCCCCCAGTGAAATCAGAGGTGAGAGCACAAAGCAATACAGTAGGCAGACTCCGGTTTTTTTGGGGGAGATGCTCGAGAATATCCGGGTGGACTCCTGAGGCTCGATCCCGCATTTGCGTATGCCGAGCCTCCTTCCTCATGACCTTTGTCCAGAGTGGAATGCCTCCCCGGCTCCCGGCACATGATCAGTGCATGCTCAGTCACGATATCAGTGCCTGCTCAGCCACGTGATCACTGACGGCACAGTCACGTGATCAGCGCCTCTCAGTCACGTGATCACCGTATGATAAACACGTGATCAGTGAACGACCAGCCAGGTGATCACTGCATGCGCGGTCAGGTGGTCAGTTCCTGATCAGCCACCTGATCAGTGCGTGCACAGTCCCCTGATCAGCGCCTGTCAGTCACTGATCACTGCCTGATAAACCCGTGATCAGTGCCCGAACAGCCACGTCATCAGTGCATGCGCAGTCACGTGATCAGTGCATGATAGCCACGTGATCAGTGCGTGCACAGTCCCATGATCAGCGCCTGTCAGTCACTGATCATTGCCTGAGAAACACGTGATCAGTGCATGATGAGCCATGTGATCAGTGCCCGATCAGCCACGTCATCAGTGCATGCGCAGTCACGTCATCAGTGCATGATAGCCACGTGATCAGTGCCTGCTCAGTCACGTGATCTGGACTTGATCAGCCACGTGATCAGTGCCTGCAGAGTCACGTGATCAGGGCCTGCTGAGCTGCGTGATTCCTGCCGGCTCATCTGCATGACAATTGCCATCTGAGCTGCGTGATTCCTGTCGGCTCATCTGCTTGACAATTGCCAGCTGAGCTGCGTGATTCCTGCCTGGTCACGTGCTTGATTATTGCCAGTTGAGCAGCATGATTCGTCACTGCTGAGCTCCATGCTTATTGCCTGCTGATTGCGTGGTTCGTGTCTGCTCAGCTCTTTGAGTATTGCCTCCTGAGGTCCCTGTTCGGTCGCCACCTGCCGGGGACCAGCCCCAACTGATCCAGGGTATTCGAAGGAGAGATGGCCTAGGCGACTATTTATATGCTAATCAGAGATGTCAAGAATAATAGTATGAGGAGAGCTCAGTAGGAAAATTCGGTGGAGAAAAGAGACTGAGGAGCTTGGTTTACGCGGAAGACCAATCAAACTTCAAGACAAGAAGTTTGCACCACTTACGTAGGCCGCAGGCGCCCTCTCGAATGGCGAAAGGTGCCTCACCCTAGACACCTTCTCGAGTGGGTCTTAGCAGCCCAGGCATAATTAGGAAGCGTGGTGGGTTCCGCGCTCCAGATGGAGACTCAGCTGGAAGTTAAAGGGAAGAATGACAAGGAACTTTATGAATTGGAGCTGTAAGTTACCTCTTTGACAGAGAGAGCGAGATGGTGGTGGGGGACAGCCCCCAGTGAAATCAGAGGTGAGAGCACAAAGCAATACAGTAGGCAGACTCCGGTTTTTTTGGGGGGAGATGCTCGAGAATATCCGGGTGGACTCCTGAGGCTCGATCCCGCATTTGCGTATGCCGAGCCTCCTTCCTCATGACCTTTGTCCAGAGTGGAATGCCTCCCCGGCTCCCGGCACATGATCAGTGCATGCTCAGTCACGATATCAGTGCCTGCTCAGCCACGTGATCACTGACGGCACAGTCACGTGATCAGCGCCTCTCAGTCACGTGATCACCGTATGATAAACACGTGATCAGTGAACGACCAGCCAGGTGATCACTGCATGCGCGGTCAGGTGGTCAGTTCCTGATCAGCCACCTGATCAGTGCGTGCACAGTCCCCTGATCAGCGCCTGTCAGTCACTGATCACTGCCTGATAAACCCGTGATCAGTGCCCGAACAGCCACGTCATCAGTGCATGCGCAGTCACGTGATCAGTGCATGATAGCCACGTGATCAGTGCGTGCACAGTCCCATGATCAGCGCCTGTCAGTCACTGATCATTGCCTGAGAAACACGTGATCAGTGCATGATGAGCCATGTGATCAGTGCCCGATCAGCCACGTCATCAGTGCATGCGCAGTCACGTCATCAGTGCATGATAGCCACGTGATCAGTGCCTGCTCAGTCACGTGATCTGGACTTGATCAGCCACGTGATCAGTGCCTGCAGAGTCACGTGATCAGGGCCTGCTGAGCTGCGTGATTCCTGCCGGCTCATCTGCATGACAATTGCCATCTGAGCTGCGTGATTCCTGTCGGCTCATCTGCTTGACAATTGCCAGCTGAGCTGCGTGATTCCTGCCTGGTCACGTGCTTGATTATTGCCAGTTGAGCAGCATGATTCGTCACTGCTGAGCTCCATGCTTATTGCCTGCTGATTGCGTGGTTCGTGTCTGCTCAGCTCTTTGAGTATTGCCTCCTGAGGTCCCTGTTCGGTCGCCACCTGCCGGGGACCAGCCCCAACTGATCCAGGGTATTCGAAGGAGAGATGGCCTAGGCGACTATTTATATGCTAATCAGAGATGTCAAGAATAATAGTATGAGGAGAGCTCAGTAGGAAAATTCGGTGGAGAAAAGAGACTGAGGAGCTTGGTTTACGCGGAAGACCAATCAAACTTCAAGACAAGAAGTTTGCACCACTTACGTAGGCCGCAGGCGCCCTCTCGAATGGCGAAAGGTGCCTCACCCTAGACACCTTCTCGAGTGGGTCTTAGCAGCCCAGGCATAATTAGGAAGCGTGGTGGGTTCCGCGCTCCAGATGGAGACTCAGCTGGAAGTTAAAGGGAAGAATGACAAGGAACTTTATGAATTGGAGCTGTAAGTTACCTCTTTGACAGAGAGAGCGAGATGGTGGTGGGGGACAGCCCCCAGTGAAATCAGAGGTGAGAGCACAAAGCAATACAGTAGGCAGACTCCGGTTTTTTTGGGGGGAGATGCTCGAGAATATCCGGGTGGACTCCTGAGGCTCGATCCCGCATTTGCGTATGCCGAGCCTCCTTCCTCATGACCTTTGTCCAGAGTGGAATGCCTCCCCGGCTCCCGGCACATGATCAGTGCATGCTCAGTCACGATATCAGTGCCTGCTCAGCCACGTGATCACTGACGGCACAGTCACGTGATCAGCGCCTCTCAGTCACGTGATCACCGTATGATAAACACGTGATCAGTGAACGACCAGCCAGGTGATCACTGCATGCGCGGTCAGGTGGTCAGTTCCTGATCAGCCACCTGATCAGTGCGTGCACAGTCCCCTGATCAGCGCCTGTCAGTCACTGATCACTGCCTGATAAACCCGTGATCAGTGCCCGAACAGCCACGTCATCAGTGCATGCGCAGTCACGTGATCAGTGCATGATAGCCACGTGATCAGTGCGTGCACAGTCCCATGATCAGCGCCTGTCAGTCACTGATCATTGCCTGAGAAACACGTGATCAGTGCATGATGAGCCATGTGATCAGTGCCCGATCAGCCACGTCATCAGTGCATGCGCAGTCACGTCATCAGTGCATGATAGCCACGTGATCAGTGCCTGCTCAGTCACGTGATCTGGACTTGATCAGCCACGTGATCAGTGCCTGCAGAGTCACGTGATCAGGGCCTGCTGAGCTGCGTGATTCCTGCCGGCTCATCTGCATGACAATTGCCATCTGAGCTGCGTGATTCCTGTCGGCTCATCTGCTTGACAATTGCCAGCTGAGCTGCGTGATTCCTGCCTGGTCACGTGCTTGATTATTGCCAGTTGAGCAGCATGATTCGTCACTGCTGAGCTCCATGCTTATTGCCTGCTGATTGCGTGGTTCGTGTCTGCTCAGCTCTTTGAGTATTGCCTCCTGAGGTCCCTGTTCGGTCGCCACCTGCCGGGGACCAGCCCCAACTGATCCAGGGTATTCGAAGGAGAGATGGCCTAGGCGACTATTTATATGCTAATCAGAGATGTCAAGAATAATAGTATGAGGAGAGCTCAGTAGGAAAATTCGGTGGAGAAAAGAGACTGAGGAGCTTGGTTTACGCGGAAGACCAATCAAACTTCAAGACAAGAAGTTTGCACCACTTACGTAGGCCGCAGGCGCCCTCTCGAATGGCGAAAGGTGCCTCACCCTAGACACCTTCTCGAGTGGGTCTTAGCAGCCCAGGCATAATTAGGAAGCGTGGTGGGTTCCGCGCTCCAGATGGAGACTCAGCTGGAAGTTAAAGGGAAGAATGACAAGGAACTTTATGAATTGGAGCTGTAAGTTACCTCTTTGACAGAGAGAGCGAGATGGTGGTGGGGGACAGCCCCCAGTGAAATCAGAGGTGAGAGCACAAAGCAATACAGTAGGCAGACTCCGGTTTTTTTGGGGGGAGATGCTCGAGAATATCCGGGTGGACTCCTGAGGCTCGATCCCGCATTTGCGTATGCCGAGCCTCCTTCCTCATGACCTTTGTCCAGAGTGGAATGCCTCCCCGGCTCCCGGCACATGATCAGTGCATGCTCAGTCACGATATCAGTGCCTGCTCAGCCACGTGATCACTGACGGCACAGTCACGTGATCAGCGCCTCTCAGTCACGTGATCACCGTATGATAAACACGTGATCAGTGAACGACCAGCCAGGTGATCACTGCATGCGCGGTCAGGTGGTCAGTTCCTGATCAGCCACCTGATCAGTGCGTGCACAGTCCCCTGATCAGCGCCTGTCAGTCACTGATCACTGCCTGATAAACCCGTGATCAGTGCCCGAACAGCCACGTCATCAGTGCATGCGCAGTCACGTGATCAGTGCATGATAGCCACGTGATCAGTGCGTGCACAGTCCCATGATCAGCGCCTGTCAGTCACTGATCATTGCCTGAGAAACACGTGATCAGTGCATGATGAGCCATGTGATCAGTGCCCGATCAGCCACGTCATCAGTGCATGCGCAGTCACGTCATCAGTGCATGATAGCCACGTGATCAGTGCCTGCTCAGTCACGTGATCTGGACTTGATCAGCCACGTGATCAGTGCCTGCAGAGTCACGTGATCAGGGCCTGCTGAGCTGCGTGATTCCTGCCGGCTCATCTGCATGACAATTGCCATCTGAGCTGCGTGATTCCTGTCGGCTCATCTGCTTGACAATTGCCAGCTGAGCTGCGTGATTCCTGCCTGGTCACGTGCTTGATTATTGCCAGTTGAGCAGCATGATTCGTCACTGCTGAGCTCCATGCTTATTGCCTGCTGATTGCGTGGTTCGTGTCTGCTCAGCTCTTTGAGTATTGCCTCCTGAGGTCCCTGTTCGGTCGCCACCTGCCGGGGACCAGCCCCAACTGATCCAGGGTATTCGAAGGAGAGATGGCCTAGGCGACTATTTATATGCTAATCAGAGATGTCAAGAATAATAGTATGAGGAGAGCTCAGTAGGAAAATTCGGTGGAGAAAAGAGACTGAGGAGCTTGGTTTACGCGGAAGACCAATCAAACTTCAAGACAAGAAGTTTGCACCACTTACGTAGGCCGCAGGCGCCCTCTCGAATGGCGAAAGGTGCCTCACCCTAGACACCTTCTCGAGTGGGTCTTAGCAGCCCAGGCATAATTAGGAAGCGTGGTGGGTTCCGCGCTCCAGATGGAGACTCAGCTGGAAGTTAAAGGGAAGAATGACAAGGAACTTTATGAATTGGAGCTGTAAGTTACCTCTTTGACAGAGAGAGCGAGATGGTGGTGGGGGACAGCCCCCAGTGAAATCAGAGGTGAGAGCACAAAGCAATACAGTAGGCAGACTCCGGTTTTTTTGGGGGGAGATGCTCGAGAATATCCGGGTGGACTCCTGAGGCTCGATCCCGCATTTGCGTATGCCGAGCCTCCTTCCTCATGACCTTTGTCCAGAGTGGAATGCCTCCCCGGCTCCCGGCACATGATCAGTGCATGCTCAGTCACGATATCAGTGCCTGCTCAGCCACGTGATCACTGACGGCACAGTCACGTGATCAGCGCCTCTCAGTCACGTGATCACCGTATGATAAACACGTGATCAGTGAACGACCAGCCAGGTGATCACTGCATGCGCGGTCAGGTGGTCAGTTCCTGATCAGCCACCTGATCAGTGCGTGCACAGTCCCCTGATCAGCGCCTGTCAGTCACTGATCACTGCCTGATAAACCCGTGATCAGTGCCCGAACAGCCACGTCATCAGTGCATGCGCAGTCACGTGATCAGTGCATGATAGCCACGTGATCAGTGCGTGCACAGTCCCATGATCAGCGCCTGTCAGTCACTGATCATTGCCTGAGAAACACGTGATCAGTGCATGATGAGCCATGTGATCAGTGCCCGATCAGCCACGTCATCAGTGCATGCGCAGTCACGTCATCAGTGCATGATAGCCACGTGATCAGTGCCTGCTCAGTCACGTGATCTGGACTTGATCAGCCACGTGATCAGTGCCTGCAGAGTCACGTGATCAGGGCCTGCTGAGCTGCGTGATTCCTGCCGGCTCATCTGCATGACAATTGCCATCTGAGCTGCGTGATTCCTGTCGGCTCATCTGCTTGACAATTGCCAGCTGAGCTGCGTGATTCCTGCCTGGTCACGTGCTTGATTATTGCCAGTTGAGCAGCATGATTCGTCACTGCTGAGCTCCATGCTTATTGCCTGCTGATTGCGTGGTTCGTGTCTGCTCAGCTCTTTGAGTATTGCCTCCTGAGGTCCCTGTTCGGTCGCCACCTGCCGGGGACCAGCCCCAACTGATCCAGGGTATTCGAAGGAGAGATGGCCTAGGCGACTATTTATATGCTAATCAGAGATGTCAAGAATAATAGTATGAGGAGAGCTCAGTAGGAAAATTCGGTGGAGAAAAGAGACTGAGGAGCTTGGTTTACGCGGAAGACCAATCAAACTTCAAGACAAGAAGTTTGCACCACTTACGTAGGCCGCAGGCGCCCTCTCGAATGGCGAAAGGTGCCTCAGCCTAGACACCTTCTCGAGTGGGTCTTAGCAGCCCAGGCATAATTAGGAAGCGTGGTGGGTTCCGCGCTCCAGATGGAGACTCAGCTGGAAGTTAAAGGGAAGAATGACAAGGAACTTTATGAATTGGAGCTGTAAGTTACCTCTTTGACAGAGAGAGCGAGATGGTGGTGGGGGACAGCCCCCAGTGAAATCAGAGGTGAGAGCACAAAGCAATACAGTAGGCAGACTCCGGTTTTTTTGGGGGGAGATGCTCGAGAATATCCGGGTGGACTCCTGAGGCTCGATCCCGCATTTGCGTATGCCGAGCCTCCTTCCTCATGACCTTTGTCCAGAGTGGAATGCCTCCCCGGCTCCCGGCACATGATCAGTGCATGCTCAGTCACGATATCAGTGCCTGCTCAGCCACGTGATCACTGACGGCACAGTCACGTGATCAGCGCCTCTCAGTCACGTGATCACCGTATGATAAACACGTGATCAGTGAACGACCAGCCAGGTGATCACTGCATGCGCGGTCAGGTGGTCAGTTCCTGATCAGCCACCTGATCAGTGCGTGCACAGTCCCCTGATCAGCGCCTGTCAGTCACTGATCACTGCCTGATAAACCCGTGATCAGTGCCCGAACAGCCACGTCATCAGTGCATGCGCAGTCACGTGATCAGTGCATGATAGCCACGTGATCAGTGCGTGCACAGTCCCATGATCAGCGCCTGTCAGTCACTGATCATTGCCTGAGAAACACGTGATCAGTGCATGATGAGCCATGTGATCAGTGCCCGATCAGCCACGTCATCAGTGCATGCGCAGTCACGTCATCAGTGCATGATAGCCACGTGATCAGTGCCTGCTCAGTCACGTGATCTGGACTTGATCAGCCACGTGATCAGTGCCTGCAGAGTCACGTGATCAGGGCCTGCTGAGCTGCGTGATTCCTGCCGGCTCATCTGCATGACAATTGCCATCTGAGCTGCGTGATTCCTGTCGGCTCATCTGCTTGACAATTGCCAGCTGAGCTGCGTGATTCCTGCCTGGTCACGTGCTTGATTATTGCCAGTTGAGCAGCATGATTCGTCACTGCTGAGCTCCATGCTTATTGCCTGCTGATTGCGTGGTTCGTGTCTGCTCAGCTCTTTGAGTATTGCCTCCTGAGGTCCCTGTTCGGTCGCCACCTGCCGGGGACCAGCCCCAACTGATCCAGGGTATTCGAAGGAGAGATGGCCTAGGCGACTATTTATATGCTAATCAGAGATGTCAAGAATAATAGTATGAGGAGAGCTCAGTAGGAAAATTCGGTGGAGAAAAGAGACTGAGGAGCTTGGTTTACGCGGAAGACCAATCAAACTTCAAGACAAGAAGTTTGCACCACTTACGTAGGCCGCAGGCGCCCTCTCGAATGGCGAAAGGTGCCTCACCCTAGACACCTTCTCGAGTGGGTCTTAGCAGCCCAGGCATAATTAGGAAGCGTGGTGGGTTCCGCGCTCCAGATGGAGACTCAGCTGGAAGTTAAAGGGAAGAATGACAAGGAACTTTATGAATTGGAGCTGTAAGTTACCTCTTTGACAGAGAGAGCGAGATGGTGGTGGGGGACAGCCCCCAGTGAAATCAGAGGTGAGAGCACAAAGCAATACAGTAGGCAGACTCCGGTTTTTTTGGGGGGAGATGCTCGAGAATATCCGGGTGGACTCCTGAGGCTCGATCCCGCATTTGCGTATGCCGAGCCTCCTTCCTCATGACCTTTGTCCAGAGTGGAATGCCTCCCCGGCTCCCGGCACATGATCAGTGCATGCTCAGTCACGATATCAGTGCCTGCTCAGCCACGTGATCACTGACGGCACAGTCACGTGATCAGCGCCTCTCAGTCACGTGATCACCGTATGATAAACACGTGATCAGTGAACGACCAGCCAGGTGATCACTGCATGCGCGGTCAGGTGGTCAGTTCCTGATCAGCCACCTGATCAGTGCGTGCACAGTCCCCTGATCAGCGCCTGTCAGTCACTGATCACTGCCTGATAAACCCGTGATCAGTGCCCGAACAGCCACGTCATCAGTGCATGCGCAGTCACGTGATCAGTGCATGATAGCCACGTGATCAGTGCGTGCACAGTCCCATGATCAGCGCCTGTCAGTCACTGATCATTGCCTGAGAAACACGTGATCAGTGCATGATGAGCCATGTGATCAGTGCCCGATCAGCCACGTCATCAGTGCATGCGCAGTCACGTCATCAGTGCATGATAGCCACGTGATCAGTGCCTGCTCAGTCACGTGATCTGGACTTGATCAGCCACGTGATCAGTGCCTGCAGAGTCACGTGATCAGGGCCTGCTGAGCTGCGTGATTCCTGCCGGCTCATCTGCATGACAATTGCCATCTGAGCTGCGTGATTCCTGTCGGCTCATCTGCTTGACAATTGCCAGCTGAGCTGCGTGATTCCTGCCTGGTCACGTGCTTGATTATTGCCAGTTGAGCAGCATGATTCGTCACTGCTGAGCTCCATGCTTATTGCCTGCTGATTGCGTGGTTCGTGTCTGCTCAGCTCTTTGAGTATTGCCTCCTGAGGTCCCTGTTCGGTCGCCACCTGCCGGGGACCAGCCCCAACTGATCCAGGGTATTCGAAGGAGAGATGGCCTAGGCGACTATTTATATGCTAATCAGAGATGTCAAGAATAATAGTATGAGGAGAGCTCAGTAGGAAAATTCGGTGGAGAAAAGAGACTGAGGAGCTTGGTTTACGCGGAAGACCAATCAAACTTCAAGACAAGAAGTTTGCACCACTTACGTAGGCCGCAGGCGCCCTCTCGAATGGCGAAAGGTGCCTCACCCTAGACACCTTC
The DNA here is from genome assembly GCF_032452875.1 of Bos javanicus. NCBI lineage: Eukaryota > Metazoa > Chordata > Mammalia > Artiodactyla > Bovidae > Bos > Bos javanicus. Next base: position 88,357 of record NW_026893861.1, read on the forward strand.
TCGAGTGGGTCTTAGCAGCCCAGGCATAATTAGGAAGCGTGGTGGGTTCCGCGCTCCAGATGGAGACTCAGCTGGAAGTTAAAGGGAAGAATGACAAGGAACTTTATGAATTGGAGCTGTAAGTTACCTCTTTGACAGAGAGAGCGAGATGGTGGTGGGGGACAGCCCCCAGTGAAATCAGAGGTGAGAGCACAAAGCAATACAGTAGGCAGACTCCGGTTTTTTTGGGGGAGATGCTCGAGAATATCCGGGTGGACTCCTGAGGCTCGATCCCGCATTTGCGTATGCCGAGCCTCCTTCCTCATGACCTTTGTCCAGAGTGGAATGCCTCCCCGGCTCCCGGCACATGATCAGTGCATGCTCAGTCACGATATCAGTGCCTGCTCAGCCACGTGATCACTGACGGCACAGTCACGTGATCAGCGCCTCTCAGTCACGTGATCACCGTATGATAAACACGTGATCAGTGAACGACCAGCCAGGTGATCACTGCATGCGCGGTCAGGTGGTCAGTTCCTGATCAGCCACCTGATCAGTGCGTGCACAGTCCCCTGATCAGCGCCTGTCAGTCACTGATCACTGCCTGATAAACCCGTGATCAGTGCCCGAACAGCCACGTCATCAGTGCATGCGCAGTCACGTGATCAGTGCATGATAGCCACGTGATCAGTGCGTGCACAGTCCCATGATCAGCGCCTGTCAGTCACTGATCATTGCCTGAGAAACACGTGATCAGTGCATGATGAGCCATGTGATCAGTGCCCGATCAGCCACGTCATCAGTGCATGCGCAGTCACGTCATCAGTGCATGATAGCCACGTGATCAGTGCCTGCTCAGTCACGTGATCTGGACTTGATCAGCCACGTGATCAGTGCCTGCAGAGTCACGTGATCAGGGCCTGCTGAGCTGCGTGATTCCTGCCGGCTCATCTGCATGACAATTGCCATCTGAGCTGCGTGATTCCTGTCGGCTCATCTGCTTGACAATTGCCAGCTGAGCTGCGTGATTCCTGCCTGGTCACGTGCTTGATTATTGCCAGTTGAGCAGCATGATTCGTCACTGCTGAGCTCCATGCTTATTGCCTGCTGATTGCGTGGTTCGTGTCTGCTCAGCTCTTTGAGTATTGCCTCCTGAGGTCCCTGTTCGGTCGCCACCTGCCGGGGACCAGCCCCAACTGATCCAGGGTATTCGAAGGAGAGATGGCCTAGGCGACTATTTATATGCTAATCAGAGATGTCAAGAATAATAGTATGAGGAGAGCTCAGTAGGAAAATTCGGTGGAGAAAAGAGACTGAGGAGCTTGGTTTACGCGGAAGACCAATCAAACTTCAAGACAAGAAGTTTGCACCACTTACGTAGGCCGCAGGCGCCCTCTCGAATGGCGAAAGGTGCCTCACCCTAGACACCTTCTCGAGTGGGTCTTAGCAGCCCAGGCATAATTAGGAAGCGTGGTGGGTTCCGCGCTCCAGATGGAGACTCAGCTGGAAGTTAAAGGGAAGAATGACAAGGAACTTTATGAATTGGAGCTGTAAGTTACCTCTTTGACAGAGAGAGCGAGATGGTGGTGGGGGACAGCCCCCAGTGAAATCAGAGGTGAGAGCACAAAGCAATACAGTAGGCAGACTCCGGTTTTTTTGGGGGGAGATGCTCGAGAATATCCGGGTGGACTCCTGAGGCTCGATCCCGCATTTGCGTATGCCGAGCCTCCTTCCTCATGACCTTTGTCCAGAGTGGAATGCCTCCCCGGCTCCCGGCACATGATCAGTGCATGCTCAGTCACGATATCAGTGCCTGCTCAGCCACGTGATCACTGACGGCACAGTCACGTGATCAGCGCCTCTCAGTCACGTGATCACCGTATGATAAACACGTGATCAGTGAACGACCAGCCAGGTGATCACTGCATGCGCGGTCAGGTGGTCAGTTCCTGATCAGCCACCTGATCAGTGCGTGCACAGTCCCCTGATCAGCGCCTGTCAGTCACTGATCACTGCCTGATAAACCCGTGATCAGTGCCCGAACAGCCACGTCATCAGTGCATGCGCAGTCACGTGATCAGTGCATGATAGCCACGTGATCAGTGCGTGCACAGTCCCATGATCAGCGCCTGTCAGTCACTGATCATTGCCTGAGAAACACGTGATCAGTGCATGATGAGCCATGTGATCAGTGCCCGATCAGCCACGTCATCAGTGCATGCGCAGTCACGTCATCAGTGCATGATAGCCACGTGATCAGTGCCTGCTCAGTCACGTGATCTGGACTTGATCAGCCACGTGATCAGTGCCTGCAGAGTCACGTGATCAGGGCCTGCTGAGCTGCGTGATTCCTGCCGGCTCATCTGCATGACAATTGCCATCTGAGCTGCGTGATTCCTGTCGGCTCATCTGCTTGACAATTGCCAGCTGAGCTGCGTGATTCCTGCCTGGTCACGTGCTTGATTATTGCCAGTTGAGCAGCATGATTCGTCACTGCTGAGCTCCATGCTTATTGCCTGCTGATTGCGTGGTTCGTGTCTGCTCAGCTCTTTGAGTATTGCCTCCTGAGGTCCCTGTTCGGTCGCCACCTGCCGGGGACCAGCCCCAACTGATCCAGGGTATTCGAAGGAGAGATGGCCTAGGCGACTATTTATATGCTAATCAGAGATGTCAAGAATAATAGTATGAGGAGAGCTCAGTAGGAAAATTCGGTGGAGAAAAGAGACTGAGGAGCTTGGTTTACGCGGAAGACCAATCAAACTTCAAGACAAGAAGTTTGCACCACTTACGTAGGCCGCAGGCGCCCTCTCGAATGGCGAAAGGTGCCTCACCCTAGACACCTTCTCGAGTGGGTCTTAGCAGCCCAGGCATAATTAGGAAGCGTGGTGGGTTCCGCGCTCCAGATGGAGACTCAGCTGGAAGTTAAAGGGAAGAATGACAAGGAACTTTATGAATTGGAGCTGTAAGTTACCTCTTTGACAGAGAGAGCGAGATGGTGGTGGGGGACAGCCCCCAGTGAAATCAGAGGTGAGAGCACAAAGCAATACAGTAGGCAGACTCCGGTTTTTTTGGGGGGAGATGCTCGAGAATATCCGGGTGGACTCCTGAGGCTCGATCCCGCATTTGCGTATGCCGAGCCTCCTTCCTCATGACCTTTGTCCAGAGTGGAATGCCTCCCCGGCTCCCGGCACATGATCAGTGCATGCTCAGTCACGATATCAGTGCCTGCTCAGCCACGTGATCACTGACGGCACAGTCACGTGATCAGCGCCTCTCAGTCACGTGATCACCGTATGATAAACACGTGATCAGTGAACGACCAGCCAGGTGATCACTGCATGCGCGGTCAGGTGGTCAGTTCCTGATCAGCCACCTGATCAGTGCGTGCACAGTCCCCTGATCAGCGCCTGTCAGTCACTGATCACTGCCTGATAAACCCGTGATCAGTGCCCGAACAGCCACGTCATCAGTGCATGCGCAGTCACGTGATCAGTGCATGATAGCCACGTGATCAGTGCGTGCACAGTCCCATGATCAGCGCCTGTCAGTCACTGATCATTGCCTGAGAAACACGTGATCAGTGCATGATGAGCCATGTGATCAGTGCCCGATCAGCCACGTCATCAGTGCATGCGCAGTCACGTCATCAGTGCATGATAGCCACGTGATCAGTGCCTGCTCAGTCACGTGATCTGGACTTGATCAGCCACGTGATCAGTGCCTGCAGAGTCACGTGATCAGGGCCTGCTGAGCTGCGTGATTCCTGCCGGCTCATCTGCATGACAATTGCCATCTGAGCTGCGTGATTCCTGTCGGCTCATCTGCTTGACAATTGCCAGCTGAGCTGCGTGATTCCTGCCTGGTCACGTGCTTGATTATTGCCAGTTGAGCAGCATGATTCGTCACTGCTGAGCTCCATGCTTATTGCCTGCTGATTGCGTGGTTCGTGTCTGCTCAGCTCTTTGAGTATTGCCTCCTGAGGTCCCTGTTCGGTCGCCACCTGCCGGGGACCAGCCCCAACTGATCCAGGGTATTCGAAGGAGAGATGGCCTAGGCGACTATTTATATGCTAATCAGAGATGTCAAGAATAATAGTATGAGGAGAGCTCAGTAGGAAAATTCGGTGGAGAAAAGAGACTGAGGAGCTTGGTTTACGCGGAAGACCAATCAAACTTCAAGACAAGAAGTTTGCACCACTTACGTAGGCCGCAGGCGCCCTCTCGAATGGCGAAAGGTGCCTCACCCTAGACACCTTCTCGAGTGGGTCTTAGCAGCCCAGGCATAATTAGGAAGCGTGGTGGGTTCCGCGCTCCAGATGGAGACTCAGCTGGAAGTTAAAGGGAAGAATGACAAGGAACTTTATGAATTGGAGCTGTAAGTTACCTCTTTGACAGAGAGAGCGAGATGGTGGTGGGGGACAGCCCCCAGTGAAATCAGAGGTGAGAGCACAAAGCAATACAGTAGGCAGACTCCGGTTTTTTTGGGGGGAGATGCTCGAGAATATCCGGGTGGACTCCTGAGGCTCGATCCCGCATTTGCGTATGCCGAGCCTCCTTCCTCATGACCTTTGTCCAGAGTGGAATGCCTCCCCGGCTCCCGGCACATGATCAGTGCATGCTCAGTCACGATATCAGTGCCTGCTCAGCCACGTGATCACTGACGGCACAGTCACGTGATCAGCGCCTCTCAGTCACGTGATCACCGTATGATAAACACGTGATCAGTGAACGACCAGCCAGGTGATCACTGCATGCGCGGTCAGGTGGTCAGTTCCTGATCAGCCACCTGATCAGTGCGTGCACAGTCCCCTGATCAGCGCCTGTCAGTCACTGATCACTGCCTGATAAACCCGTGATCAGTGCCCGAACAGCCACGTCATCAGTGCATGCGCAGTCACGTGATCAGTGCATGATAGCCACGTGATCAGTGCGTGCACAGTCCCATGATCAGCGCCTGTCAGTCACTGATCATTGCCTGAGAAACACGTGATCAGTGCATGATGAGCCATGTGATCAGTGCCCGATCAGCCACGTCATCAGTGCATGCGCAGTCACGTCATCAGTGCATGATAGCCACGTGATCAGTGCCTGCTCAGTCACGTGATCTGGACTTGATCAGCCACGTGATCAGTGCCTGCAGAGTCACGTGATCAGGGCCTGCTGAGCTGCGTGATTCCTGCCGGCTCATCTGCATGACAATTGCCATCTGAGCTGCGTGATTCCTGTCGGCTCATCTGCTTGACAATTGCCAGCTGAGCTGCGTGATTCCTGCCTGGTCACGTGCTTGATTATTGCCAGTTGAGCAGCATGATTCGTCACTGCTGAGCTCCATGCTTATTGCCTGCTGATTGCGTGGTTCGTGTCTGCTCAGCTCTTTGAGTATTGCCTCCTGAGGTCCCTGTTCGGTCGCCACCTGCCGGGGACCAGCCCCAACTGATCCAGGGTATTCGAAGGAGAGATGGCCTAGGCGACTATTTATATGCTAATCAGAGATGTCAAGAATAATAGTATGAGGAGAGCTCAGTAGGAAAATTCGGTGGAGAAAAGAGACTGAGGAGCTTGGTTTACGCGGAAGACCAATCAAACTTCAAGACAAGAAGTTTGCACCACTTACGTAGGCCGCAGGCGCCCTCTCGAATGGCGAAAGGTGCCTCAGCCTAGACACCTTCTCGAGTGGGTCTTAGCAGCCCAGGCATAATTAGGAAGCGTGGTGGGTTCCGCGCTCCAGATGGAGACTCAGCTGGAAGTTAAAGGGAAGAATGACAAGGAACTTTATGAATTGGAGCTGTAAGTTACCTCTTTGACAGAGAGAGCGAGATGGTGGTGGGGGACAGCCCCCAGTGAAATCAGAGGTGAGAGCACAAAGCAATACAGTAGGCAGACTCCGGTTTTTTTGGGGGGAGATGCTCGAGAATATCCGGGTGGACTCCTGAGGCTCGATCCCGCATTTGCGTATGCCGAGCCTCCTTCCTCATGACCTTTGTCCAGAGTGGAATGCCTCCCCGGCTCCCGGCACATGATCAGTGCATGCTCAGTCACGATATCAGTGCCTGCTCAGCCACGTGATCACTGACGGCACAGTCACGTGATCAGCGCCTCTCAGTCACGTGATCACCGTATGATAAACACGTGATCAGTGAACGACCAGCCAGGTGATCACTGCATGCGCGGTCAGGTGGTCAGTTCCTGATCAGCCACCTGATCAGTGCGTGCACAGTCCCCTGATCAGCGCCTGTCAGTCACTGATCACTGCCTGATAAACCCGTGATCAGTGCCCGAACAGCCACGTCATCAGTGCATGCGCAGTCACGTGATCAGTGCATGATAGCCACGTGATCAGTGCGTGCACAGTCCCATGATCAGCGCCTGTCAGTCACTGATCATTGCCTGAGAAACACGTGATCAGTGCATGATGAGCCATGTGATCAGTGCCCGATCAGCCACGTCATCAGTGCATGCGCAGTCACGTCATCAGTGCATGATAGCCACGTGATCAGTGCCTGCTCAGTCACGTGATCTGGACTTGATCAGCCACGTGATCAGTGCCTGCAGAGTCACGTGATCAGGGCCTGCTGAGCTGCGTGATTCCTGCCGGCTCATCTGCATGACAATTGCCATCTGAGCTGCGTGATTCCTGTCGGCTCATCTGCTTGACAATTGCCAGCTGAGCTGCGTGATTCCTGCCTGGTCACGTGCTTGATTATTGCCAGTTGAGCAGCATGATTCGTCACTGCTGAGCTCCATGCTTATTGCCTGCTGATTGCGTGGTTCGTGTCTGCTCAGCTCTTTGAGTATTGCCTCCTGAGGTCCCTGTTCGGTCGCCACCTGCCGGGGACCAGCCCCAACTGATCCAGGGTATTCGAAGGAGAGATGGCCTAGGCGACTATTTATATGCTAATCAGAGATGTCAAGAATAATAGTATGAGGAGAGCTCAGTAGGAAAATTCGGTGGAGAAAAGAGACTGAGGAGCTTGGTTTACGCGGAAGACCAATCAAACTTCAAGACAAGAAGTTTGCACCACTTACGTAGGCCGCAGGCGCCCTCTCGAATGGCGAAAGGTGCCTCACCCTAGACACCTTCTCGAGTGGGTCTTAGCAGCCCAGGCATAATTAGGAAGCGTGGTGGGTTCCGCGCTCCAGATGGAGACTCAGCTGGAAGTTAAAGGGAAGAATGACAAGGAACTTTATGAATTGGAGCTGTAAGTTACCTCTTTGACAGAGAGAGCGAGATGGTGGTGGGGGACAGCCCCCAGTGAAATCAGAGGTGAGAGCACAAAGCAATACAGTAGGCAGACTCCGGTTTTTTTGGGGGGAGATGCTCGAGAATATCCGGGTGGACTCCTGAGGCTCGATCCCGCATTTGCGTATGCCGAGCCTCCTTCCTCATGACCTTTGTCCAGAGTGGAATGCCTCCCCGGCTCCCGGCACATGATCAGTGCATGCTCAGTCACGATATCAGTGCCTGCTCAGCCACGTGATCACTGACGGCACAGTCACGTGATCAGCGCCTCTCAGTCACGTGATCACCGTATGATAAACACGTGATCAGTGAACGACCAGCCAGGTGATCACTGCATGCGCGGTCAGGTGGTCAGTTCCTGATCAGCCACCTGATCAGTGCGTGCACAGTCCCCTGATCAGCGCCTGTCAGTCACTGATCACTGCCTGATAAACCCGTGATCAGTGCCCGAACAGCCACGTCATCAGTGCATGCGCAGTCACGTGATCAGTGCATGATAGCCACGTGATCAGTGCGTGCACAGTCCCATGATCAGCGCCTGTCAGTCACTGATCATTGCCTGAGAAACACGTGATCAGTGCATGATGAGCCATGTGATCAGTGCCCGATCAGCCACGTCATCAGTGCATGCGCAGTCACGTCATCAGTGCATGATAGCCACGTGATCAGTGCCTGCTCAGTCACGTGATCTGGACTTGATCAGCCACGTGATCAGTGCCTGCAGAGTCACGTGATCAGGGCCTGCTGAGCTGCGTGATTCCTGCCGGCTCATCTGCATGACAATTGCCATCTGAGCTGCGTGATTCCTGTCGGCTCATCTGCTTGACAATTGCCAGCTGAGCTGCGTGATTCCTGCCTGGTCACGTGCTTGATTATTGCCAGTTGAGCAGCATGATTCGTCACTGCTGAGCTCCATGCTTATTGCCTGCTGATTGCGTGGTTCGTGTCTGCTCAGCTCTTTGAGTATTGCCTCCTGAGGTCCCTGTTCGGTCGCCACCTGCCGGGGACCAGCCCCAACTGATCCAGGGTATTCGAAGGAGAGATGGCCTAGGCGACTATTTATATGCTAATCAGAGATGTCAAGAATAATAGTATGAGGAGAGCTCAGTAGGAAAATTCGGTGGAGAAAAGAGACTGAGGAGCTTGGTTTACGCGGAAGACCAATCAAACTTCAAGACAAGAAGTTTGCACCACTTACGTAGGCCGCAGGCGCCCTCTCGAATGGCGAAAGGTGCCTCACCCTAGACACCTTCTCGAGTGGGTCTTAGCAGCCCAGGCATAATTAGGAAGCGTGGTGGGTTCCGCGCTCCAGATGGAGACTCAGCTGGAAGTTAAAGGGAAGAATGACAAGGAACTTTATGAATTGGAGCTGTAAGTTACCTCTTTGACAGAGAGAGCGAGATGGTGGTGGGGGACAGCCCCCAGTGAAATCAGAGGTGAGAGCACAAAGCAATACAGTAGGCAGACTCCGGTTTTTTTGGGGGAGATGCTCGAGAATATCCGGGTGGACTCCTGAGGCTCGATCCCGCATTTGCGTATGCCGAGCCTCCTTCCTCATGACCTTTGTCCAGAGTGGAATGCCTCCCCGGCTCCCGGCACATGATCAGTGCATGCTCAGTCACGATATCAGTGCCTGCTCAGCCACGTGATCACTGACGGCACAGTCACGTGATCAGCGCCTCTCAGTCACGTGATCACCGTATGATAAACACGTGATCAGTGAACGACCAGCCAGGTGATCACTGCATGCGCGGTCAGGTGGTCAGTTCCTGATCAGCCACCTGATCAGTGCGTGCACAGTCCCCTGATCAGCGCCTGTCAGTCACTGATCACTGCCTGATAAACCCGTGATCAGTGCCCGAACAGCCACGTCATCAGTGCATGCGCAGTCACGTGATCAGTGCATGATAGCCACGTGATCAGTGCGTGCACAGTCCCATGATCAGCGCCTGTCAGTCACTGATCATTGCCTGAGAAACACGTGATCAGTGCATGATGAGCCATGTGATCAGTGCCCGATCAGCCACGTCATCAGTGCATGCGCAGTCACGTCATCAGTGCATGATAGCCACGTGATCAGTGCCTGCTCAGTCACGTGATCTGGACTTGATCAGCCACGTGATCAGTGCCTGCAGAGTCACGTGATCAGGGCCTGCTGAGCTGCGTGATTCCTGCCGGCTCATCTGCATGACAATTGCCATCTGAGCTGCGTGATTCCTGTCGGCTCATCTGCTTGACAATTGCCAGCTGAGCTGCGTGATTCCTGCCTGGTCACGTGCTTGATTATTGCCAGTTGAGCAGCATGATTCGTCACTGCTGAGCTCCATGCTTATTGCCTGCTGATTGCGTGGTTCGTGTCTGCTCAGCTCTTTGAGTATTGCCTCCTGAGGTCCCTGTTCGGTCGCCACCTGCCGGGGACCAGCCCCAACTGATCCAGGGTATTCGAAGGAGAGATGGCCTAGGCGACTATTTATATGCTAATCAGAGATGTCAAGAATAATAGTATGAGGAGAGCTCAGTAGGAAAATTCGGTGGAGAAAAGAGACTGAGGAGCTTGGTTTACGCGGAAGACCAATCAAACTTCAAGACAAGAAGTTTGCACCACTTACGTAGGCCGCAGGCGCCCTCTCGAATGGCGAAAGGTGCCTCAGCCTAGACACCTTCTCGAGTGGGTCTTAGCAGCCCAGGCATAATTAGGAAGCGTGGTGGGTTCCGCGCTCCAGATGGAGACTCAGCTGGAAGTTAAAGGGAAGAATGACAAGGAACTTTATGAATTGGAGCTGTAAGTTACCTCTTTGACAGAGAGAGCGAGATGGTGGTGGGGGACAGCCCCCAGTGAAATCAGAGGTGAGAGCACAAAGCAATACAGTAGGCAGACTCCGGTTTTTTTGGGGGAGATGCTCGAGAATATCCGGGTGGACTCCTGAGGCTCGATCCCGCATTTGCGTATGCCGAGCCTCCTTCCTCATGACCTTTGTCCAGAGTGGAATGCCTCCCCGGCTCCCGGCACATGATCAGTGCATGCTCAGTCACGATATCAGTGCCTGCTCAGCCACGTGATCACTGACGGCACAGTCACGTGATCAGCGCCTCTCAGTCACGTGATCACCGTATGATAAACACGTGATCAGTGAACGACCAGCCAGGTGATCACTGCATGCGCGGTCAGGTGGTCAGTTCCTGATCAGCCACCTGATCAGTGCGTGCACAGTCCCCTGATCAGCGCCTGTCAGTCACTGATCACTGCCTGATAAACCCGTGATCAGTGCCCGAACAGCCACGTCATCAGTGCATGCGCAGTCACGTGATCAGTGCATGATAGCCACGTGATCAGTGCGTGCACAGTCCCATGATCAGCGCCTGTCAGTCACTGATCATTGCCTGAGAAACACGTGATCAGTGCATGATGAGCCATGTGATCAGTGCCCGATCAGCCACGTCATCAGTGCATGCGCAGTCACGTCATCAGTGCATGATAGCCACGTGATCAGTGCCTGCTCAGTCACGTGATCTGGACTTGATCAGCCACGTGATCAGTGCCTGCAGAGTCACGTGATCAGGGCCTGCTGAGCTGCGTGATTCCTGCCGGCTCATCTGCATGACAATTGCCATCTGAGCTGCGTGATTCCTGTCGGCTCATCTGCTTGACAATTGCCAGCTGAGCTGCGTGATTCCTGCCTGGTCACGTGCTTGATTATTGCCAGTTGAGCAGCATGATTCGTCACTGCTGAGCTCCATGCTTATTGCCTGCTGATTGCGTGGTTCGTGTCTGCTCAGCTCTTTGAGTATTGCCTCCTGAGGTCCCTGTTCGGTCGCCACCTGCCGGGGACCAGCCCCAACTGATCCAGGGTATTCGAAGGAGAGATGGCCTAGGCGACTATTTATATGCTAATCAGAGATGTCAAGAATAATAGTATGAGGAGAGCTCAGTAGGAAAATTCGGTGGAGAAAAGAGACTGAGGAGCTTGGTTTACGCGGAAGACCAATCAAACTTCAAGACAAGAAGTTTGCACCACTTACGTAGGCCGCAGGCGCCCTCTCGAATGGCGAAAGGTGCCTCACCCTAGACACCTTCTCGAGTGGGTCTTAGCAGCCCAGGCATAATTAGGAAGCGTGGTGGGTTCCGCGCTCCAGATGGAGACTCAGCTGGAAGTTAAAGGGAAGAATGACAAGGAACTTTATGAATTGGAGCTGTAAGTTACCTCTTTGACAGAGAGAGCGAGATGGTGGTGGGGGACAGCCCCCAGTGAAATCAGAGGTGAGAGCACAAAGCAATACAGTAGGCAGACTCCGGTTTTTTTGGGGGGAGATGCTCGAGAATATCCGGGTGGACTCCTGAGGCTCGATCCCGCATTTGCGTATGCCGAGCCTCCTTCCTCATGACCTTTGTCCAGAGTGGAATGCCTCCCCGGCTCCCGGCACATGATCAGTGCATGCTCAGTCACGATATCAGTGCCTGCTCAGCCACGTGATCACTGACGGCACAGTCACGTGATCAGCGCCTCTCAGTCACGTGATCACCGTATGATAAACACGTGATCAGTGAACGACCAGCCAGGTGATCACTGCATGCGCGGTCAGGTGGTCAGTTCCTGATCAGCCACCTGATCAGTGCGTGCACAGTCCCCTGATCAGCGCCTGTCAGTCACTGATCACTGCCTGATAAACCCGTGATCAGTGCCCGAACAGCCACGTCATCAGTGCATGCGCAGTCACGTGATCAGTGCATGATAGCCACGTGATCAGTGCGTGCACAGTCCCATGATCAGCGCCTGTCAGTCACTGATCATTGCCTGAGAAACACGTGATCAGTGCATGATGAGCCATGTGATCAGTGCCCGATCAGCCACGTCATCAGTGCATGCGCAGTCACGTCATCAGTGCATGATAGCCACGTGATCAGTGCCTGCTCAGTCACGTGATCTGGACTTGATCAGCCACGTGATCAGTGCCTGCAGAGTCACGTGATCAGGGCCTGCTGAGCTGCGTGATTCCTGCCGGCTCATCTGCATGACAATTGCCATCTGAGCTGCGTGATTCCTGTCGGCTCATCTGCTTGACAATTGCCAGCTGAGCTGCGTGATTCCTGCCTGGTCACGTGCTTGATTATTGCCAGTTGAGCAGCATGATTCGTCACTGCTGAGCTCCATGCTTATTGCCTGCTGATTGCGTGGTTCGTGTCTGCTCAGCTCTTTGAGTATTGCCTCCTGAGGTCCCTGTTCGGTCGCCACCTGCCGGGGACCAGCCCCAACTGATCCAGGGTATTCGAAGGAGAGATGGCCTAGGCGACTATTTATATGCTAATCAGAGATGTCAAGAATAATAGTATGAGGAGAGCTCAGTAGGAAAATTCGGTGGAGAAAAGAGACTGAGGAGCTTGGTTTACGCGGAAGACCAATCAAACTTCAAGACAAGAAGTTTGCACCACTTACGTAGGCCGCAGGCGCCCTCTCGAATGGCGAAAGGTGCCTCAGCCTAGACACCTTCTCGAGTGGGTCTTAGCAGCCCAGGCATAATTAGGAAGCGTGGTGGGTTCCGCGCTCCAGATGGAGACTCAGCTGGAAGTTAAAGGGAAGAATGACAAGGAACTTTATGAATTGGAGCTGTAAGTTACCTCTTTGACAGAGAGAGCGAGATGGTGGTGGGGGACAGCCCCCAGTGAAATCAGAGGTGAGAGCACAAAGCAATACAGTAGGCAGACTCCGGTTTTTTTGGGGGGAGATGCTCGAGAATATCCGGGTGGACTCCTGAGGCTCGATCCCGCATTTGCGTATGCCGAGCCTCCTTCCTCATGACCTTTGTCCAGAGTGGAATGCCTCCCCGGCTCCCGGCACATGATCAGTGCATGCTCAGTCACGATATCAGTGCCTGCTCAGCCACGTGATCACTGACGGCACAGTCACGTGATCAGCGCCTCTCAGTCACGTGATCACCGTATGATAAACACGTGATCAGTGAACGACCAGCCAGGTGATCACTGCATGCGCGGTCAGGTGGTCAGTTCCTGATCAGCCACCTGATCAGTGCGTGCACAGTCCCCTGATCAGCGCCTGTCAGTCACTGATCACTGCCTGATAAACCCGTGATCAGTGCCCGAACAGCCACGTCATCAGTGCATGCGCAGTCACGTGATCAGTGCATGATAGCCACGTGATCAGTGCGTGCACAGTCCCATGATCAGCGCCTGTCAGTCACTGATCATTGCCTGAGAAACACGTGATCAGTGCATGATGAGCCATGTGATCAGTGCCCGATCAGCCACGTCATCAGTGCATGCGCAGTCACGTCATCAGTGCATGATAGCCACGTGATCAGTGCCTGCTCAGTCACGTGATCTGGACTTGATCAGCCACGTGATCAGTGCCTGCAGAGTCACGTGATCAGGGCCTGCTGAGCTGCGTGATTCCTGCCGGCTCATCTGCATGACAATTGCCATCTGAGCTGCGTGATTCCTGTCGGCTCATCTGCTTGACAATTGCCAGCTGAGCTGCGTGATTCCTGCCTGGTCACGTGCTTGATTATTGCCAGTTGAGCAGCATGATTCGTCACTGCTGAGCTCCATGCTTATTGCCTGCTGATTGCGTGGTTCGTGTCTGCTCAGCTCTTTGAGTATTGCCTCCTGAGGTCCCTGTTCGGTCGCCACCTGCCGGGGACCAGCCCCAACTGATCCAGGGTATTCGAAGGAGAGATGGCCTAGGCGACTATTTATATGCTAATCAGAGATGTCAAGAATAATAGTATGAGGAGAGCTCAGTAGGAAAATTCGGTGGAGAAAAGAGACTGAGGAGCTTGGTTTACGCGGAAGACCAATCAAACTTCAAGACAAGAAGTTTGCACCACTTACGTAGGCCGCAGGCGCCCTCTCGAATGGCGAAAGGTGCCTCACCCTAGACACCTTCTCGAGTGGGTCTTAGCAGCCCAGGCATAATTAGGAAGCGTGGTGGGTTCCGCGCTCCAGATGGAGACTCAGCTGGAAGTTAAAGGGAAGAATGACAAGGAACTTTATGAATTGGAGCTGTAAGTTACCTCTTTGACAGAGAGAGCGAGATGGTGGTGGGGGACAGCCCCCAGTGAAATCAGAGGTGAGAGCACAAAGCAATACAGTAGGCAGACTCCGGTTTTTTTGGGGGAGATGCTCGAGAATATCCGGGTGGACTCCTGAGGCTCGATCCCGCATTTGCGTATGCCGAGCCTCCTTCCTCATGACCTTTGTCCAGAGTGGAATGCCTCCCCGGCTCCCGGCACATGATCAGTGCATGCTCAGTCACGATATCAGTGCCTGCTCAGCCACGTGATCACTGACGGCACAGTCACGTGATCAGCGCCTCTCAGTCACGTGATCACCGTATGATAAACACGTGATCAGTGAACGACCAGCCAGGTGATCACTGCATGCGCGGTCAGGTGGTCAGTTCCTGATCAGCCACCTGATCAGTGCGTGCACAGTCCCCTGATCAGCGCCTGTCAGTCACTGATCACTGCCTGATAAACCCGTGATCAGTGCCCGAACAGCCACGTCATCAGTGCATGCGCAGTCACGTGATCAGTGCATGATAGCCACGTGATCAGTGCGTGCACAGTCCCATGATCAGCGCCTGTCAGTCACTGATCATTGCCTGAGAAACACGTGATCAGTGCATGATGAGCCATGTGATCAGTGCCCGATCAGCCACGTCATCAGTGCATGCGCAGTCACGTCATCAGTGCATGATAGCCACGTGATCAGTGCCTGCTCAGTCACGTGATCTGGACTTGATCAGCCACGTGATCAGTGCCTGCAGAGTCACGTGATCAGGGCCTGCTGAGCTGCGTGATTCCTGCCGGCTCATCTGCATGACAATTGCCATCTGAGCTGCGTGATTCCTGTCGGCTCATCTGCTTGACAATTGCCAGCTGAGCTGCGTGATTCCTGCCTGGTCACGTGCTTGATTATTGCCAGTTGAGCAGCATGATTCGTCACTGCTGAGCTCCATGCTTATTGCCTGCTGATTGCGTGGTTCGTGTCTGCTCAGCTCTTTGAGTATTGCCTCCTGAGGTCCCTGTTCGGTCGCCACCTGCCGGGGACCAGCCCCAACTGATCCAGGGTATTCGAAGGAGAGATGGCCTAGGCGACTATTTATATGCTAATCAGAGATGTCAAGAATAATAGTATGAGGAGAGCTCAGTAGGAAAATT
The DNA here is from genome assembly GCF_032452875.1 of Bos javanicus. NCBI lineage: Eukaryota > Metazoa > Chordata > Mammalia > Artiodactyla > Bovidae > Bos > Bos javanicus. The sequence continues at coordinate 103,750 of NW_026893861.1, forward strand.
CGGTGGAGAAAAGAGACTGAGGAGCTTGGTTTACGCGGAAGACCAATCAAACTTCAAGACAAGAAGTTTGCACCACTTACGTAGGCCGCAGGCGCCCTCTCGAATGGCGAAAGGTGCCTCAGCCTAGACACCTTCTCGAGTGGGTCTTAGCAGCCCAGGCATAATTAGGAAGCGTGGTGGGTTCCGCGCTCCAGATGGAGACTCAGCTGGAAGTTAAAGGGAAGAATGACAAGGAACTTTATGAATTGGAGCTGTAAGTTACCTCTTTGACAGAGAGAGCGAGATGGTGGTGGGGGACAGCCCCCAGTGAAATCAGAGGTGAGAGCACAAAGCAATACAGTAGGCAGACTCCGGTTTTTTTGGGGGAGATGCTCGAGAATATCCGGGTGGACTCCTGAGGCTCGATCCCGCATTTGCGTATGCCGAGCCTCCTTCCTCATGACCTTTGTCCAGAGTGGAATGCCTCCCCGGCTCCCGGCACATGATCAGTGCATGCTCAGTCACGATATCAGTGCCTGCTCAGCCACGTGATCACTGACGGCACAGTCACGTGATCAGCGCCTCTCAGTCACGTGATCACCGTATGATAAACACGTGATCAGTGAACGACCAGCCAGGTGATCACTGCATGCGCGGTCAGGTGGTCAGTTCCTGATCAGCCACCTGATCAGTGCGTGCACAGTCCCCTGATCAGCGCCTGTCAGTCACTGATCACTGCCTGATAAACCCGTGATCAGTGCCCGAACAGCCACGTCATCAGTGCATGCGCAGTCACGTGATCAGTGCATGATAGCCACGTGATCAGTGCGTGCACAGTCCCATGATCAGCGCCTGTCAGTCACTGATCATTGCCTGAGAAACACGTGATCAGTGCATGATGAGCCATGTGATCAGTGCCCGATCAGCCACGTCATCAGTGCATGCGCAGTCACGTCATCAGTGCATGATAGCCACGTGATCAGTGCCTGCTCAGTCACGTGATCTGGACTTGATCAGCCACGTGATCAGTGCCTGCAGAGTCACGTGATCAGGGCCTGCTGAGCTGCGTGATTCCTGCCGGCTCATCTGCATGACAATTGCCATCTGAGCTGCGTGATTCCTGTCGGCTCATCTGCTTGACAATTGCCAGCTGAGCTGCGTGATTCCTGCCTGGTCACGTGCTTGATTATTGCCAGTTGAGCAGCATGATTCGTCACTGCTGAGCTCCATGCTTATTGCCTGCTGATTGCGTGGTTCGTGTCTGCTCAGCTCTTTGAGTATTGCCTCCTGAGGTCCCTGTTCGGTCGCCACCTGCCGGGGACCAGCCCCAACTGATCCAGGGTATTCGAAGGAGAGATGGCCTAGGCGACTATTTATATGCTAATCAGAGATGTCAAGAATAATAGTATGAGGAGAGCTCAGTAGGAAAATTCGGTGGAGAAAAGAGACTGAGGAGCTTGGTTTACGCGGAAGACCAATCAAACTTCAAGACAAGAAGTTTGCACCACTTACGTAGGCCGCAGGCGCCCTCTCGAATGGCGAAAGGTGCCTCAGCCTAGACACCTTCTCGAGTGGGTCTTAGCAGCCCAGGCATAATTAGGAAGCGTGGTGGGTTCCGCGCTCCAGATGGAGACTCAGCTGGAAGTTAAAGGGAAGAATGACAAGGAACTTTATGAATTGGAGCTGTAAGTTACCTCTTTGACAGAGAGAGCGAGATGGTGGTGGGGGACAGCCCCCAGTGAAATCAGAGGTGAGAGCACAAAGCAATACAGTAGGCAGACTCCGGTTTTTTTGGGGGGAGATGCTCGAGAATATCCGGGTGGACTCCTGAGGCTCGATCCCGCATTTGCGTATGCCGAGCCTCCTTCCTCATGACCTTTGTCCAGAGTGGAATGCCTCCCCGGCTCCCGGCACATGATCAGTGCATGCTCAGTCACGATATCAGTGCCTGCTCAGCCACGTGATCACTGACGGCACAGTCACGTGATCAGCGCCTCTCAGTCACGTGATCACCGTATGATAAACACGTGATCAGTGAACGACCAGCCAGGTGATCACTGCATGCGCGGTCAGGTGGTCAGTTCCTGATCAGCCACCTGATCAGTGCGTGCACAGTCCCCTGATCAGCGCCTGTCAGTCACTGATCACTGCCTGATAAACCCGTGATCAGTGCCCGAACAGCCACGTCATCAGTGCATGCGCAGTCACGTGATCAGTGCATGATAGCCACGTGATCAGTGCGTGCACAGTCCCATGATCAGCGCCTGTCAGTCACTGATCATTGCCTGAGAAACACGTGATCAGTGCATGATGAGCCATGTGATCAGTGCCCGATCAGCCACGTCATCAGTGCATGCGCAGTCACGTCATCAGTGCATGATAGCCACGTGATCAGTGCCTGCTCAGTCACGTGATCTGGACTTGATCAGCCACGTGATCAGTGCCTGCAGAGTCACGTGATCAGGGCCTGCTGAGCTGCGTGATTCCTGCCGGCTCATCTGCATGACAATTGCCATCTGAGCTGCGTGATTCCTGTCGGCTCATCTGCTTGACAATTGCCAGCTGAGCTGCGTGATTCCTGCCTGGTCACGTGCTTGATTATTGCCAGTTGAGCAGCATGATTCGTCACTGCTGAGCTCCATGCTTATTGCCTGCTGATTGCGTGGTTCGTGTCTGCTCAGCTCTTTGAGTATTGCCTCCTGAGGTCCCTGTTCGGTCGCCACCTGCCGGGGACCAGCCCCAACTGATCCAGGGTATTCGAAGGAGAGATGGCCTAGGCGACTATTTATATGCTAATCAGAGATGTCAAGAATAATAGTATGAGGAGAGCTCAGTAGGAAAATTCGGTGGAGAAAAGAGACTGAGGAGCTTGGTTTACGCGGAAGACCAATCAAACTTCAAGACAAGAAGTTTGCACCACTTACGTAGGCCGCAGGCGCCCTCTCGAATGGCGAAAGGTGCCTCAGCCTAGACACCTTCTCGAGTGGGTCTTAGCAGCCCAGGCATAATTAGGAAGCGTGGTGGGTTCCGCGCTCCAGATGGAGACTCAGCTGGAAGTTAAAGGGAAGAATGACAAGGAACTTTATGAATTGGAGCTGTAAGTTACCTCTTTGACAGAGAGAGCGAGATGGTGGTGGGGGACAGCCCCCAGTGAAATCAGAGGTGAGAGCACAAAGCAATACAGTAGGCAGACTCCGGTTTTTTTGGGGGGAGATGCTCGAGAATATCCGGGTGGACTCCTGAGGCTCGATCCCGCATTTGCGTATGCCGAGCCTCCTTCCTCATGACCTTTGTCCAGAGTGGAATGCCTCCCCGGCTCCCGGCACATGATCAGTGCATGCTCAGTCACGATATCAGTGCCTGCTCAGCCACGTGATCACTGACGGCACAGTCACGTGATCAGCGCCTCTCAGTCACGTGATCACCGTATGATAAACACGTGATCAGTGAACGACCAGCCAGGTGATCACTGCATGCGCGGTCAGGTGGTCAGTTCCTGATCAGCCACCTGATCAGTGCGTGCACAGTCCCCTGATCAGCGCCTGTCAGTCACTGATCACTGCCTGATAAACCCGTGATCAGTGCCCGAACAGCCACGTCATCAGTGCATGCGCAGTCACGTGATCAGTGCATGATAGCCACGTGATCAGTGCGTGCACAGTCCCATGATCAGCGCCTGTCAGTCACTGATCATTGCCTGAGAAACACGTGATCAGTGCATGATGAGCCATGTGATCAGTGCCCGATCAGCCACGTCATCAGTGCATGCGCAGTCACGTCATCAGTGCATGATAGCCACGTGATCAGTGCCTGCTCAGTCACGTGATCTGGACTTGATCAGCCACGTGATCAGTGCCTGCAGAGTCACGTGATCAGGGCCTGCTGAGCTGCGTGATTCCTGCCGGCTCATCTGCATGACAATTGCCATCTGAGCTGCGTGATTCCTGTCGGCTCATCTGCTTGACAATTGCCAGCTGAGCTGCGTGATTCCTGCCTGGTCACGTGCTTGATTATTGCCAGTTGAGCAGCATGATTCGTCACTGCTGAGCTCCATGCTTATTGCCTGCTGATTGCGTGGTTCGTGTCTGCTCAGCTCTTTGAGTATTGCCTCCTGAGGTCCCTGTTCGGTCGCCACCTGCCGGGGACCAGCCCCAACTGATCCAGGGTATTCGAAGGAGAGATGGCCTAGGCGACTATTTATATGCTAATCAGAGATGTCAAGAATAATAGTATGAGGAGAGCTCAGTAGGAAAATTCGGTGGAGAAAAGAGACTGAGGAGCTTGGTTTACGCGGAAGACCAATCAAACTTCAAGACAAGAAGTTTGCACCACTTACGTAGGCCGCAGGCGCCCTCTCGAATGGCGAAAGGTGCCTCAGCCTAGACACCTTCTCGAGTGGGTCTTAGCAGCCCAGGCATAATTAGGAAGCGTGGTGGGTTCCGCGCTCCAGATGGAGACTCAGCTGGAAGTTAAAGGGAAGAATGACAAGGAACTTTATGAATTGGAGCTGTAAGTTACCTCTTTGACAGAGAGAGCGAGATGGTGGTGGGGGACAGCCCCCAGTGAAATCAGAGGTGAGAGCACAAAGCAATACAGTAGGCAGACTCCGGTTTTTTTGGGGGGAGATGCTCGAGAATATCCGGGTGGACTCCTGAGGCTCGATCCCGCATTTGCGTATGCCGAGCCTCCTTCCTCATGACCTTTGTCCAGAGTGGAATGCCTCCCCGGCTCCCGGCACATGATCAGTGCATGCTCAGCCACGATATCAGTGCCTGCTCAGCCACGTGATCACTGACGGCACAGTCACGTGATCAGCGCCTCTCAGTCACGTGATCACCGTATGATAAACACGTGATCAGTGAACGACCACCCAGGTGATCACTGCATGCGCGGTCAGGTGGTCAGTTCCTGATCAGCCACCTGATCAGTGCGTGCACAGTCCCCTGATCAGCGCCTGTCAGTCACTGATCACTGCCTGATAAACCCGTGATCAGTGCCCGAACAGCCACGTCATCAGTGCATGCGCAGTCACGTGATCAGTGCATGATAGCCACGTGATCAGTGCGTGCACAGTCCCATGATCAGCGCCTGTCAGTCACTGATCATTGCCTGAGAAACACGTGATCAGTGCATGATGAGCCATGTGATCAGTGCCCGATCAGCCACGTCATCAGTGCATGCGCAGTCACGTGATCAGTGCCTGCTCAGTCACGTGATCTGGACTTGATCAGCCACGTGATCAGTGCCTGCAGAGTCACGTGATCAGGGCCTGCTGAGCTGCGTGATTCCTGCCGGCTCATCTGCATGACAATTGCCATCTGAGCTGCGTGATTCCTGTCGGCTCATCTGCTTGACAATTGCCAGCTGAGCTGCGTGATTCCTGCCTGGTCACGTGCTTGATTATTGCCAGTTGAGCAGCATGATTCGTCACTGCTGAGCTCCATGCTTATTGCCTGCTGATTGCGTGGTTCGTGTCTGCTCAGCTCTTTGAGTATTGCCTCCTGAGGTCCCTGTTCGGTCGCCACCTGCCGGGGACCAGCCCCAACTGATCCAGGGTATTCGAAGGAGAGATGGCCTAGGCGACTATTTATATGCTAATCAGAGATGTCAAGAATAATAGTATGAGGAGAGCTCAGTAGGAAAATTCGGTGGAGAAAAGAGACTGAGGAGCTTGGTTTACGCGGAAGACCAATCAAACTTCAAGACAAGAAGTTTGCACCACTTACGTAGGCCGCAGGCGCCCTCTCGAATGGCGAAAGGTGCCTCAGCCTAGACACCTTCTCGAGTGGGTCTTAGCAGCCCAGGCATAATTAGGAAGCGTGGTGGGTTCCGCGCTCCAGATGGAGACTCAGCTGGAAGTTAAAGGGAAGAATGACAAGGAACTTTATGAATTGGAGCTGTAAGTTACCTCTTTGACAGAGAGAGCGAGATGGTGGTGGGGGACAGCCCCCAGTGAAATCAGAGGTGAGAGCACAAAGCAATACAGTAGGCAGACTCCGGTTTTTTTGGGGGGAGATGCTCGAGAATATCCGGGTGGACTCCTGAGGCTCGATCCCGCATTTGCGTATGCCGAGCCTCCTTCCTCATGACCTTTGTCCAGAGTGGAATGCCTCCCCGGCTCCCGGCACATGATCAGTGCATGCTCAGTCACGATATCAGTGCCTGCTCAGCCACGTGATCACTGACGGCACAGTCACGTGATCAGCGCCTCTCAGTCACGTGATCACCGTATGATAAACACGTGATCAGTGAACGACCAGCCAGGTGATCACTGCATGCGCGGTCAGGTGGTCAGTTCCTGATCAGCCACCTGATCAGTGCGTGCACAGTCCCCTGATCAGCGCCTGTCAGTCACTGATCACTGCCTGATAAACCCGTGATCAGTGCCCGAACAGCCACGTCATCAGTGCATGCGCAGTCACGTGATCAGTGCATGATAGCCACGTGATCAGTGCGTGCACAGTCCCATGATCAGCGCCTGTCAGTCACTGATCATTGCCTGAGAAACACGTGATCAGTGCATGATGAGCCATGTGATCAGTGCCCGATCAGCCACGTCATCAGTGCATGCGCAGTCACGTCATCAGTGCATGATAGCCACGTGATCAGTGCCTGCTCAGTCACGTGATCTGGACTTGATCAGCCACGTGATCAGTGCCTGCAGAGTCACGTGATCAGGGCCTGCTGAGCTGCGTGATTCCTGCCGGCTCATCTGCATGACAATTGCCATCTGAGCTGCGTGATTCCTGTCGGCTCATCTGCTTGACAATTGCCAGCTGAGCTGCGTGATTCCTGCCTGGTCACGTGCTTGATTATTGCCAGTTGAGCAGCATGATTCGTCACTGCTGAGCTCCATGCTTATTGCCTGCTGATTGCGTGGTTCGTGTCTGCTCAGCTCTTTGAGTATTGCCTCCTGAGGTCCCTGTTCGGTCGCCACCTGCCGGGGACCAGCCCCAACTGATCCAGGGTATTCGAAGGAGAGATGGCCTAGGCGACTATTTATATGCTAATCAGAGATGTCAAGAATAATAGTATGAGGAGAGCTCAGTAGGAAAATTCGGTGGAGAAAAGAGACTGAGGAGCTTGGTTTACGCGGAAGACCAATCAAACTTCAAGACAAGAAGTTTGCACCACTTACGTAGGCCGCAGGCGCCCTCTCGAATGGCGAAAGGTGCCTCAGCCTAGACACCTTCTCGAGTGGGTCTTAGCAGCCCAGGCATAATTAGGAAGCGTGGTGGGTTCCGCGCTCCAGATGGAGACTCAGCTGGAAGTTAAAGGGAAGAATGACAAGGAACTTTATGAATTGGAGCTGTAAGTTACCTCTTTGACAGAGAGAGCGAGATGGTGGTGGGGGACAGCCCCCAGTGAAATCAGAGGTGAGAGCACAAAGCAATACAGTAGGCAGACTCCGGTTTTTTTGGGGGGAGATGCTCGAGAATATCCGGGTGGACTCCTGAGGCTCGATCCCGCATTTGCGTATGCCGAGCCTCCTTCCTCATGACCTTTGTCCAGAGTGGAATGCCTCCCCGGCTCCCGGCACATGATCAGTGCATGCTCAGTCACGATATCAGTGCCTGCTCAGCCACGTGATCACTGACGGCACAGTCACGTGATCAGCGCCTCTCAGTCACGTGATCACCGTATGATAAACACGTGATCAGTGAACGACCAGCCAGGTGATCACTGCATGCGCGGTCAGGTGGTCAGTTCCTGATCAGCCACCTGATCAGTGCGTGCACAGTCCCCTGATCAGCGCCTGTCAGTCACTGATCACTGCCTGATAAACCCGTGATCAGTGCCCGAACAGCCACGTCATCAGTGCATGCGCAGTCACGTGATCAGTGCATGATAGCCACGTGATCAGTGCGTGCACAGTCCCATGATCAGCGCCTGTCAGTCACTGATCATTGCCTGAGAAACACGTGATCAGTGCATGATGAGCCATGTGATCAGTGCCCGATCAGCCACGTCATCAGTGCATGCGCAGTCACGTCATCAGTGCATGATAGCCACGTGATCAGTGCCTGCTCAGTCACGTGATCTGGACTTGATCAGCCACGTGATCAGTGCCTGCAGAGTCACGTGATCAGGGCCTGCTGAGCTGCGTGATTCCTGCCGGCTCATCTGCATGACAATTGCCATCTGAGCTGCGTGATTCCTGTCGGCTCATCTGCTTGACAATTGCCAGCTGAGCTGCGTGATTCCTGCCTGGTCACGTGCTTGATTATTGCCAGTTGAGCAGCATGATTCGTCACTGCTGAGCTCCATGCTTATTGCCTGCTGATTGCGTGGTTCGTGTCTGCTCAGCTCTTTGAGTATTGCCTCCTGAGGTCCCTGTTCGGTCGCCACCTGCCGGGGACCAGCCCCAACTGATCCAGGGTATTCGAAGGAGAGATGGCCTAGGCGACTATTTATATGCTAATCAGAGATGTCAAGAATAATAGTATGAGGAGAGCTCAGTAGGAAAATTCGGTGGAGAAAAGAGACTGAGGAGCTTGGTTTACGCGGAAGACCAATCAAACTTCAAGACAAGAAGTTTGCACCACTTACGTAGGCCGCAGGCGCCCTCTCGAATGGCGAAAGGTGCCTCAGCCTAGACACCTTCTCGAGTGGGTCTTAGCAGCCCAGGCATAATTAGGAAGCGTGGTGGGTTCCGCGCTCCAGATGGAGACTCAGCTGGAAGTTAAAGGGAAGAATGACAAGGAACTTTATGAATTGGAGCTGTAAGTTACCTCTTTGACAGAGAGAGCGAGATGGTGGTGGGGGACAGCCCCCAGTGAAATCAGAGGTGAGAGCACAAAGCAATACAGTAGGCAGACTCCGGTTTTTTGGGGGGAGATGCTCGAGAATATCCGGGTGGACTCCTGAGGCTCGATCCCGCATTTGCGTATGCCGAGCCTCCTTCCTCATGACCTTTGTCCAGAGTGGAATGCCTCCCCGGCTCCCGGCACATGATCAGTGCATGCTCAGTCACGATATCAGTGCCTGCTCAGCCACGTGATCACTGACGGCACAGTCACGTGATCAGCGCCTCTCAGTCACGTGATCACCGTATGATAAACACGTGATCAGTGAACGACCAGCCAGGTGATCACTGCATGCGCGGTCAGGTGGTCAGTTCCTGATCAGCCACCTGATCAGTGCGTGCACAGTCCCCTGATCAGCGCCTGTCAGTCACTGATCACTGCCTGATAAACCCGTGATCAGTGCCCGAACAGCCACGTCATCAGTGCATGCGCAGTCACGTGATCAGTGCATGATAGCCACGTGATCAGTGCGTGCACAGTCCCATGATCAGCGCCTGTCAGTCACTGATCATTGCCTGAGAAACACGTGATCAGTGCATGATGAGCCATGTGATCAGTGCCCGATCAGTCATCAGTGCATGCGCAGTCACGTCATCAGTGCATGATAGCCACGTGATCAGTGCCTGCTCAGTCACGTGATCTGGACTTGATCAGCCACGTGATCAGTGCCTGCAGAGTCACGTGATCAGGGCCTGCTGAGCTGCGTGATTCCTGCCGGCTCATCTGCATGACAATTGCCATCTGAGCTGCGTGATTCCTGTCGGCTCATCTGCTTGACAATTGCCAGCTGAGCTGCGTGATTCCTGCCTGGTCACGTGCTTGATTATTGCCAGTTGAGCAGCATGATTCGTCACTGCTGAGCTCCATGCTTATTGCCTGCTGATTGCGTGGTTCGTGTCTGCTCAGCTCTTTGAGTATTGCCTCCTGAGGTCCCTGTTCGGTCGCCACCTGCCGGGGACCAGCCCCAACTGATCCAGGGTATTCGAAGGAGAGATGGCCTAGGCGACTATTTATATGCTAATCAGAGATGTCAAGAATAATAGTATGAGGAGAGCTCAGTAGGAAAATTCGGTGGAGAAAAGAGACTGAGGAGCTTGGTTTACGCGGAAGACCAATCAAACTTCAAGACAAGAAGTTTGCACCACTTACGTAGGCCGCAGGCGCCCTCTCGAATGGCGAAAGGTGCCTCAGCCTAGACACCTTCTCGAGTGGGTCTTAGCAGCCCAGGCATAATTAGGAAGCGTGGTGGGTTCCGCGCTCCAGATGGAGACTCAGCTGGAAGTTAAAGGGAAGAATGACAAGGAACTTTATGAATTGGAGCTGTAAGTTACCTCTTTGACAGAGAGAGCGAGATGGTGGTGGGGGACAGCCCCCAGTGAAATCAGAGGTGAGAGCACAAAGCAATACAGTAGGCAGACTCCGGTTTTTTTGGGGGGAGATGCTCGAGAATATCCGGGTGGACTCCTGAGGCTCGATCCCGCATTTGCGTATGCCGAGCCTCCTTCCTCATGACCTTTGTCCAGAGTGGAATGCCTCCCCGGCTCCCGGCACATGATCAGTGCATGCTCAGTCACGATATCAGTGCCTGCTCAGCCACGTGATCACTGACGGCACAGTCACGTGATCAGCGCCTCTCAGTCACGTGATCACCGTATGATAAACACGTGATCAGTGAACGACCAGCCAGGTGATCACTGCATGCGCGGTCAGGTGGTCAGTTCCTGATCAGCCACCTGATCAGTGCGTGCACAGTCCCCTGATCAGCGCCTGTCAGTCACTGATCACTGCCTGATAAACCCGTGATCAGTGCCCGAACAGCCACGTCATCAGTGCATGCGCAGTCACGTGATCAGTGCATGATAGCCACGTGATCAGTGCGTGCACAGTCCCATGATCAGCGCCTGTCAGTCACTGATCATTGCCTGAGAAACACGTGATCAGTGCATGATGAGCCATGTGATCAGTGCCCGATCAGCCACGTCATCAGTGCATGCGCAGTCACGTCATCAGTGCATGATAGCCACGTGATCAGTGCCTGCTCAGTCACGTGATCTGGACTTGATCAGCCACGTGATCAGTGCCTGCAGAGTCACGTGATCAGGGCCTGCTGAGCTGCGTGATTCCTGCCGGCTCATCTGCATGACAATTGCCATCTGAGCTGCGTGATTCCTGTCGGCTCATCTGCTTGACAATTGCCAGCTGAGCTGCGTGATTCCTGCCTGGTCACGTGCTTGATTATTGCCAGTTGAGCAGCATGATTCGTCACTGCTGAGCTCCATGCTTATTGCCTGCTGATTGCGTGGTTCGTGTCTGCTCAGCTCTTTGAGTATTGCCTCCTGAGGTCCCTGTTCGGTCGCCACCTGCCGGGGACCAGCCCCAACTGATCCAGGGTATTCGAAGGAGAGATGGCCTAGGCGACTATTTATATGCTAATCAGAGATGTCAAGAATAATAGTATGAGGAGAGCTCAGTAGGAAAATTCGGTGGAGAAAAGAGACTGAGGAGCTTGGTTTACGCGGAAGACCAATCAAACTTCAAGACAAGAAGTTTGCACCACTTACGTAGGCCGCAGGCGCCCTCTCGAATGGCGAAAGGTGCCTCACCCTAGACACCTTCTCGAGTGGGTCTTAGCAGCCCAGGCATAATTAGGAAGCGTGGTGGGTTCCGCGCTCCAGATGGAGACTCAGCTGGAAGTTAAAGGGAAGAATGACAAGGAACTTTATGAATTGGAGCTGTAAGTTACCTCTTTGACAGAGAGAGCGAGATGGTGGTGGGGGACAGCCCCCAGTGAAATCAGAGGTGAGAGCACAAAGCAATACAGTAGGCAGACTCCGGTTTTTTTGGGGGGAGATGCTCGAGAATATCCGGGTGGACTCCTGAGGCTCGATCCCGCATTTGCGTATGCCGAGCCTCCTTCCTCATGACCTTTGTCCAGAGTGGAATGCCTCCCCGGCTCCCGGCACATGATCAGTGCATGCTCAGTCACGATATCAGTGCCTGCTCAGCCACGTGATCACTGACGGCACAGTCACGTGATCAGCGCCTCTCAGTCACGTGATCACCGTATGATAAACACGTGATCAGTGAACGACCAGCCAGGTGATCACTGCATGCGCGGTCAGGTGGTCAGTTCCTGATCAGCCACCTGATCAGTGCGTGCACAGTCCCCTGATCAGCGCCTGTCAGTCACTGATCACTGCCTGATAAACCCGTGATCAGTGCCCGAACAGCCACGTCATCAGTGCATGGGCAGTCACGTCATCAGTGCATGATAGCCACGTGATCAGTGCCTGCTCAGTCACGTGATCTGGACTTGATCAGCCACGTGATCAGTGCCTGCAGAGTCACGTGATCAGGGCCTGCTGAGCTGCGTGATTCCTGCCGGCTCATCTGCATGACAATTGCCATCTGAGCTGCGTGATTCCTGTCGGCTCATCTGCTTGACAATTGCCAGCTGAGCTGCGTGATTCCTGCCTGGTCACGTGCTTGATTATTGCCAGTTGAGCAGCATGATTCGTCACTGCTGAGCTCCATGCTTATTGCCTGCTGATTGCGTGGTTCGTGTCTGCTCAGCTCTTTGAGTATTGCCTCCTGAGGTCCCTGTTCGGTCGCCACCTGCCGGGGACCAGCCCCAACTGATCCAGGGTATTCGAAGGAGAGATGGCCTAGGCGACTATTTATATGCTAATCAGAGATGTCAAGAATAATAGTATGAGGAGAGCTCAGTAGGAAAATTCGGTGGAGAAAAGAGACTGAGGAGCTTGGTTTACGCGGAAGACCAATCAAACTTCAAGACAAGAAGTTTGCACCACTTACGTAGGCCGCAGGCGCCCTCTCGAATGGCGAAAGGTGCCTCAGCCTAGACACCTTCTCGAGTGGGTCTTAGCAGCCCAGGCATAATTAGGAAGCGTGGTGGGTTCCGCGCTCCAGATGGAGACTCAGCTGGAAGTTAAAGGGAAGAATGACAAGGAACTTTATGAATTGGAGCTGTAAGTTACCTCTTTGACAGAGAGAGCGAGATGGTGGTGGGGGACAGCCCCCAGTGAAATCAGAGGTGAGAGCACAAAGCAATACAGTAGGCAGACTCCGGTTTTTTTGGGGGAGATGCTCGAGAATATCCGGGTGGACTCCTGAGGCTCGATCCCGCATTTGCGTATGCCGAGCCTCCTTCCTCATGACCTTTGTCCAGAGTGGAATGCCTCCCCGGCTCCCGGCACATGATCAGTGCATGCTCAGTCACGATATCAGTGCCTGCTCAGCCACGTGATCACTGACGGCACAGTCACGTGATCAGCGCCTCTCAGTCACGTGATCACCGTATGATAAACACGTGATCAGTGAACGACCAGCCAGGTGATCACTGCATGCGCGGTCAGGTGGTCAGTTCCTGATCAGCCACCTGATCAGTGCGTGCACAGTCCCCTGATCAGCGCCTGTCAGTCACTGATCACTGCCTGATAAACCCGTGATCAGTGCCCGAACAGCCACGTCATCAGTGCATGCGCAGTCACGTGATCAGTGCATGATAGCCACGTGATCAGTGCGTGCACAGTCCCATGATCAGCGCCTGTCAGTCACTGATCATTGCCTGAGAAACACGTGATCAGTGCATGATGAGCCATGTGATCAGTGCCCGATCAGCCACGTCATCAGTGCATGCGCAGTCACGTCATCAGTGCATGATAGCCACGTGATCAGTGCCTGCTCAGTCACGTGATCTGGACTTGATCAGCCACGTGATCAGTGCCTGCAGAGTCACGTGATCAGGGCCTGCTGAGCTGCGTGATTCCTGCCGGCTCATCTGCATGACAATTGCCATCTGAGCTGCGTGATTCCTGTCGGCTCATCTGCTTGACAATTGCCAGCTGAGCTGCGTGATTCCTGCCTGGTCACGTGCTTGATTATTGCCAGTTGAGCAGCATGATTCGTCACTGCTGAGCTCCATGCTTATTGCCTGCTGATTGCGTGGTTCGTGTCTGCTCAGCTCTTTGAGTATTGCCTCCTGAGGTCCCTGTTCGGTCGCCACCTGCCGGGGACCAGCCCCAACTGATCCAGGGTATTCGAAGGAGAGATGGCCTAGGCGACTATTTATATGCTAATCAGAGATGTCAAGAATAATAGTATGAGGAGAGCTCAGTAGGAAAATTCGGTGGAGAAAAGAGACTGAGGAGCTTGGTTTACGCGGAAGACCAATCAAACTTCAAGACAAGAAGTTTGCACCACTTACGTAGGCCGCAGGCGCCCTCTCGAATGGCGAAAGGTGCCTCAGCCTAGACACCTTCTCGAGTGGGTCTTAGCAGCCCAGGCATAATTAGGAAGCGTGGTGGGTTCCGCGCTCCAGATGGAGACTCAGCTGGAAGTTAAAGGGAAGAATGACAAGGAACTTTATGAATTGGAGCTGTAAGTTACCTCTTTGACAGAGAGAGCGAGATGGTGGTGGGGGACAGCCCCCAGTGAAATCAGAGGTGAGAGCACAAAGCAATACAGTAGGCAGACTCCGGTTTTTTTGGGGGAGATGCTCGAGAATATCCGGGTGGACTCCTGAGGCTCGATCCCGCATTTGCGTATGCCGAGCCTCCTTCCTCATGACCTTTGTCCAGAGTGGAATGCCTCCCCGGCTCCCGGCACATGATCAGTGCATGCTCAGTCACGATATCAGTGCCTGCTCAGCCACGTGATCACTGACGGCACAGTCACGTGATCAGCGCCTCTCAGTCACGTGATCACCGTATGATAAACACGTGATCAGTGAACGACCAGCCAGGTGATCACTGCATGCGCGGTCAGGTGGTCAGTTCCTGATCAGCCACCTGATCAGTGCGTGCACAGTCCCCTGATCAGCGCCTGTCAGTCACTGATCACTGCCTGATAAACCCGTGATCAGTGCCCGAACAGCCACGTCATCAGTGCATGCGCAGTCACGTGATCAGTGCATGATAGCCACGTGATCAGTGCGTGCACAGTCCCATGATCAGCGCCTGTCAGTCACTGATCATTGCCTGAGAAACACGTGATCAGTGCATGATGAGCCATGTGATCAGTGCCCGATCAGCCACGTCATCAGTGCATGCGCAGTCACGTCATCAGTGCATGATAGCCACGTGATCAGTGCCTGCTCAGTCACGTGATCTGGACTTGATCAGCCACGTGATCAGTGCCTGCAGAGTCACGTGATCAGGGCCTGCTGAGCTGCGTGATTCCTGCCGGCTCATCTGCATGACAATTGCCATCTGAGCTGCGTGATTCCTGTCGGCTCATCTGCTTGACAATTGCCAGCTGAGCTGCGTGATTCCTGCCTGGTCACGTGCTTGATTATTGCCAGTTGAGCAGCATGATTCGTCACTGCTGAGCTCCATGCTTATTGCCTGCTGATTGCGTGGTTCGTGTCTGCTCAGCTCTTTGAGTATTGCCTCCTGAGGTCCCTGTTCGGTCGCCACCTGCCGGGGACCAGCCCCAACTGATCCAGGGTATTCGAAGGAGAGATGGCCTAGGCGACTATTTATATGCTAATCAGAGATGTCAAGAATAATAGTATGAGGAGAGCTCAGTAGGAAAATTCGGTGGAGAAAAGAGACTGAGGAGCTTGGTTTACGCGGAAGACCAATCAAACTTCAAGACAAGAAGTTTGCACCACTTACGTAGGCCGCAGGCGCCCTCTCGAATGGCGAAAGGTGCCTCAGCCTAGACACCTTCTCGAGTGGGTCTTAGCAGCCCAGGCATAATTAGGAAGCGTGGTGGGTTCCGCGCTCCAGATGGAGACTCAGCTGGAAGTTAAAGGGAAGAATGACAAGGAACTTTATGAATTGGAGCTGTAAGTTACCTCTTTGACAGAGAGAGCGAGATGGTGGTGGGGGACAGCCCCCAGTGAAATCAGAGGTGAGAGCACAAAGCAATACAGTAGGCAGACTCCGGTTTTTTTGGGGGAGATGCTCGAGAATATCCGGGTGGACTCCTGAGGCTCGATCCCGCATTTGCGTATGCCGAGCCTCCTTCCTCATGACCTTTGTCCAGAGTGGAATGCCTCCCCGGCTCCCGGCACATGATCAGTGCATGCTCAGTCACGATATCAGTGCCTGCTCAGCCACGTGATCACTGACGGCACAGTCACGTGATCAGCGCCTCTCAGTCACGTGATCACCGTATGATAAACACGTGATCAGTGAACGACCAGCCAGGTGATCACTGCATGCGCGGTCAGGTGGTCAGTTCCTGATCAGCCACCTGATCAGTGCGTGCACAGTCCCCTGATCAGCGCCTGTCAGTCACTGATCACTGCCTGATAAACCCGTGATCAGTGCCCGAACAGCCACGTCATCAGTGCATGCGCAGTCACGTGATCAGTGCATGATAGCCACGTGATCAGTGCGTGCACAGTCCCATGATCAGCGCCTGTCAGTCACTGATCATTGCCTGAGAAACACGTGATCAGTGCATGATGAGCCATGTGATCAGTGCCCGATCAGCCACGTCATCAGTGCATGCGCAGTCACGTCATCAGTGCATGATAGCCACGTGATCAGTGCCTGCTCAGTCACGTGATCTGGACTTGATCAGCCACGTGATCAGTGCCTGCAGAGTCACGTGATCAGGGCCTGCTGAGCTGCGTGATTCCTGCCGGCTCATCTGCATGACAATTGCCATCTGAGCTGCGTGATTCCTGTCGGCTCATCTGCTTGACAATTGCCAGCTGAGCTGCGTGATTCCTGCCTGGTCACGTGCTTGATTATTGCCAGTTGAGCAGCATGATTCGTCACTGCTGAGCTCCATGCTTATTGCCTGCTGATTGCGTGGTTCGTGTCTGCTCAGCTCTTTGAGTATTGCCTCCTGAGGTCCCTGTTCGGTCGCCACCTGC
This sequence comes from Bos javanicus, assembly GCF_032452875.1. Classification (NCBI taxonomy): domain Eukaryota; kingdom Metazoa; phylum Chordata; class Mammalia; order Artiodactyla; family Bovidae; genus Bos; species Bos javanicus. The sequence goes on from NW_026893861.1 coordinate 120,388, forward strand.
CGGGGACCAGCCCCAACTGATCCAGGGTATTCGAAGGAGAGATGGCCTAGGCGACTATTTATATGCTAATCAGAGATGTCAAGAATAATAGTATGAGGAGAGCTCAGTAGGAAAATTCGGTGGAGAAAAGAGACTGAGGAGCTTGGTTTACGCGGAAGACCAATCAAACTTCAAGACAAGAAGTTTGCACCACTTACGTAGGCCGCAGGCGCCCTCTCGAATGGCGAAAGGTGCCTCAGCCTAGACACCTTCTCGAGTGGGTCTTAGCAGCCCAGGCATAATTAGGAAGCGTGGTGGGTTCCGCGCTCCAGATGGAGACTCAGCTGGAAGTTAAAGGGAAGAATGACAAGGAACTTTATGAATTGGAGCTGTAAGTTACCTCTTTGACAGAGAGAGCGAGATGGTGGTGGGGGACAGCCCCCAGTGAAATCAGAGGTGAGAGCACAAAGCAATACAGTAGGCAGACTCCGGTTTTTTTGGGGGGAGATGCTCGAGAATATCCGGGTGGACTCCTGAGGCTCGATCCCGCATTTGCGTATGCCGAGCCTCCTTCCTCATGACCTTTGTCCAGAGTGGAATGCCTCCCCGGCTCCCGGCACATGATCAGTGCATGCTCAGTCACGATATCAGTGCCTGCTCAGCCACGTGATCACTGACGGCACAGTCACGTGATCAGCGCCTCTCAGTCACGTGATCACCGTATGATAAACACGTGATCAGTGAACGACCAGCCAGGTGATCACTGCATGCGCGGTCAGGTGGTCAGTTCCTGATCAGCCACCTGATCAGTGCGTGCACAGTCCCCTGATCAGCGCCTGTCAGTCACTGATCACTGCCTGATAAACCCGTGATCAGTGCCCGAACAGCCACGTCATCAGTGCATGCGCAGTCACGTGATCAGTGCATGATAGCCACGTGATCAGTGCGTGCACAGTCCCATGATCAGCGCCTGTCAGTCACTGATCATTGCCTGAGAAACACGTGATCAGTGCATGATGAGCCATGTGATCAGTGCCCGATCAGCCACGTCATCAGTGCATGCGCAGTCACGTCATCAGTGCATGATAGCCACGTGATCAGTGCCTGCTCAGTCACGTGATCTGGACTTGATCAGCCACGTGATCAGTGCCTGCAGAGTCACGTGATCAGGGCCTGCTGAGCTGCGTGATTCCTGCCGGCTCATCTGCATGACAATTGCCATCTGAGCTGCGTGATTCCTGTCGGCTCATCTGCTTGACAATTGCCAGCTGAGCTGCGTGATTCCTGCCTGGTCACGTGCTTGATTATTGCCAGTTGAGCAGCATGATTCGTCACTGCTGAGCTCCATGCTTATTGCCTGCTGATTGCGTGGTTCGTGTCTGCTCAGCTCTTTGAGTATTGCCTCCTGAGGTCCCTGTTCGGTCGCCACCTGCCGGGGACCAGCCCCAACTGATCCAGGGTATTCGAAGGAGAGATGGCCTAGGCGACTATTTATATGCTAATCAGAGATGTCAAGAATAATAGTATGAGGAGAGCTCAGTAGGAAAATTCGGTGGAGAAAAGAGACTGAGGAGCTTGGTTTACGCGGAAGACCAATCAAACTTCAAGACAAGAAGTTTGCACCACTTACGTAGGCCGCAGGCGCCCTCTCGAATGGCGAAAGGTGCCTCAGCCTAGACACCTTCTCGAGTGGGTCTTAGCAGCCCAGGCATAATTAGGAAGCGTGGTGGGTTCCGCGCTCCAGATGGAGACTCAGCTGGAAGTTAAAGGGAAGAATGACAAGGAACTTTATGAATTGGAGCTGTAAGTTACCTCTTTGACAGAGAGAGCGAGATGGTGGTGGGGGACAGCCCCCAGTGAAATCAGAGGTGAGAGCACAAAGCAATACAGTAGGCAGACTCCGGTTTTTTTGGGGGGAGATGCTCGAGAATATCCGGGTGGACTCCTGAGGCTCGATCCCGCATTTGCGTATGCCGAGCCTCCTTCCTCATGACCTTTGTCCAGAGTGGAATGCCTCCCCGGCTCCCGGCACATGATCAGTGCATGCTCAGTCACGATCAGTCAGTGCCTGCTCAGCCACGTGATCACGTGATCAGTGCACAGTCACGTGATCAGTGCATGATCCTCACGTGATCAGTGCATGATGAGTCACCTGATCAGTGCATGATCAACACGTGATCAGTGAACGACCAGCATGGTAGCACGTGATCAGTGCATGCAGCCACGTGATCAGTGCATGATAGCCACGTGATCAGTGCATGATCAGTCACATGATCAGTGCATGATCATCCTGATCAGTGCATGTCAGTCACGTGATCAGTGCATGATAAACACGTGATCAGTGCATGTCAGTCACGTGATCAGTGCATGATCAGCCACGTGATCAGTGCATGATAGCCAGTGATCAGTGCATGATAGCCAGTGATCAGTGCATGATCAGTCACGTGATCAGTGCATGATCAGCCACGTGATCAGTGCATGATAGCCACTGATCAGTGCCTGATCAGCCACGTGATCAGTGCATGATCAGTTACGTGATCAGTGCATGATCAGCCACGTGATCAGTGCATGATCAGCCACGTGATCAGTGCATGATCAGCCACGTGATCAGTGCATGATAGCCACGTGATCAGTGCATGATCAGTCACGTGATCAGGATGATCAGCCACGTGATCAGTGCCTGCTCAGTCACGTGATCAGGGCCTGCTGAGCTGCGTGATTCCTGCCGGCTCATCTGCTTGACAATTGCCAGCTGAGCTGCGTGATTCCTGCCTGTCATCTGCTTGACAATTGCCAGCTGTGCTGCGTGATTCCTGCCTGGTCAGCTGCTTGATTATTGCCAGTTGAGCAGCATGATTCGTCACTGCTGAGCTCCATGCTTATTGCCTGCTGACTGTTTGATTCGTGCCTGCTCAGCTCTTTGTTTATTGCCTCCAGAGGCACATGATCAGTGTATGATAGCAAACATGATCAGGCATGATCAGTCACATGATCAGCGCCATTAAGTCACGTGATCACTACATGATAGTCATGTGATCAGTCCATGCTCCGTCACGGTATCAGTGCATGATCAGCCACGTGATCAGTGCATGATCAGCCAGGTGATCAGTTCATGATAGCTTGTGAGCAGTTCATGATTTGTCACGTGATCTGTGCTTGACCAGGCAGGTGATCAGTGTATGATCAGCCACGTGATCAGTGCATGATAGCCACGTGATCAGTGCATGATCAGTCACCTGATGGGTGTATGATCAGTCACCTGACCGTACATGGTAGCTACATGATCATTGCATGATCAGCCACGTGAGTAGTGCATGATAGCCACGTGATCAGTGCATGATCAGTCACGTGATCAGTGCATGATCACCACGTGACAGTGCATGATAAGTCACGTGATCAGTGCATGATCAGCCACGTGATCAGTGCATGATCAGTCACGTGATCAGTACATGGTAGCTACGTGATCATTGCATGATCAGCCACGTGATCAGTGCATGATAGCCACGTGATCAGTGCATGATAGCCACGTGATCAGTGCATGATCAGTCACGTGATCAGTGCATGGTAGCTACGTGATCAGTGCATGATCAGCCACGTGATCAGTGCATGATAGCCACGTGATCAGTGCATGATCAGTCACGTGATCAGTGCATGATCATCCGTGATCAGTGCATGTCAGTCACGTGATCAGTGCATGATATACACGTGATCAGTGCATGATCAGTCACGTGATCAGTGCATGATCAGCCACGTGATCAGTGCATGATAGCCAGTGATCAGTGCATGATAGCCAGTGATCAGTGCATGATCAGTCACGTGATCAGTGCATGATCAGCCACGTGATCAGTGCATGATAGCCACGTGATCAGTGCATGATCAGCCACGTGATCAGTGCATGATCAGCCACGTGATCAGTGCATGATCAGCCACGTGATCAGTGCATGTCAGTCACGTGATCAGTGCATGATCAGCCACGTGATCAGTGCATGATAGCCACGTGATCAGTGCATGATCAGCCACGTGATCAGTGCATGATCAGCCACGTGATCAGTGCATGATAGCCACGTGATCAGTGCATGATCAGTCACGTGATCTGGATGATCAGCCACGTGATCAGTGCATGCTCAGTCACGTGATCAGGGCCTGCTGAGCTGCGTGATTACTGTCTGCTCATCTGCTTGACAATTGCCAGCTGAGCTGCACGATTCCTGCCTGTCATCTGCTTGACAATTGCCAGCTGTGCTGCGTGATTCCTGCCTGCTCAGCTGCTTGATTATTGCCAGCTGAGCAGCATGATTCGTCACTGCTGAGTTCCATGATTATTGCCTGCTGACTGTTTGATTCGTGCCTACTCAGCTCTTTGTTTATTGCCTCCAGAGGCACATGATCAGTGTATGATAGCAAACATGATCAGTGCATGATCAGTCACATGATCAGGCCATTAAGTCACGTGATCACTACATGATAGTCATGTGATCAGTCCATGCTCAGTCACGGTATCAGTGCATGATCAGCCACGTGATCAGTGCATGATCAGCCAGGTGATCAGTTCATGATAGCTATGTGATCAGTTCATGATTTGTCACGTGATCAGTGCATGACCAGGCAGGTGATCAGTGCATGATCAGCCACGTGATCAGTGCATGATAGCCACGTGATCAGTGCATGATCAGTCACCTGATGGGTGTATGATCAGTCACGTGACCAGTACATGGTAGCTACATGATCATTGCATGATCAGCCACGTGAGTAGTGCATGATAGCCACGTGATCAGTGCATGATCAGTCACGTGATCAGTGCATGATCACTCACGTGATCAGTGCATGATAAGTCACCTGATCAGTGCATGATCAATTACGTGATCAGTGCATGATCAGTCACGTGATCAGTACATGGTAGCCACGTGATCATTGCATGATCAGCCACGTGATCAGTGCATGATAGCCACGTGATCAGTGCATGATCAGTCACGTGATCAGTGTATGATCATCCACGTGATCAGTGCATGGGCAGTCATGTGATCAGTGCATGATATAGCCACGTGATCAGTGCATGATCAGTCACGTGATCAGTGCATGATCAGCCACGTGATCAGTGCATGATAGCCAGTGATCAGTGCATGATAGCCAGTGATCAGTGCATGATCAGTCACGTGATCAGTGCATGATCAGCCACGTGATCAGTGCATGATAGCCACTGATCAGTGCATGATCAGCCACGTGATCAGTGCATGATCAGTTACGTGATCAGTGCATGATCAGCCACGTGATCAGTGCATGATCAGACACGTGATCAGTGCATGATCAGCCACGTGATCAGTGCATGATAGCCACGTGATCAGTGCATGATCAGTCACGTGATCAGTGTATGATCAGCCACGTGATCAGTGCATGCTCAGTCACGTGATCAGGGCCTGCTGAGCTGCGTGATTCCGTCTGCTCATCTGCTTGACAATTGCCAGCTGAGCTGCACGATTCCTGCCTGTCATCTGCTTGACAATTGCCAGCTGAGCTGCGTGATTCCTGCCTGCTCAGCTGCTTGATTATTGCCAGCTGAGCAGCATGATTCCTCACTGCTGAGTTCCATGATTATTGCCTGCTGACTGTTTGATTCGTGCCTACTCAGCTCTTTGTTTATTGCCTCCAGAGGCACATGATCAGTGTATGATAGCAAACATGATCAGCGCATGATCAGTCACATGATCAGCGCCATTAAGTCACGTGATCACTACATGATAGTCATGTGATCAGTCCATGCTCAGTCACGGTATCAGTGCATGATCAGCCACGTGATCAGTGCATGATCAGCCAGGTGATCAGTTCATGATAGCTATGTGATCAGTTCATGATTTGTCACGTGATCAGTGCATGACCAGGCAGGTGATCAGTGTATGATCAGCCACGTGAACAGTGCATGATAGCCACGTGATCAGTGCATGATCAGTCACCTGATGGGTGTATGATCAGTCACCTGACCAGTACATGGTAGCTACATGATCATTGCATGATCAGCCACGTGAGTAGTGCATGATAGCCACGTGATCAGTGCATGATCAGTCACGTGATCAGTGCATGATCACTCACGTGATCAGTGCATGATCAGTCACGTGATCAGTGCATGATCAGCCACGTGATCAGTGCATGATCAGTCACGTGATCAGTGCATGATCATCCACGTGATCAGTGCATGATCAGTCACGTGATCAGTGCATGATATAGACGTGATCAGTGCATGATCAGTCACGTGATCAGTGCATGATAGCCACGTGATCAGTGCATGATCAGTCACCTGATCAGTGCATGATCAGTCACGTGATCAGTGCATGGTAGCTACATGATCAGTGCATGATCAGCCACGTGATCAGTGCATGATAGCCACGTGATCAGTGCATGATAGTCACGTGATCAGTGCATGATCAGTCACGTGATCAGTGCATGATCAGCCACGTGATCAGTGCATGATCAGCCACGTGATCAGTGCATGATACCACGTGATCAGTGCATGATCAGTCACGTGATCAGTGCATGACCAGGCACGTGATCAGTGCATGATCAGCCACGTGATCAGTGCATGATAGCCACGTGATCAGTGCATGATCAGTCACGTGATCAGTGCATGATCAGTCACGTGACTGGTACATGGTAGCTACATGATCATTGCATGATCAGCCACGTGATCAGTGCATGATAGCCACGTGATCAGTGCATGATCAGTCACGTGATCAGTGCATGATCACTCACGTGACAGTGCATGATCAGTCACGTGATCAGTGCATGATCAGCCACGTGATCAGTGCATGATCTGTCACGTGATCAGTGTATGATCAGCCACGTGATCAGTGCATGGGCAGTCATGTGATCAGTGCATGATATAGACGTGATCAGTGCATGATCAGTCACGTGATCAGTGCATGATAGCCACGTGATCAGTGCATGATCAGTCACCTGATGGGTGTATGATCATTCACGTGACCTGTACATGGTAGCTACATGATCATTGCATGATCAGCCACGTGAGTAGTGCATGATAGCCACGTGATCAGTGCATGATCAGTCACGTGATCAGTGCATGATCAGCTCACGTAACAGTGCATGATAAGTCCTGATCAGTGCATGATCAGCCACGTGATCAGTGCATGATCTGTCACATGATTAGTGTATGATCATCCACGTGATCAGTGCATGGGCAGTCATGTGATCAGTGCATGATATAGACGTGATCAGTGCATGATCAGTCACGTGATCAGTGCATGATAGCCACGTGATCAGTGCATGATCAGTCACCTGATGGGTGTATGATCATTCACGTGACCTGTACATGGTAGCTACATGATCAGTGCATGATCAGCCACGTGATCAGTGCATGATAGCCACGTGATCACTGCATGATAGTCACGTGATCAGTCCATGCTCAGTCACGTGATCAGTGCATGATCAGCCACGTGATCAGTGCATGATCAGCCACGTGATCAGTGCATGATAGCTATGTGATCAGTTCATGATCAGTCACGTGATCAGTGCATGACCAGGCAGGTGATCAGTGCATGATCAGCCACGTGATCAGTGCATGATAGCCACGTGATCAGTGCATGATCAGTCACCTGATCAGTGCATGATCAGTCACTGACCAGTACATGGTAGCTACATGATCAGTGCATGATCAGCCACGTGATAGTGCATGATAGCCACGTGATCAGTGCATGATCAGTCACGTGATCAGTGCATGATCAGTCATGTGATCAGTGCATGATCAGGCACGTGATCAGTGCATGATCAGCCACGTGATCAGTGCATGATAGCCACGTGATCAGTGCATGATCAGTCACGTGATCAGTGCATGATCAGTCACGTGATCAGTGCATGATCAGCCACGTGATCAGTGCATGATCAGCCACGTGATCAGTGCATGATCAATTACGTGATCAGTGCATGATCAGTCACGTGACCAGTATATGGTAGCTAGGTGATCATTGCATGATCAGCCACATGAGCCATGCATGATAGTCACGTGATCAGTGCATGATCAGTCACGTGATCAGTGCATGATCACTCACGTGATAGTGCATGATAAGTCACCTGATCAGTGCATGATCAATTACGTGATCAGTGCATGATCAGTCACGTGACCAGTACATGGTAGCTACGTGATCATTGCATGATCAGCCACGTGATCAGTGCATGATAGCCACGTGATCAGTGCATGATAGCCACGTGATCAGTGCATGATCAGTCATGTGATACGTGTGTGATCAGCCACGTGATCAGTGCATGATATCCACGTGATCAGTGCATGATAGCCACGTGATCAGTGCATGAGAGCCACGTGATCAGTGCATGATCAGTCACGTGATACATGTGTGATCAGCCACGTGATCAGTGCATGATGAGCCACGTGATCAGTGCAGGATCAATTACGTGATCAGTGCATGATCAGTCACGTGACCAGTACATGGTTGCTACGTGATCATTGCATGATCAGCCACGTGAGCAGTGCATGATAGCCACGTGATCAGTGCATGATCAGTCACGTGATCAGTACATGATCAGTCACGTGAACAGTGCATGATCATTTACGTGATCTGTGCATGATCAGTCACGTGACCAGTATATGGTAGCTACGTGATCATTCCATGACGAGCCACGTGAGCAGTGCATGATAGCCACGTGATGTGTGCATGATGAGTTACGTGAGCAGAGTATGATCAGCCACGTGATCAGTGCATGAGTGCCACGTGATCAGTGCATGATATGTCACGTGACAGGTGTGTGATCAGCCACGTGAACAGTGCATGTTCAGCCACGTGATCAGTGCATGATAGCCACGTGATCAGTGCATGATCAGTTACGTGAGCAGTGTATGATCAGCCACGTGATCAGTGCATGGTCAGACACGTGAACAGTGTATGATCAGCCACGTGATCAGTGCATGATATCCAAGTGATCAGTGCATGATCATCACGTGATCAGTGTATGATCAGCCACGTGAACAGTGCCTGCTCAGTCACGTGATCAGGGCCTGCTGAGCTGCGTGATTACTGTCTGCTCATCTGCTTGACAATTGCCAGCTGAGCTGCACGATTCCTGCCTGTCATCTGCTTGACAATTGCCAGCTGTGCTGCGTAATTCCTGCCTGCTCAGCTGCTTGATTATTGCCAGCTGAGCAGCATGATTCCTCACAGCTGAGTTCCATGATTATTGCCTGCTGACTGTATGATTCGTGCCTACTCAGCTCTTTGTTTATTGCCTCCAGAGGCACATGATCAGTGTATGATAGCAAACATGATCAGTGCATGATCAGTCACATGATCAGAGCCATTAAGTCACGTGATCACTACATGATAGTCATGTGATCAGTCCATGCTCAGTCACGGTATCAGTGCATGATCAGCCACGTGATCAGTGCATGATCAGCCAGGTGATCAGTTCATGATAGCTATGTGATCAGTTCATGATTTGTCACGTGATCTGTGCATGACCAGGCAGGTGATCAGTGCATGATCAGTCACGTGATCAGTGCATGATCAGTCACGTGATCAGTGCATGATCAGCCACGTGATCAGTGCATGATCAATTACGTGATCAGTGCATGATCAGTCACGTGACCAGTATATGGTAGCTAGGTGATCATTGCATGATCAGCCACGTGAGCAGTGCATGATAGCCACGTGATCAGTGCATGATCAGTCACGTGATCAGTGCATGATCACTCACGTTAACAGTGCATGATAAGTCACCTGATCAGTGCATGATCAATTACGTGATCAGTGCATGATCAGTCACGTGACCAGTACATGGTAGCTACGTGATCATTGCATGATCAGCCACGTGATCAGTGCATGATAGCCACGTGATCAGTGCATGATCAGTCACATGATCAGTGTATGATCATCCGGGTGATCAGTGCATGGGCAGTCATGTGATCAGTGCATGATATAGACGTGATCAGTGCATGATCAGTCACGTGATCAGTGCATGATCAGCCACGTGATCAGTGCATGATAGCCAGTGATCAGTGCACGATAGCCAGTGATCAGTGCATGATCAGTCACGTGATCAGTGCATGATCAGCCACGTGATCAGTGCATGATAGCCACTGATCAGTGCATGATCAGCCACGTGATCAGTGCATGATCAGTTACGTGATCAGTGCATGATCAGCCACGTGATCAGTGCATGGTCAGACACGTGAACAGTGTATGATCAGCCACGTGATCAGTGCATGATAGCCACGTGATCAGTGCATGATCAGTCACGTGATCAGTGTATGATCAGCCACGTGAACAGTGCATGCTCAGTCACGTGATCAGGGCCTGCTGAGCTGCGTGATTACCGTCTGCTCATCTGCTTGACAATTGCCAGCTGAGCTGCACGATTCCTGCCTGTCATCTGCTTGACAATTGCCAGCTGTGCTGCGTAATTCCTGCCTGCTCAGCTGCTTGATTATTGCCAGCTGAGCAGCATGATTCCTCACACCTGAGTTCCATGATTATTGCCTGCTGACTGTTTGATTCGTGCCTACTCAGCTCTTTGTTTATTGCCTCCAGAGGCACATGATCAGTGTATGATAGCAAACATGATCAGCGCATGATCAGTCACATGATCAGCGCCATTAAGTCACGTGATCACTACATGATAGTCATGTGATCAGTCCATGCTCAGTCACGGTATCAGTGCATGATCAGCCACGTGATCAGTGCATGATCAGCCAGGTGATCAGTTCATGATAGCTATGTGATCAGTTCATGATTTGTCACGTGATCAGTGCATGACCAGGCAGGTGATCAGTGTATGATCAGCCACGTGATCAGTGCATGATAGCCACGTGATCAGTGCATGATCAGTCACCTGATGGGTGTATGATCAGTCACGTGACCGGTACATGGTAGCTACATGATCATTGCATGATCAGCCACGTGAGTAGTGCATGATAGCCACGTGATCAGTGCATGATCAGTCACGTGATCAGTGCATGATCAGTCACGTGAACAGTGCATGATAAGTCACGTGATCAGTGCATGATCAGCCACGTGATCAGTGCATGATCAGTCACGTGATCAGTGCATGATAGCTACGTGATCATTGCATGATCAGCCACGTGATCAGTGCATGATAGCCACGTGATCAGTGCATGATAGCCACGTGATCAGTGCATGATCAGTCACGTGACCAGTACATGGTAGCTACGTGATCAGTGCATGATCAGCCACGTGATCAGTGCATGATAGCCACGTGATCAGTGCATGATCAGTCACATGATCAGTGTATGATCATCCGTGATCAGTGCATGATCAGTCATGTGATCAGTGCATGATATAGACGTGATCAGTGCATGATCAGTCACGTGATCAGTGCATGATCAGCCACGTGATCAGTGCATGATAGCCAGTTGATGAGTGCATGATAGCCAGATGATCAGTGCATGATCAGTCACGTGATCAGTGCATGATCAGCCACGTGATCAGTGCATGATAGCCACTGATCAGTGCATGATCAGCCACGTGATCAGTGCATGATCAGTCACGTGATCAGTGCATGATCAGCCACGTGATCAGTGCATGATCAGTCACGTGATCAGTGCATGATCAGCCACGTGATCAGTGCATGATAGCCACGTGATCAGTGCATGATCAGTTACGTGATCAGTGTATGATCAGCCACGTGATCAGTGCATGATAGCCACGTGATCAGTGCATGATCAGTCACGTGATCAGTGTATGATCAGCCACGTGAACAGTGCATGCTCAGTCACGTGATCAGGGCCTGCTGAGCTGCGTGATTACTGTCTGCTCATCTGCTTGACAATTGCCAGCTGAGCTGCACGATTCCTGCCTGTCATCTGCTTGACAATTGCCAGCTGTGCTGCGTAATTCCTGCCTGCTCAGCTGCTTGATTATTGCCAGCTGAGCAGCATGATTCCTCACAGCTGAGTTCCATGATTATTGCCTGCTGACTGTTTGATTCGTGCCTACTCAGCTCTTTGTTTATTGCCTCCAGAGGCACATGATCAGTGTATGATAGCAAACATGATCAGTGCATGATCAGTCACATGATCAGCGCCATTAAGTCACGTGATCACTACATGATAGTCATGTGATCAGTCCATGCTCAGTCACGGTATCAGTGCATGATCAGCCACGTGATCAGTGCATGATCAGCCAGGTGATCAGTTCATGATAGCTATGTGATCAGTTCATGATTTGTCACGTGATCTGTGCATGACCAGGCAGGTGATCAGTGTATGATCAGCCACGTGATCAGTGCATGATAGCCACGTGATCAGTGCATGATCAGTCACCTGATGGGTGTATGATCAGTCACGTGACCAGTACATGGTAGCTACATGATCATTGCATGATCAGCCACGTGAGTAGTGCATGATAGCCACGTGATCAGTGCATGATCAGTCACGTGATCAGTGCATGATCAGTCACGTGATCAGTGCATGATAAGTCACGTGATCAGTGCATGATCAATTACGTGATCAGTGCATGATCAGTCACGTGATCAGTGCATGGTAGCTACGTGATCAGTGCATGATCAGCCACGTGATCAGTGCATGATAGCCACGTGATCAGTGCATGATCAGTCACATGATCAGTGCATGATCATCCGTGATCAGTGCATGGGCAGTCACGTGATCAGTGCATGATATAGACGTGATCAGTGCATGATCAGTCACGTGATCAGTGCATGATCAGCCACGTGATCAGTGCATGATAGCCAGTGATCAGTGCATGATAGCCAGTGATCAGTGCATGATCAGTCACGTGATCAGTGCATGATCAGCCACGTGATCAGTGCATGATAGCCACTGATCAGTGCATGATCAGCCACGTGATCAGTGCATGATCAGTCACGTGATCAGTGCATGATCAGCCACGTGATCAGTGCATGATCAGACACGTGATCAGTGCATGATCAGCCACGTGATCAGTGCATGATAGCCACGTGATCAGTGCATGATCAGTCACGTGATCAGTGCATGATCACCACGTGATCAGTGCATGATCAGTCACGTGATCAGTGCATGATCAGCCACGTGATCAGTGCATGATCTGTCACATGATCAGTGCATGATCATCCACGTGATCAGTGCATGGGCAGTCATGTGATCAGTGCATGATATAGACGTGATCAGTGCATGATCAGTCACGTGATCAGTGCATGATAGCCACGTGATCAGTGCATGATCATTCACCTGATCAGTGTATGATCATTCACGTGACCTGTACATGGTAGCTACATGATCATTGCATGATCAGCCACGTGATAGTGCATGATAGCCACGTGATCAGTGCATGATAGTCATGTGATCAGTCCATGCTCAGTCACGGTATCAGTGCATGATCATCCACGTGATCAGTGCATGATCAGCCAGGTGATCAGTTCATGATAGCTATGTGATCAGTTCATGATTTGTCACGTGATCTGTGCATGACCAGGCAGGTGATCAGTGTATGATCAGCCACGTGATCAGTGCATGATAGCCACGTGATCAGTGCATGATCAGTCACCTGATGGGTGTATGATCAGTCAACTGACCAGTACATGGTAGCTACATGATCATTGCATGATCAGCCACGTGAGTAGTGCATGATAGCCACGTGATCAGTGCATGATCAGTCACGTGATCAGTGCATGATCAGTCATGTGATCAGTGCATGACCAGGCACGTGATCAGTGCATGATCAGCCAAGTGATCAGTGCATGATAGCCACGTGATCAGTGCATGATCAGTCACGTGATCAGTGCATGATCAGTCACGTGATCAGTGCATGATCAGCCACGTGATCAGTGCATGATCAGCCACGTGATCAGTGCATGATCAATTACGTGATCAGTGCATGATCAGTCACGTGATCAGTGCATGGTAGCTACGTGATCATTGCATGATCAGCCACGTGATCAGTGCATGATAGCCACGTGATCAGTGCATGATCAGTCACGTGATCAGTGCATGATCACTCACGTGATCAGTGCATGATAAGTCACGTGATCAGTGCATGATCAATTACGTGATCAGTGCATGATCAGTCACGTGATCAGTACATGATAGCTACGTGATCATTGCATGATCAGTCACGTGATCAGTGCATGATAGCCACGTGATCAGTGCATGATAGCCACGTGATCAGTGCATGATCAGTCATGTGATACGTGTGTGATCAGCCACGTGATCAGTGCATGATATCCACGTGATCAGTGCATGATAGCCACGTGATCAGTGCATGAGAGCCACGTGATCAGTGCATGATCAGTCACGTGATACATGTGTGATCAGCCACGTGATCAGTGCATGATGAGCCACGTGATCAGTGCAGGATCAATTACGTGATCAGTGCATGATCAGTCACGTGACCAGTACATGGTTGCTACGTGATCGTTGCATGATCAGCCACGTGAGCAGAGCATGATAGCCACGTGATCAGTGCATGATCAGTCACGTGATCAGTACATGATCAGTCACGTGAACAGTGCATGATCATTTACGTGATCTGTGCATGATCAGTCACGTGACCAGTATATGGTAGCTATGTGATCATTCCATGACGAGCCACGTGAGCAGTGCATGATAGCCACGTGATGTGTGCATGATGAGTTACGTGAGCAGAGTATGATCAGCCACGTGATCAGTGCATGAGTGCCACGTGATCAGTGCATGATATGTCACGTGACAGGTGTGTGATCAGCCACGTGAACAGTGCATGTTCAGCCACGTGATCAGTGCATGATAGCCACGTGATCAGTGCATGATCAGTTACGTGAGCAGTGTATGATCAGCCACGTGATCAGTGCATGGTCAGACACGTGAACAGTGTATGATCAGCCACGTGATCAGTGCATGATATCCAAGTGATCAGTGCATGATCATCACGTGATCAGTGTATGATCAGCCACGTGAACACTGCATGCTCAGTCACGTGATCAGGGCCTGCTGAGCTGCGTGATTACTGTCTGCTCATCTGCTTGACAATTGCCAGCTGAGCTGCACGATTCCTGCCTGTCATCTGCTTGACAATTGACAGCTGTGTTGCGTAATTCCTGCCTGCTAGCTGCTTGATTATTGCCAGCTGAGCAGCATGATTCCTCACAGCTGAGTTCCATGATTATTGCCTGCTGACTGTATGATTCGTGCCTACTCAGCTCTTTGTTTATTGCCTCCAGAGGCACATGATCAGTGTATGATAGCAAACATGATCAGTGCATGATCAGTCACATGATCAGCGCCATTAAGTCACGTGATCACTACATGATAGTCATGTGATCAGTCCATGCTCAGTCACGGTATCAGTGCATGATCAGCCACGTGATCAGTGCATGATCAGCCAGGTGATCAGTTCATGATAGTTATGTGATCAGTTCATGATTTGTCACGTGATCTGTGCATGACCAGGCACGTGATCAGTGCATGATCAGTCACGTGATCAGTGCATGATCAGTCACGTGATCAGTGCATGATCAGTCACGTGATCAGTGCATGATCAGCCACGTGATCAGTGCATGATCAGCCACATGATCAGTGCATGATCAATTACGTGATCAGTGCATGATCAGTCACGTGACCAGTATATGGTAGCTAGGTGATCATTGCATGATCAGCCACGTGAGCAGTGCATGATAGCCACGTGATCAGTGCATGATCAGTCACGTGATCAGTGCATGATCACTCACGTGATCAGTGCATGATCAGTCACCTGATCAGTGCATGATCAATTACGTGATCAGTGCATGATCAGTCACGTGACCAGTACATGGTAGCTACGTGATCATTGCATGATCAGCCACGTGATCAGTGCATGATAGCCACGTGATCAGTGCATGATCAGTCACATGATCAGTGCATGATCATCCGGGTGATCAGTGCATGATCAGTCATGTGATCAGTGCATGATATAGACGTGATCAGTGCATGATCAGTCACGTGATCAGTGCATGATCAGCCACGTGATCAGTGCATGATAGCCAGTGAATCAGTGCATGATAGCCAGTGATCAGTGCATGATCAGTCACGTGATCAGTGCATGATCAGCCACGTGATCAGTGCATGATAGCCACTGATCAGTGCATGATCAGCCACGTGATCAGTGCATGATCAGTCACGTGAGCAGTGCATGATCAGCCACGTGATCAGTGCATGATCAGTCACGTGATCAGTGCATGATCAGTCACGTGATCAGTGCATGATCATTTACGTGATCAGTGCATGATCAGTCACGTGACCAGTATATGGTAGCTACGTGATCATTCCATGACGAGCCACGTGAGCAGTGCATGATAGCCACGTGATGTGTGCATGATCAGTTACGTGAGCAGAGTATGATCAGCCACGTGATCAGTGCATGAGTGCCACGTGATCAGTGCATGATATGTCACGTGACAGTGTGTGATCAGCCACGTGAACAGTGCATGTTCAGCCACGTGATCAGTGCATGATAGCCACGTGATCAGTGCATGATCAGTTACGTGAGCAGTGTATGATCAGCCACGTGATCAGTGCATGGTCAGACACGTGAACAGTGTATGATCAGCCACGTGATCAGTGCATGATATCCAAGTGATCAGTGCATGATCATCACGTGATCAGTGTATGATCAGCCACGTGAACAGTGCATGCTCAGTCACGTGATCAGGGCCTGCTGAGCTGCGTGATTACTGTCTGCTCATCTGCTTGACAATTGCCAGCTGAGCTGCACGATTCCTGCCTGTCATCTGCTTGACAATTGCCAGCTGTGCTGCGTAATTCCTGCCTGCTCAGCTGCTTGATTATTGCCAGCTGAGCAGCATGATTCCTCACAGCTGAGTTCCATGATTATTGCCTGCTGACTGTATGATTCGTGCCTACTCAGCTCTTTGTTTATTGCCTCCAGAGGCACATGATCAGTGTATGATAGCAAACATGATCAGTGCATGATCAGTCACATGATCAGCGCCATTAAGTCACGTGATCACTACATGATAGTCATGTGATCAGTCCATGCTCAGTCACGGTATCAGTGCATGATCAGCCACGTGATCAGTGCATGATCATCCAGGTGATCAGTTCATGATAGCTATGTGATCAGTTCATGATTTGTCACGTGATCAGTGCATGACCAGGAAGGTGATCAGTGCATGATCAGTCACGTGATCAGTGCATGATCAGTCACGTGATCAGTGCATGATCAGTCACGTGATCAGTGCATGATCAGCCACGTGATCAGTGCATGATCAATTACGTGATCAGTGCATGATCAGTCACGTGACCAGTATATGGTAGCTAGGTGATCATTGCATGATCAGCCACGTGAGCAGTGCATGATAGCCACGTGATCAGTGCATGATCAGTCACGTGATCAGTGCATGATCACTCACGTGATCAGTGCATGATAAGTCACCTGATCAGTGCATGATCAATTACGTGATCAGTGCATGATCAGTCACGTGATCAGTACATGGTAGCTACGTGATCATTGCATGATCAGCCACGTGATCAGTGCATGATAGCCACTTGATCAGTGCATGATCTGTCGCATGATCAGTGTATGATCATCCGGGTGATCAGTGCATGGGAAGACATGTGATCAGTGCATGATATAGACGTGATCAGTGCATGATCAGTCTCGTGATCAGTGTATGATCAACCACGTGATCAGTGCATGATAGCCAGTGATCAGTGCATGATAGCCAGTGATCAGTGCATGATCAGTCACGTGATCAGTGCATGATCAGCCACGTGATCAGTGCATGATAGCCACTGATCAGTGCATGATCAGCCACGTGATCAGTGCATGATCAGTTACGTGATCAGTGCATGATCAGCCACGTGATCAGTGCATGGTCAGACACGTGATCAGTGTATGATCAGCCACGTGATCAGTGCATGATAGCCACGTGATCAGTGCATGATCAGTCACGTGATCAGTGTATGATCAGCCACGTGAACAGTGCATGCTCAGTCACGTGATCAGGGCCTGCTGAGCTGCGTGATTACCGTCTGCTCATCTGCTTGACAATTGCCAGCTGAGCTGCACGATTCCTGCCTGTCATCTGCTTGACAATTATCAGCTGTGCTGCGTAATTCCTGCCTGCTCAGCTGCTTGATTATTGCCAGCTGAGCAGCATGATTCCTCACACCTGAGTTCCATGATTATTGCCTGCTGACTGTTTGATTCGTGCCTACTCAGCTCTTTGTTTATTGCCTCCAGAGGCACATGATCAGTGTATGATAGCAAACATGATCAGCGCATGATCAGTCACATGATCAGCGCCATTAAGTCACGTGATCACTACATGATAGTCATGTGATCAGTCCATGCTCAGTCACGGTATCAGTGCATGATCAGCCACGTGATCAGTGCATGATCAGCCAGGTGATCAGTTCATGATAGCTATGTGATCAGTTCATGATTTGTCACGTGATCTGTGCATGACCAGGCAGGTGATCAGTGTATGATCAGCCACGTGAACAGTGCATGATAGCCACGTGATCAGTGCATGATCAGTCACGTGATCAGTGCATGATCAGTCACGTGACCAGTACATGGTAGCTACATGATCATTGCATGATCAGCCACGTGAGTAGTGCATGATAGCCACGTGATCAGTGCATGATCAGTCACGTGATCAGTGCATGATCAGTCACGTGAACAGTGCATGATCAGTCACGTGATCAGTGCATGATCAGCCACGTGATCAGTGCATGATCAGTCACGTGATCAGTGCATGATCATCCACGTGATCAGTGCATGATCAGTCACGTGATCAGTGCATGATATAGACGTGATCAGTGCATGATCAGTCACGTGATCAGTGCATGATAGCCACGTGATCAGTGCATGATCAGTCACCTGATCAGTGTATGATCAGTCACGTGACCAGTACATGGTAGCTACATGATCATTGCATGATCAGCCACGTGATCAGTGCATGATAGCCACGTGATCAGTGCATGATAGTCACGTGATCAGTGCATGATCAGTCACGTGATCAGTGCATGATCAGCCACGTGATCAGTGCATGATCAGCCACGTGATCAGTGCATGATAGCCACGTGATCAGTGCATGATCAGTCACGTGATCAGTGCATGATCAGGCACGTGATCAGTGCATGATCAGCCACGTGATCAGTGCATGATAGCCACGTGATCAGTGCATGATCAGTCACGTGATCAGTGCATGATCAGTCACTGACCAGTGCATGGTAGCTACGTGATCATTGCATGATCAGCCACGTGATAGTGCATGATAGCCACGTGATCAGTGCATGATCAGTCACGTGATCAGTGCATGATCAGTCACGTGATCAGTGCATGATCAATTACGTGATCAGTGCATGATCAGTCACGTGATCAGTGCATGTTAGCTACGTGATCATTGCATGATCAGTCACGTGATCAGTGCATGATAGCCACGTGATCAGTGCATGATAGCCACGTGATCAGTGCATGAGAGCCACGTGATCAGTGCATGATCAGTCACGTGATCATGTGTGATCAGTCACGTGATCAGTGCATGATCAGCCACGTGATCAGTGCATGATCAATTACGTGATCAGTGCATGATCAGTCACGTGACCAGTACATGGTTGCTACGTGATCGTTGCATGATCAGCCACGTGAGCAGTGCATGATAGCCACGTGATCAGTGCATGATCAGTCACGTGATCAGTGCATGATCAGTCACGTGATCAGTGCATGATCAGCCACGTGATCAGTGCATGATCAGTCACGTGATCAGTGCATGGTAGCCACGTGATCAGTGCATGATCAGCCACGTGATCAGTGCATGATAGCCACGTGATCAGTGCATGATCAGTCACGTGATCAGTGTATGATCAGCCACGTGATCAGTGCATGATGCCACGTGATCAGTGCATGATCAGTCACGTGATCAGTGTATGATCAGCCACGTGAACAGTGCATGCTCAGTCACGTGATCAGGGCCTGCTGAGCTGCGTGATTACTGTCTGCTCATCTGCTTGACAATTGCCAGCTGAGCTGCACGATTCCTGCCTGTCATCTGCTTGACAATTGACAGCTGTGCTGCGTAATTCCTGCCTGCTCAGCTGCTTGATTATTGCCAGCTGAGCAGCATGATTCCTCACAGCTGAGTTCCATGATTATTGCCTGCTGACTGTATGATTCGTGCCTACTCAGCTCTTTGTTTATTGCCTCCAGAGGCACATGATCAGTGTATGATAGCAAACATGATCAGCGCATGATCAGTCACATGATCAGCGCCATTAAGTCACGTGATCAGTGCATGATAGTCATGTGATCAGTCCATGCTCAGTCATGGTATCAGTGCATGATCAGCCACGTGATCAGTGCATGATAGCCAAGTGATCAGTGCATGATCATCACGTGATCAGTGTATGATCAGCCACGTGATCAGTGCATGCTCAGTCACGTGATCAGGGCCTGCTGAGCTGCGTGATTTCTGTCTGCTCATCTGCTTGACAATTGCCAGCTGAGCTGCACGATTCCTGCCTGTCATCTGCTTGACAATTGCCAGCTGTGCTGCGTAATTCCTGCCTGCTCATGCTTGATTATTGCCAGCTGAGCAGCATGATTTCTCAGAGCTGAGTTCCATGATTATTGCCTGCTGACTGATTCGTGCCTGCTCAGCTCTTTGTTCATTGCCTCCAGAGGCACATGATCAGTGTATGACACCAAACATGATCAGTGCATGATCAGTCACATGATCAGTGCATGATAAGCCACGTGATCAGTGCATGATCAATCACGTGATCAGTGCATGATCAGTCACGTGATCAGTGCATGATAGCTGCGTGATCAGTGCATGATCAGCCACGTGATCAGTGCATGATCAGTCACATGATCAGTGCATGATCATCCACGTGATCAGTGCATGATCAGTCACGTGATCAGTGCATGATCAGTCGTGATCAGTGCATGATCAGTCACGTGATCAGTGCATGATAGCCACGTGATCAGTGCATGATCAGTCACGTGATCAGTGCATGATCAGTCACGTGACCAGTACATGGTAGCTATGATCAGTGCATGTCAGCAATGTGATCAGTGCATGATAGCCACGTGATCAGTGCATGATCAGCCACGTGATCAGTGCATGATCAGTCACGTGATCAGTGCATGATCAGCCACGTGATCAGTGCATGATCAATTACGTGATCAGTGCATGATCAGTCACGTGATCAGTGCATGATAGCTGCGTGATCAGTGCATGATCAGCCACGTGATCAGTGCATGATAGCCACGTGATCAGTGCATGATCAGTCACGTGATCAGTGCATGATCAGTCACGTGATCAGTGCATGGTAGCACGTGATCAGTGCATGATCAGCCACGTGATCAGTGCATGATAGCCACGTGATCAGTGCATGATCAGTCACGTGATCAGTGCATGATCAGCCCGTGATCAGTGCATGATCAGACACGTGATCAGTGCATGATCAGCCACGTGATCAGTGCATGATCAGTCACGTGATCAGTGTATGATCAGCCACGTGAACAGTGCATGCTCAGTCACGTGATCAGGGCCTGCTGAGCTGCGTGATTACTGTCTGCTCATCTGCTTGACAATTGCCAGCTGAGCTGCACGATTCCTGCCTGTCATCTGCTTGACAATTGCCAGCTGTGCTGCGTAATTCCTGCCTGCTCAGCTGCTTGATTATTGCCAGCTGAGCAGCATGATTCCTCACACCTGAGTTCCATGATTATTGCCTGCTGACTGTTTGATTCGTGCCTACTCAGCTCTTTGTTTATTGCCTCCAGAGGCACATGATCAGTGTATGATAGCAAACATGATCAGCGCATGATCAGTCACATGATCAGCGCCATTAAGTCACGTGATCACTACATGATAGTCATGTGATCAGTCCATGCTCAGTCACGGTATCAGTGCATGATCAGCCACGTGATCAGTGCATGATCTGTCACATGATTAGTGTATGATCATCCACGTGATCAGTGCATGGGCAGTCATGTGATCAGTGCATGATATAGACGTGATCAGTGCATGATCAGTCTCGTGATCAGTGCATGATAGCCACGTGATCAGTGCATGATCAGTCACCTGATGGGTGTATGATCATTCACGTGACCTGTACATGGTAGCTACATGATCATTGCATGATCAGCCACGTGAGTAGTGCATGATAGCCACGTGATCAGTGCATGATCAGTCACGTGATCAGTGCATGATCAGTCACGTGATCAGCACCATTAGTCACGTGATCAGTGCATGATCAGTCACGTGATCAGTGCATGATCAGTCACGTGATCAGTGCATGATCAGCCACGTGATCAGTGCATGATCAGTCACGTGATCAGTGCATGATCAGCCACGTGATCAGTGCATGACAGTCCCATGATCAGTGCATGTCAGTCACTGATCAGTGCATGATAAACACGTGATCAGTGCATGATCAGCCACGTGATCAGTGCATGATCAGCCACGTGATCAGTGCATGATCAGTCACGTGATCAGTGCATGATAGCCACGTGATCAGTGCATGATCAGTCACGTGATCAGTGCATGATCAGCCACGTGATCAGTGCATGCAGAGTCACGTGATCAGTGTCTGCTGAGCTGCGTGATTCCTGCCGGCTCATCTGCATGACAATTGCCAGCTGAGCTGCGTGATTCCTATCGGCTCATCTGCTTGACAATTGCCAGCTGAGCTTCGTGATTCCTGTCGGCTCATCTGCTTGACAATTGCCAGCTGAGCTGCGTAATTCCTGCCTGGTCACATGCTTGATTATTGCCAGTTGAGCAGCATGATTCGTCACTGCTGAGCTCCATGCTTATTGCCTGCTGATTGCGTGGTTCCTGTCTGCTCAGCTCTTTGAGTATTGCCTCCTGAGGTCCCTGTTCGGTCGCCACCTGCCGGGACCAGCCCCAACTGATCCAGGGTATTCGAAGGAGAGATGGCCTAGGCGACTATTTATATGCTAATCAGAGATGTCAAGAATAATAGTATGAGGAGAGCTCAGTAGGAAAATTCGGTGGAGAAAGAGACTGAGTAGCTTGGTTTACGCGGAAGACCAATCAAACTTCAAGACAAGAAGTTTGCACCACTTACGTAGGCCGCAGGCGCCCTCTCGAATAGCGAAAGGTGCCTCACCCTAGACACCTTTTCGAGTGGGTCTTAGCAGCCCAGGCATAATTAGTAAGCGTGGTGGGTTCCGCGCTCCAGATGGAGACTCAGCTGGTAGTTAAAGGGAAGAATGACAAGGAACTTTATGAATTGGAGCTGTAAGTTAACTCTTTGACAGAGAGAGCGAGATGGTGGTGGGGGACAGCCCCCAGTGAAATCAGAGGTGAGAGCACAAAGCAATACAGTAGGCAGACTCTGGTTTTTTTGGGGAGATGCTCGAGAATATCCGGGTGGACTCCAGAGGCTCGATCCCGCATTTGCGTATGCCGAGCCTCCTTCCTCATGACCTTTGTCCAGAGTGGAATGCCTCCCCGGCTCCCGGCACATGATCAGTGCATGATCAGTCACGATATCAGTGCATGATCAGCCACGTGATCAGTGATGGCACAGTCACGTGATCAGCGCCTCTCAGTCACGTGATCACCGTATGATAAACACGTGATCAGTGCATGACCAGCCACGTGATCAGTGCATGACAGTCAGGTGATCAGTGCCTGATCAGCCACGTGATCAGTGCATGACAGTCCCCTGATCAGTGCATGATCAGTCACTGATCAGTGCATGATAAACACGTGATCAGTGCATGAACAGCCACGTGATCAGTGCATGCGCAGTCACGTGATCAGTGCATGATAGCCACGTGATCAGTGCATGATCAGTCACGTGATCAGTGCATGATCAGCCACGTGATCAGTGCATGATAGCTACGTGATCAGTGCATGATCAGCCACGTGATCAGTGCATGATAGCCACGTGATCAGTGCATGATAGCCACGTGATCAGTGCATGATCAGTCACGTGATCAGTGCATGATCAGTCACGTGATCAGTGCATGATCAGTCACGTGATCAGTGCATGATCATTTACGTGATCTGTGCATGATCAGTCACGTGACCAGTATATGGTAGCTACGTGATCATTGCATGATCAGCCACGTGAGCAGTGCATGATAGCCACGTGATGTGTGCATGATCAGTTACGTGATCAGTGTATGATCAGCCACGTGATCAGTGCATGAGAGCCACGTGATCAGTGCATGATCAGTCACGTGACAGTGTGTGATCAGCCACGTGATCAGTGCATGATCAGCCACGTGATCAGTGCATGATAGCCACGTGATCAGTGCATGATCAGTTACGTGATCAGTGTATGATCAGCCACGTGATCAGTGCATGATCAGACACGTGATCAGTGTGATCAGCCACGTGATCAGTGCATGATATCCACGTGATCAGTGCATGATCAGTCACGTGATCAGTGCATGATCAGTCACGTGATCAGTGCATGATCAGTCACGTGATCAGTGCATGATCAGTCACGTGACCAGTACATGGTAGCTACGTGATCATTGCATGATCAGCCACGTGATCAGTGCATGATAGCCACGTGATCAGTGCATGATCAGTCACGTGATCAGTGCATGATCAGCCACGTGATCAGTGCATGACGAGGCACGTGATCAGTATGATCAGCCAAGTGATCAGTGCATGATAGCCACGTGATCAGTGCATGATCAGTCACGTGATCAGTGCATGATCAGTCACGTGATCAGTGCATGATCAGCCACGTGATCAGTGCATGATCAATCACGTGATCAGTGCATGATCAGTCACGTGATCAGTGCATGGTAGCTACGTGATCATTGCATGATCAGCCACGTGATCAGTGCATGATAGCCACGTGATCAGTGCATGATCAGCACGTGATCAGTGCATGATCAGTCACGTGATCAGTGCATGATCAGTCACGTGATCAGTGCATGATAGCCACGTGATCAGTGCATGATCAGTCACGTGATCAGTGCATGATCATCCACGTGATCAGTGCATGATAGTCACGTGATCAGTGCATGATAGACGTGATCAGTGCATGATCAGTCACGTGATCAGTGCATGATCAGCCACGTGATCAGTGCATGATAGCCACGTGATCAGTGCATGATAGCCAGTGATCAGTGCATGATCAGTCACGTGATCAGTGCATGATCAGCCACGTGATCAGTGCATGATAGCCACGTGATCAGTGCATGATCAGCCACGTGATCAGTGCATGATCAGCCACGTGAGCAGTGCATGATCAGCCACGTGATCAGTGCATGATCAGTCACGTGATCAGTACATGATCAGTCACGTGATCAGTGCATGATCATTTACGTGATCTGTGCAT
The DNA here is from genome assembly GCF_032452875.1 of Bos javanicus. Classification (NCBI taxonomy): domain Eukaryota; kingdom Metazoa; phylum Chordata; class Mammalia; order Artiodactyla; family Bovidae; genus Bos; species Bos javanicus. Next base: position 145,655 of record NW_026893861.1, read on the forward strand.
GATCAGTCACGTGACCAGTATATGGTAGCTATGTGATCATTCCATGACGAGCCACGTGAGCAGTGCATGATAGCCACGTGATGTGTGCATGATGAGTTACGTGAGCAGAGTATGATCAGCCACGTGATCAGTGCATGAGTGCCACGTGATCAGTGCATGATATGTCACGTGACAGGTGTGTGATCAGCCACGTGAACAGTGCATGTTCAGCCACGTGATCAGTGCATGATAGCCACGTGATCAGTGCATGATCAGTTACGTGAGCAGTGTATGATCAGCCACGTGATCAGTGCATGGTCAGACACGTGAACAGTGTATGATCAGCCACGTGATCAGTGCATGATATCCAAGTGATCAGTGCATGATCATCACGTGATCAGTGTATGATCAGCCACGTGAACAGTGCATGCTCAGTCACGTGATCAGGGCCTGCTGAGCTGCGTGATTACTGTCTGCTCATCTGCTTGACAATTGCCAGCTGAGCTGCACGATTCCTGCCTGTCATCTGCTTGACAATTGCCAGCTGTGCTGCGTAATTCCTGCCTGCTCAGCTGCTTGATTATTGCCAGCTGAGCAGCATGATTCCTCACAGCTGAGTTCCATGATTATTGCCTGCTGACTGTATGATTCGTGCCTACTCAGCTCTTTGTTTATTGCCTCCAGAGGCACATGATCAGTGTATGATAGCAAACATGATCAGTGCATGATCAGTCACATGATCAGCGCCATTAAGTCACGTGATCACTACATGATAGTCATGTGATCAGTCCATGCTCAGTCACGGTATCAGTGCATGATCAGCCACGTGATCAGTGCATGATCAGCCAGGTGATCAGTTCATGATAGCTATGTGATCAGTTCATGATTTGTCACGTGATCAGTGCATGACCAGGCAGGTGATCAGTGCATGATCAGTCACGTGATCAGTGCATGATCAGTCACGTGATCAGTGCATGATCAGTCACGTGATCAGTGCATGATCAGCCACGTGATCAGTGCATGATCAGCCACATGATCAGTGCATGATCAGTCACGTGATCAGTGCATGATCAGTCACGTGACCAGTACATGGTAGCTACGTGATCATTGCATGATCAGCCACGTGAGCAGTGCATGATAGCCACGTGATCAGTGCATGATCAGTCACGTGATCAGTGCATGATCACCACGTGATCAGTGCATGATAAGTCACGTGATCAGTGCATGATCAATTACGTGATCAGTGCATGATCAGTCACGTGACCAGTACATGGTAGCTACGTGATCATTGCATGATCAGCCACGTGAGCAGTGCATGATAGCCACGTGATCAGTGCATGATCAGTCACATGATCAGTGCATGATCATCCACGTGATCAGTGCATGGGAGTCATGTGATCAGTGCATGATATAGACGTGATCAGTGCATGATCAGTCACGTGATCAGTGCATGATCAGCCACGTGATCAGTGCATGATAGCCAGTTAATGAGTGCATGATAGCCAGATGATCAGTGCATGATCAGTCACGTGATCAGTGTATGATCAGCCACGTAATCAGTGCATGATAGCCACTGATCAGTGCATGATCAGCCACGTGATCAGTGCATGATCAGTTACGTGAGCAGTGTATGATCAGCCACGTGATCAGTGCATGGTCAGACACGTGAACAGTGTATGATCAGCCACGTGATCAGTGCATGATAGCCACGTGATCAGTGCATGATCAGTCACGTGATCAGTGTATGATCAGCCACGTGAACAGTGCATGCTCAGTCACGTGATCTGGGCCTGCTGAGCTGCGTGATTACTGTCTGCTCATCTGCTTGACAATTGCCAGCTGAGCTGCACGATTCCTGCCTGTCATCTGCTTGACAATTATCAGCTGTGCTGCGTAATTCCTGCCTGCTCAGCTGCTTGATTATTGCCAGCTGAGCAGCATGATTCCTCACACCTGAGTTCCATGATTATTGCCTGCTGACTGTTTGATTCGTGCCTACTCAGCTCTTTGTTTATTGCCTCCAGAGGCACATGATCAGTGTATGATAGCAAACATGATCAGCGCATGATCAGTCACATGATCAGCGCCATTAAGTCACGTGATCACTACATGATAGTCATGTGATCAGTCCATGCTCAGTCACGGTATCAGTGCATGATCAGCCACGTGATCAGTGCATGATCAGCCACGTGATCAGTTCATGATAGCCACGTGATCAGTGCATGATCAGTCACGTGATCAGTGCATGACCAGGCAGGTGATCAGTGCATGATCAGCCACGTGATCAGTGCATGATAGCCACGTGATCAGTGCATGATCAGTCACGTGATCAGTGCATGATCAGTCACGTGACCAGTACATGGTAGCTACATGATCATTGCATGATCAGCCACGTGAGTAGTGCATGATAGCCACGTGATCAGTGCATGATCAGTCACGTGATCAGTGCATGATCAGTCACGTGAACAGTGCATGATCAGTCACGTGATCAGTGCATGATCAGCCACGTGATCAGTGCATGATCAGTCACGTGATCAGTGCATGATCATCCACGTGATCAGTGCATGATCAGTCATGTGATCAGTGCATGATATAGACGTGATCAGTGCATGATCAGTCACGTGATCAGTGCATGATAGCCACGTGATCAGTGCATGATCAGTCACCTGATCAGTGCATGATCATTCACGTGACCAGTACATGGTAGCTACATGATCAGTGCATGATCAGCCACGTGATAGTGCATGATAGCCACGTGATCAGTGCATGATAGTCACGTGATCAGTGCATGATCAGTCACGTATCAGTGCATGATCAGCCACGTGATCAGTGCATGATCAGCCACGTGATCAGTGCATGATAGCCACGTGATCAGTGCATGATCAGTCACGTGATCAGTGCATGATCAGGCACGTGATCAGTGCATGATCAGCCACGTGATCAGTGCATGATAGCCACGTGATCAGTGCATGATCAGTCACGTGATCAGTGCATGATCAGTCACGTGATCAGTGCATGATAGCTACGTGATCAGTGCATGATCAGCCACGTGATAGTGCATGATAGCCACGTGATCAGTGCATGATCAGTCACGTGATCAGTGCATGATCAGTCACGTGATCAGTGCATGATCAGCCACGTGATCAGTGCATGATCAGCCACGTGATCAGTGCATGATAGCCACGTGATCAGTGCATGATCAGTCACGTGATCAGTGCATGATCAGCCACGTGATCAGTGCATGATCAGCCACGTGATCAGTGCATGATAGCCACGTGATCAGTGCATGATCAGTCACGTGATCAGTGCATGATCACTCACGTGATCAGTGCATGATCAGTCACGTGATCAGTGCATGATCAATTACGTGATCAGTGCATGATCAGTCACGTGACCAGTACATGGTAGCTACGTGATCATTGCATGATCAGCCACGTGATCAGTGCATGATAGCCACGTGATCAGTGCATGATCAGTCACATGATCAGTGCATGATCATCCACGTGATCAGTGCATGATCAGTCACGTGATCAGTGCATGATATAGACGTGATCAGTGCATGATCAGTCACGTGATCAGTGCATGATCAGCCACGTGATCAGTGCATGATAGCCAGTGATCAGTGCATGATAGCCAGTGATCAGTGCATGATCAGTCACGTGATCAGTGCATGATCAGCCACGTGATCAGTGCATGATAGCCACGTGATCAGTGCATGATCAGCCACGTGATCAGTGCATGATCAGTCACGTGATCAGTGCATGATCAGCCACGTGATCAGTGCATGATCAGCCACGTGATCAGTGCATGATCAGCCACGTGATCAGTGCATGATCAGCCACGTGATCAGTGCATGATCAGTCACGTGATCAGTGTATGATCAGCCACGTGATCAGTGCATGATAGCCACGTGATCAGTGCATGATCAGTCACGTGATCAGTGTATGATCAGCCACGTGAACAGTGCATGCTCAGTCACGTGATCTGGGCCTGCTGAGCTGCGTGATTACTGTCTGCTCATCTGCTTGACAATTGCCAGCTGAGCTGCACGATTCCTGCCTGTCATCTGCTTGACAATTGCCAGCTGTGCTGCGTAATTCCTGCCTGCTCAGCTGCTTGATTATTGCCAGCTGAGCAGCATGATTCCTCACAGCTGAGTTCCATGATTATTGCCTGCTGACTGTTTGATTCGTGCCTACTCAGCTCTTTGTTTATTGCCTCCAGAGGCACATGATCAGTGTATGATAGCAAACATGATCAGTGCATGATCAGTCACATGATCAGCGCCATTAAGTCACGTGATCACTACATGATAGTCATGTGATCAGTCCATGCTCAGTCACGGTATCAGTGCATGATCAGCCACGTGATCAGTGCATGATCAGCCAGGTGATCAGTTCATGATAGCCACGTGATCAGTGCATGATTTGTCACGTGATCAGTGCATGACCAGGCAGGTGATCAGTGCATGATCAGCCACGTGATCAGTGCATGATAGCCACGTGATCAGTGCATGATCAGTCACCTGATGGGTGTATGATCAGTCACGTGACCAGTACATGGTAGCTACATGATCATTGCATGATCAGCCACGTGAGTAGTGCATGATAGCCACGTGATCAGTGCATGATCAGTCACGTGATCAGTGCATGATCAGTCACGTGATCAGTGCATGATAAGTCACGTGATCAGTGCATGATCAGCCACGTGATCAGTGCATGATCAGTCACGTGATCAGTGCATGATCATCCACGTGATCAGTGCATGATCAGTCACGTGATCAGTGCATGATATAGACGTGATCAGTGCATGATCAGTCACGTGATCAGTGCATGATAGCCACGTGATCAGTGCATGATCAGTCACGTGATCAGTGCATGATCAGTCACGTGATCAGTGCATGATAGCTACGTGATCAGTGCATGATCAGCCACGTGATCAGTGCATGATAGCCACGTGATCAGTGCATGATAGTCACGTGATCAGTGCATGATCAGTCACGTGATCAGTGCATGATCAGCCACGTGATCAGTGCATGATCAGCCACGTGATCAGTGCATGATAGCCACGTGATCAGTGCATGATCAGTCACGTGATCAGTGCATGATCAGGCACGTGATCAGTGCATGATCAGCCACGTGATCAGTGCATGATAGCCACGTGATCAGTGCATGATCAGTCACGTGATCAGTGTATGATCAGTCACTGACCAGTACATGGTAGCTACGTGATCATTGCATGATCAGCCACGTGATAGTGCATGATAGCCACGTGATCAGTGCATGATCAGTCACGTGATCAGTGCATGATCAGTCATGTGATCAGTGCATGATCAGGCACGTGATCAGTGCATGATCAGCCACGTGATCAGTGCATGATAGCCACGTGATCAGTGCATGATCAGTCACGTGATCAGTGCATGATCAGTCACGTGATCAGTGCATGATCAGCCACGTGATCAGTGCATGATCAGCCACGTGATCAGTGCATGATCAATTACGTGATCAGTGCATGATCAGTCACGTGACCAGTGCATGGTAGCTACGTGATCAGTGCATGATCAGCCACGTGATCAGTGCATGATAGCCACGTGATCAGTGCATGATCAGTCACGTGATCAGTGCATGATAGCTACGTGATCAGTCCATGACAGCCAGTGATCAGTGCATGATAGCCACGTGATCAGTGCATGATCAGTCACGTGATCAGTGTATGATCAGCCACGTGATCAGTGCATGAGTGCCACGTGATCAGTGCATGATAGTCACGTGATCAGTGTATGATCAGCCACGTGATCAGTGCATGATAGCCACGTGATCAGTGCATGATCAGTCACGTGATCAGTGCATGATCAGTCACGTGACCAGTACATGGTAGCTACGTGATCAGTGCATGATCAGCCACGTGATAGTGCATGATAGCCACGTGATCAGTGCATGATCAGTCACGTGATCAGTGCATGATCAGTCACGTGATCAGTGCATGATCAGTCACGTGATCAGTGCATGATCAATTACGTGATCAGTGCATGATCAGTCACGTGACAGTACATGGTAGCTACGTGATCATTGCATGATCAGCCACGTGATCAGTGCATGATAGCCACGTGATCAGTGCATGATCAGTCACATGATCAGTGTATGATCATCCACGTGATCAGTGCATGATCAGTCATGTGATCAGTGCATGATATAGACGTGATCAGTGCATGATCAGTCACGTGATCAGTGCATGATCAGCCACGTGATCAGTGCATGATAGCCAGTGATCAGTGCATGATAGCCAGTGATCAGTGCATGATCAGTCACGTGATCAGTGCATGATCAGCCACGTGATCAGTGCATGATAGCCACTGATCAGTGCATGATCAGCCACGTGATCAGTGCATGATCAGTTACGTGATCAGTGCATGATCAGTCACGTGATCAGTGCATGGTAGCTACGTGATCATTGCATGATCAGCCACGTGATCAGTGCATGATAGCCACGTGATCAGTGCATGATCAGTCACGTGATCAGTGCATGATCAGTCACGTGATCAGTGCATGATCAGTCACGTGATCAGTGCATGATCAATTACGTGATCAGTGCATGATCAGTCACGTGATCAGTGCATGATAGCTACGTGATCAGTGCATGATCAGCCACGTGATCAGTGCATGATAGCCACGTGATCAGTGCATGATAGCCACGTGATCAGTGCATGATCAGTCACGTGATACGTGTGTGATCAGCCACGTGATCAGTGCATGATAGCCACGTGATCAGTGCATGATAGCCACGTGATCAGTGCATGATCAGCCACGTGATCAGTGCATGATCAGTCACGTGATCAGTGCATGATAGCTACGTGATCAGTGCATGATCAGCCACGTGATCAGTGCATGATCAGCCACGTGATCAGTGCATGATCAGTCACGTGACCAGTATATGGTAGCTACGTGATCATTCCATGACGAGCCACGTGAGCAGTGCATGATAGCCACGTGATGTGTGCATGATCAGTTACGTGAGCAGAGTATGATCAGCCACGTGATCAGTGCATGAGTGCCACGTGATCAGTGCATGATATGTCACGTGACAGTGTGTGATCAGCCACGTGAACAGTGCATGTTCAGCCACGTGATCAGTGCATGATAGCCACGTGATCAGTGCATGATCAGTTACGTGAGCAGTGTATGATCAGCCACGTGATCAGTGCATGGTCAGACACGTGAACAGTGTATGATCAGCCACGTGATCAGTGCATGATATCCAAGTGATCAGTGCATGATCATCACGTGATCAGTGTATGATCAGCCACGTGAACAGTGCATGCTCAGTCACGTGATCAGGGCCTGCTGAGCTGCGTGATTACTGTCTGCTCATCTGCTTGACAATTGCCAGCTGAGCTGCACGATTCCTGCCTGTCATCTGCTTGACAATTGCCAGCTGTGCTGCGTAATTCCTGCCTGCTCAGCTGCTTGATTATTGCCAGCTGAGCAGCATGATTCCTCACAGCTGAGTTCCATGATTATTGCCTGCTGACTGTTTGATTCGTGCCTACTCAGCTCTTTGTTTATTGCCTCCAGAGGCACATGATCAGTGTATGATAGCAAACATGATCAGTGCATGATCAGTCACATGATCAGCGCCATTAAGTCACGTGATCACTACATGATAGTCATGTGATCAGTCCATGCTCAGTCACGGTATCAGTGCATGATCAGCCACGTGATCAGTGCATGATCAGCCAGGTGATCAGTTCATGATAGCCATGTGATCAGTGCATGATTTGTCACGTGATCAGTGCATGACCAGGCAGGTGATCAGTGCATGATCAGTCACGTGATCAGTGCATGATCAGTCACGTGATCAGTGCATGATCAGTCACGTGATCAGTGTATGATCATCCACGTGATCAGTGCATGATCAGTCATGTGATCAGTGCATGATATAGACGTGATCAGTGCATGATCAGTCACGTGATCAGTGCATGATAGCCACGTGATCAGTGCATGATCAGTCACGTGATCAGTGCATGATCAGTCATGTGATCAGTGCATGATCAGGCACGTGATCAGTGCATGATCAGCCACGTGATCAGTGCATGATAGCCACGTGATCAGTGCATGATCAGTCACGTGATCAGTGCATGATCAGTCACGTGATCAGTGCATGATCAGCCACGTGATCAGTGCATGATCAGCCACGTGATCAGTGCATGATCAATTACGTGATCAGTGCATGATCAGTCACGTGATCAGTGCATGGTAGCTACGTGATCAGTGCATGATCAGCCACGTGATCAGTGCATGATAGCCACGTGATCAGTGCATGATCAGTCACGTGATCAGTGCATGATCAGTCACGTGATCAGTGCATGATCAGTCACGTGATCAGTGCATGATCAGTCACGTGATCAGTGCATGGTAGCTACGTGATCAGTGCATGATCAGCCACGTGATCAGTGCATGATAGCCACGTGATCAGTGCATGATAGCCACGTGATCAGTGCATGATCAGTCATGTGATAGTGTGTGATCAGCCACGTGATCAGTGCATGATATCCACGTGATCAGTGCATGATAGCCACGTGATCAGTGCATGATAGCCACGTGATCAGTGCATGATCAGTCACGTGATCATGTGTGATCAGCCACGTGATCAGTGCATGATGAGCCACGTGATCAGTGCATGATCAATTACGTGATCAGTGCATGATCAGTCACGTGACCAGTACATGGTTGCTACGTGATCATTGCATGATCAGCCACGTGAGCAGTGCATGATAGCCACGTGATCAGTGCATGATCAGTCACGTGATCAGTGCATGATCAGTCACGTGATCAGTGCATGATCATTTACGTGATCAGTGCATGATCAGTCACGTGATCAGTATATGGTAGCTACGTGATCATTGCATGACAGCCACGTGATCAGTGCATGATAGCCACGTGATCAGTGCATGATCAGTTACGTGATCAGTGTATGATCAGCCACGTGATCAGTGCATGAGTGCCACGTGATCAGTGCATGATAGTCACGTGACAGTGTGTGATCAGCCACGTGATCAGTGCATGATCAGCCACGTGATCAGTGCATGATAGCCACGTGATCAGTGCATGATCAGTTACGTGATCAGTGTATGATCAGCCACGTGATCAGTGCATGATCAGTCACGTGATCAGTGCATGATCAGCCACGTGATCAGTGCATGATAAGTCACGTGATCAGTGCATGATCAATCACGTGATCAGTGCATGATCAGTCACGTGACCAGTACATGGTAGCTACGTGATCATTGCATGATCAGCCACGTGATCAGTGCATGATAGCCACGTGATCAGTGCATGATCAGTCACATGATCAGTGCATGATCATCCACGTGATCAGTGCATGATCAGTCATGTGATCAGTGCATGATATAGACGTGATCAGTGCATGATCAGTCACGTGATCAGTGCATGATCAGTCACGTGATCAGTGCATGATAGCCAGTGATCAGTGCATGATAGCCAGTGATCAGTGCATGATCAGTCACGTGATCAGTGCATGATCAGCCACGTGATCAGTGCATGATAGCCACTGATCAGTGCATGATCAGCCACGTGATCAGTGCATGATCAGTCACGTGATCAGTGCATGATCAGCCACGTGATCAGTGCATGATCAGCCACGTGATCAGTGCATGATCAGCCACGTGATCAGTGCATGATAGCCACGTGATCAGTGCATGATCAGTCACGTGATCAGTGTATGATCAGCCACGTGATCAGTGCATGATAGCCACGTGATCAGTGCATGATCAGTCACGTGATCAGTGTATGATCAGCCACGTGAACAGTGCATGCTCAGTCACGTGATCTGGGCCTGCTGAGCTGCGTGATTACTGTCTGCTCATCTGCTTGACAATTGCCAGCTGAGCTGCACGATTCCTGCCTGTCATCTGCTTGACAATTGCCAGCTGTGCTGCGTAATTCCTGCCTGCTCAGCTGCTTGATTATTGCCAGCTGAGCAGCATGATTCCTCACACCTGAGTTCCATGATTATTGCCTGCTGACTGTTTGATTCGTGCCTACTCAGCTCTTTGTTTATTGCCTCCAGAGGCACATGATCAGTGTATGATAGCAAACATGATCAGCGCATGATCAGTCACATGATCAGCGCCATTAAGTCACGTGATCACTACATGATAGTCATGTGATCAGTCCATGCTCAGTCACGGTATCAGTGCATGATCAGCCACGTGATCAGTGCATGATCAGCCACGTGATCAGTGCATGATAGCCACGTGATCAGTGCATGATCAGTCACGTGATCAGTGCATGATCAGGCAGGTGATCAGTGCATGATCAGCCACGTGATCAGTGCATGATAGCCACGTGATCAGTGCATGATCAGTCACCTGATGGGTGTATGATCAGTCACGTGACCAGTACATGGTAGCTACATGATCATTGCATGATCAGCCACGTGAGTAGTGCATGATAGCCACGTGATCAGTGCATGATCAGTCACGTGATCAGTGCATGATCAGTCACGTGATCAGTGCATGATCAGTCACGTGATCAGTGCATGATCAGCCACGTGATCAGTGCATGATCAGTCACGTGATCAGTGCATGATCAGCCACGTGATCAGTGCATGATCAGTCACGTGATCAGTGCATGATATAGACGTGATCAGTGCATGATCAGCCACGTGAGCAGTGCATGATAGCCACGTGATCAGTGCATGATCAGTCACGTGATCAGTACATGATCAGTCACGTGAACAGTGCATGATCATTTACGTGATCAGTGCATGATCAGTCACGTGACCAGTATATGGTAGCTACGTGATCATTCCATGACGAGCCACGTGAGCAGTGCATGATAGCCACGTGATGTGTGCATGATGAGTTACGTGAGCAGAGTATGATCAGCCACGTGATCAGTGCATGAGTGCCACGTGATCAGTGCATGATATGTCACGTGACAGGTGTGTGATCAGCCACGTGAACAGTGCATGTTCAGCCACGTGATCAGTGCATGATAGCCACGTGATCAGTGCATGATCAGTTACGTGAGCAGTGTATGATCAGCCACGTGATCAGTGCATGGTCAGACACGTGAACAGTGTATGATCAGCCACGTGATCAGTGCATGATATCCAAGTGATCAGTGCATGATCATCACGTGATCAGTGTATGATCAGCCACGTGAACAGTGCATGCTCAGTCACGTGATCAGGGCCTGCTGAGCTGCGTGATTACTGTCTGCTCATCTGCTTGACAATTGCCAGCTGAGCTGCACGATTCCTGCCTGTCATCTGCTTGACAATTGCCAGCTGTGCTGCGTAATTCCTGCCTGCTCAGCTGCTTGATTATTGCCAGCTGAGCAGCATGATTCCTCACAGCTGAGTTCCATGATTATTGCCTGCTGACTGTTTGATTCGTGCCTACTCAGCTCTTTGTTTATTGCCTCCAGAGGCACATGATCAGTGTATGATAGCAAACATGATCAGTGCATGATCAGTCACATGATCAGCGCCATTAAGTCACGTGATCACTACATGATAGTCATGTGATCAGTCCATGCTCAGTCACGGTATCAGTGCATGATCAGCCACGTGATCAGTGCATGATCAGCCAGGTGATCAGTTCATGATAGCTATGTGATCAGTGCATGATTTGTCACGTGATCAGTGCATGATCAGGCAGGTGATCAGTGCATGATCAGTCACGTGATCAGTGCATGATCAGTCACGTGATCAGTGCATGATCAGTCACGTGATCAGTGCATGATCAGCCACGTGATCAGTGCATGATCAGCCACGTGATCAGTGCATGATCAGTCACGTGATCAGTGCATGATCAGTCACGTGACCAGTACATGGTAGCTACGTGATCATTGCATGATCAGCCACGTGAGCAGTGCATGATAGCCACGTGATCAGTGCATGATCAGTCACGTGATCAGTGCATGATCACTCACGTGATCAGTGCATGATAAGTCACGTGATCAGTGCATGATCAATTACGTGATCAGTGCATGATCAGTCACGTGACCAGTACATGGTAGCTACGTGATCATTGCATGATCAGCCACGTGATCAGTGCATGATAGCCACGTGATCAGTGCATGATCAGTCACATGATCAGTGTATGATCATCCGGGTGATCAGTGCATGGGCAGTCACGTGATCAGTGCATGATATAGACGTGATCAGTGCATGATCAGTCTCGTGATCAGTGTATGATCAGCCACGTGATCAGTGCATGATAGCCAGTTAATGAGTGCATGATAGCCAGTGATCAGTGCATGATCAGTCACGTGATCAGTGTATGATCAGCCACGTGATCAGTGCATGATAGCCACTGATCAGTGCATGATCAGCCACGTGATCAGTGCATGATCAGTTACGTGAGCAGTGTATGATCAGCCACGTGATCAGTGCATGGTCAGACACGTGAACAGTGTATGATCAGCCACGTGATCAGTGCATGATAGCCACGTGATCAGTGCATGATCAGTCACGTGATCAGTGTATGATCAGCCACGTGAACAGTGCATGCTCAGTCACGTGATCTGGGCCTGCTGAGCTGCGTGATTACTGTCTGCTCATCTGCTTGACAATTGCCAGCTGAGCTGCACGATTCCTGCCTGTCATCTGCTTGACAATTGCCAGCTGTGCTGCGTAATTCCTGCCTGCTCAGCTGCTTGATTATTGCCAGCTGAGCAGCATGATTCCTCACACCTGAGTTCCATGATTATTGCCTGCTGACTGTTTGATTCGTGCCTACTCAGCTCTTTGTTTATTGCCTCCAGAGGCACATGATCAGTGTATGATAGCAAACATGATCAGCGCATGATCAGTCACATGATCAGCGCCATTAAGTCACGTGATCACTACATGATAGTCATGTGATCAGTCCATGCTCAGTCACGGTATCAGTGCATGATCAGCCACGTGATCAGTGCATGATCAGCCAGGTGATCAGTTCATGATAGCCACGTGATCAGTGCATGATTTGTCACGTGATCAGTGCATGACCAGGCAGGTGATCAGTGCATGATCAGCCACGTGATCAGTGCATGATAGCCACGTGATCAGTGCATGATCAGTCACCTGATGGGTGTATGATCAGTCACGTGACCAGTACATGGTAGCTACATGATCATTGCATGATCAGCCACGTGAGTAGTGCATGATAGCCACGTGATCAGTGCATGATCAGTCACGTGATCAGTGCATGATCAGTCACGTGATCAGTGCATGATAAGTCACGTGATCAGTGCATGATCAGCCACGTGATCAGTGCATGATCAGTCACGTGATCAGTGCATGATAGCTACGTGATCAGTGCATGATCAGCCACGTGATCAGTGCATGATAGCCACGTGATCAGTGCATGATCAGTCACATGATCAGTGTATGATCATCCACGTGATCAGTGCATGATCAGTCACGTGATCAGTGCATGATATAGACGTGATCAGTGCATGATCAGTCACGTGATCAGTGCATGATCAGCCACGTGATCAGTGCATGATAGCCAGTGATCAGTGCATGATAGCCAGTGATCAGTGCATGATCAGTCACGTGATCAGTGCATGATCAGCCACGTGATCAGTGCATGATAGCCACGTGATCAGTGCATGATCAGCCACGTGATCAGTGCATGATCAGTTACGTGATCAGTGCATGATCAGTCACGTGATCAGTGCATGGTAGCTACGTGATCAGTGCATGATCAGCCACGTGATCAGTGCATGATAGCCACGTGATCAGTGCATGATCAGTCACGTGATCAGTGCATGATCAGTCACGTGATCAGTGCATGATCAGTCACGTGATCAGTGCATGATCAGTTACGTGATCAGTGCATGATCAGTCACGTGATCAGTGCATGATAGCTACGTGATCATTGCATGATCAGCCACGTGATCAGTGCATGATAGCCACGTGATCAGTGCATGATAGCCACGTGATCAGTGCATGATCAGTCACGTGATACGTGTGTGATCAGCCACGTGATCAGTGCATGATAGCCACGTGATCAGTGCATGATAGCCACGTGATCAGTGCATGATCAGCCACGTGATCAGTGCATGATCAGTCACGTGACCAGTACATGGTTGCTACGTGATCATTGCATGATCAGCCACGTGAGCAGTGCATGATAGCCACGTGATCAGTGCATGATCAGTCACGTGATCAGTACATGATCAGTCACGTGAACAGTGCATGATCATTTACGTGATCTGTGCATGATCAGTCACGTGACCAGTATATGGTAGCTACGTGATCATTCCATGACGAGCCACGTGAGCAGTGCATGATAGCCACGTGATGTGTGCATGATGAGTTACGTGAGCAGAGTATGATCAGCCACGTGATCAGTGCATGAGTGCCACGTGATCAGTGCATGATATGTCACGTGACAGGTGTGTGATCAGCCACGTGAACAGTGCATGTTCAGCCACGTGATCAGTGCATGATAGCCACGTGATCAGTGCATGATCAGTTACGTGAGCAGTGTATGATCAGCCACGTGATCAGTGCATGGTCAGACACGTGAACAGTGTATGATCAGCCACGTGATCAGTGCATGATATCCAAGTGATCAGTGCATGATCATCACGTGATCAGTGTATGATCAGCCACGTGAACAGTGCATGCTCAGTCACGTGATCAGGGCCTGCTGAGCTGCGTGATTACTGTCTGCTCATCTGCTTGACAATTGCCAGCTGAGCTGCACGATTCCTGCCTGTCATCTGCTTGACAATTGCCAGCTGTGCTGCGTAATTCCTGCCTGCTCAGCTGCTTGATTATTGCCAGCTGAGCAGCATGATTCCTCACAGCTGAGTTCCATGATTATTGCCTGCTGACTGTTTGATTCGTGCCTACTCAGCTCTTTGTTTATTGCCTCCAGAGGCACATGATCAGTGTATGATAGCAAACATGATCAGTGCATGATCAGTCACATGATCAGCGCCATTAAGTCACGTGATCACTACATGATAGTCATGTGATCAGTCCATGCTCAGTCACGGTATCAGTGCATGATCAGCCACGTGATCAGTGCATGATCAGCCAGGTGATCAGTTCATGATAGCTATGTGATCAGTGCATGATTTGTCACGTGATCAGTGCATGACCAGGCAGGTGATCAGTGCATGATCAGTCACGTGATCAGTGCATGATCAGTCACGTGATCAGTGCATGATCAGTCACGTGATCAGTGCATGATCAGTCACGTGATCAGTGCATGATCAGCCACGTGATCAGTGCATGATCAGTCACGTGATCAGTGCATGATATAGACGTGATCAGTGCATGATCAGTCACGTGATAGTGCATGATAGCCACGTGATCAGTGCATGATCAGTCACGTGATCAGTGCATGATCAGTCACGTGATCAGTGCATGATCAGGCACGTGATCAGTGCATGATCAGCCACGTGATCAGTGCATGATAGCCACGTGATCAGTGCATGATCAGTCACGTGATCAGTGCATGATCAGTCACGTGATCAGTGCATGATCAGCCACGTGATCAGTGCATGATCAGCCACGTGATCAGTGCATGATCAATTACGTGATCAGTGCATGATCAGTCACGTGATCAGTGCATGATAGCCACGTGATCAGTGCATGATCAGCCACGTGATCAGTGCATGATAGCCACGTGATCAGTGCATGATCAGTCACGTGATCAGTGCATGATCAGTCACGTGATCAGTGCATGATCAGTCACGTGATCAGTGCATGATCAGTCACGTGATCAGTGCATGATAGCTACGTGATCATTGCATGATCAGCCACGTGATCAGTGCATGATAGTCACGTGATCAGTGCATGATAGCCACGTGATCAGTGCATGATCAGTCATGTGATCGTGTGTGATCAGCCACGTGATCAGTGCATGATATCCACGTGATCAGTGCATGATAGCCACGTGATCAGTGCATGATAGCCACGTGATCAGTGCATGATCAGTCACGTGATCATGTGTGATCAGCCACGTGATCAGTGCATGATGAGCCACGTGATCAGTGCATGATCAATTACGTGATCAGTGCATGATCAGTCACGTGACCAGTACATGGTTGCTACGTGATCATTGCATGATCAGCCACGTGATCAGTGCATGATAGCCACGTGATCAGTGCATGATCAGTCACGTGATCAGTGCATGATCAGTCACGTGATCAGTGCATGATCATTTACGTGATCAGTGCATGATCAGTCACGTGATCAGTATATGGTAGCTACGTGATCATTGCATGACAGCCACGTGATCAGTGCATGATAGCCACGTGATCAGTGCATGATCAGTCACGTGATCAGTGTATGATCAGCCACGTGATCAGTGCATGAGTGCCACGTGATCAGTGCATGATAGTCACGTGATCAGTGCATGATCAGCCACGTGATCAGTGCATGATCAGCCACGTGATCAGTGCATGATAGCCACGTGATCAGTGCATGATCAGTTACGTGATCAGTGCATGATCAGCCACGTGATCAGTGCATGATCAGTCACGTGATCAGTGCATGATCAGCCACGTGATCAGTGCATGATAAGTCACGTGATCAGTGCATGATCAATTACGTGATCAGTGCATGATCAGTCACGTGACCAGTACATGGTAGCTACGTGATCATTGCATGATCAGCCACGTGAGCAGTGCATGATAGCCACGTGATCAGTGCATGATCAGTCACATGATCAGTGCATGATCATCCACGTGATCAGTGCATGATCAGTCACGTGATCAGTGCATGATATAGACGTGATCAGTGCATGATCAGTCACGTGATCAGTGCATGATCAGTCACGTGATCAGTGCATGATAGCCAGTGATCAGTGCATGATAGCCAGTGATCAGTGCATGATCAGTCACGTGATCAGTGCATGATCAGCCACGTGATCAGTGCATGATAGCCACTGATCAGTGCATGATCAGCCACGTGATCAGTGCATGATCAGTCACGTGATCAGTGCATGATCAGCCACGTGATCAGTGCATGATCAGCCACGTGATCAGTGCATGATCAGCCACGTGATCAGTGCATGATAGCCACGTGATCAGTGCATGATCAGTCACGTGATCAGTGTATGATCAGCCACGTGATCAGTGCATGATAGCCACGTGATCAGTGCATGATCAGTCACGTGATCAGTGTATGATCAGCCACGTGAACAGTGCATGCTCAGTCACGTGATCTGGGCCTGCTGAGCTGCGTGATTACTGTCTGCTCATCTGCTTGACAATTGCCAGCTGAGCTGCACGATTCCTGCCTGTCATCTGCTTGACAATTGCCAGCTGTGCTGCGTAATTCCTGCCTGCTCAGCTGCTTGATTATTGCCAGCTGAGCAGCATGATTCCTCACACCTGAGTTCCATGATTATTGCCTGCTGACTGTTTGATTCGTGCCTACTCAGCTCTTTGTTTATTGCCTCCAGAGGCACATGATCAGTGTATGATAGCAAACATGATCAGCGCATGATCAGTCACATGATCAGCGCCATTAAGTCACGTGATCACTACATGATAGTCATGTGATCAGTCCATGCTCAGTCACGGTATCAGTGCATGATCAGCCACGTGATCAGTGCATGATCAGCCACGTGATCAGTTCATGATAGCCACGTGATCAGTGCATGATCAGTCACGTGATCAGTGCATGACCAGGCAGGTGATCAGTGCATGATCAGCCACGTGATCAGTGCATGATAGCCACGTGATCAGTGCATGATCAGTCACCTGATGGGTGTATGATCAGTCACGTGACCAGTACATGGTAGCTACATGATCATTGCATGATCAGCCACGTGAGTAGTGCATGATAGCCACGTGATCAGTGCATGATCAGTCACGTGATCAGTGCATGATCAGTCACGTGATCAGTGCATGATAGTCACGTGATCAGTGCATGATCAGCCACGTGATCAGTGCATGATCAGTCACGTGATCAGTGCATGATCAGCCACGTGATCAGTGCATGATCAGTCACGTGATCAGTGCATGATAGACGTGATCAGTGCATGATCAGTCACGTGACCAGTGCATGGTTGCTACGTGATCATTGCATGATCAGCCACGTGAGCAGTGCATGATAGCCACGTGATCAGTGCATGATCAGTCACGTGATCAGTACATGATCAGTCACGTGAACAGTGCATGATCATTTACGTGATCAGTGCATGATCAGTCACGTGACCAGTATATGGTAGCTACGTGATCATTCCATGACGAGCCACGTGAGCAGTGCATGATAGCCACGTGATGTGTGCATGATGAGTTACGTGAGCAGAGTATGATCAGCCACGTGATCAGTGCATGAGTGCCACGTGATCAGTGCATGATATGTCACGTGACAGGTGTGTGATCAGCCACGTGAACAGTGCATGTTCAGCCACGTGATCAGTGCATGATAGCCACGTGATCAGTGCATGATCAGTTACGTGAGCAGTGTATGATCAGCCACGTGATCAGTGCATGGTCAGACACGTGAACAGTGTATGATCAGCCACGTGATCAGTGCATGATATCCAAGTGATCAGTGCATGATCATCACGTGATCAGTGTATGATCAGCCACGTGAACAGTGCATGCTCAGTCACGTGATCAGGGCCTGCTGAGCTGCGTGATTACTGTCTGCTCATCTGCTTGACAATTGCCAGCTGAGCTGCACGATTCCTGCCTGTCATCTGCTTGACAATTGCCAGCTGTGCTGCGTAATTCCTGCCTGCTCAGCTGCTTGATTATTGCCAGCTGAGCAGCATGATTCCTCACAGCTGAGTTCCATGATTATTGCCTGCTGACTGTATGATTCGTGCCTACTCAGCTCTTTGTTTATTGCCTCCAGAGGCACATGATCAGTGTATGATAGCAAACATGATCAGTGCATGATCAGTCACATGATCAGCGCCATTAAGTCACGTGATCACTACATGATAGTCATGTGATCAGTCCATGCTCAGTCACGGTATCAGTGCATGATCAGCCACGTGATCAGTGCATGATCAGCCAGGTGATCAGTTCATGATAGCTATGTGATCAGTGCATGATTTGTCACGTGATCAGTGCATGATCAGGCAGGTGATCAGTGCATGATCAGTCACGTGATCAGTGCATGATCAGTCACGTGATCAGTGCATGATCAGTCACGTGATCAGTGCATGATCAGCCACGTGATCAGTGCATGATCAGCCACGTGATCAGTGCATGATCAATCACGTGATCAGTGCATGATCAGTCACGTGACCAGTACATGGTAGCTACGTGATCATTGCATGATCAGCCACGTGAGCAGTGCATGATAGCCACGTGATCAGTGCATGATCAGTCACGTGATCAGTGCATGATCAGTCACGTGATCAGTGCATGATCAGTCACGTGATCAGTGCATGATCAATTACGTGATCAGTGCATGATCAGTCACGTGACCAGTACATGGTAGCTACGTGATCATTGCATGATCAGCCACGTGAGCAGTGCATGATAGCCACGTGATCAGTGCATGATCAGTCACATGATCAGTGTATGATCATCCACGTGATCAGTGCATGATCAGTCATGTGATCAGTGCATGATATAGACGTGATCAGTGCATGATCAGTCACGTGATCAGTGCATGATCAGCCACGTGATCAGTGCATGATAGCCACGTGATCAGTGCATGATAGCCAGTGATCAGTGCATGATCAGTCACGTGATCAGTGCATGATCAGCCACGTGATCAGTGCATGATCAGCCACGTGATCAGTGCATGATCAGCCACGTGATCAGTGCATGATCAGTCACGTGATCAGTGTATGATCAGCCACGTGAACAGTGCATGCTCAGTCACGTGATCAGGGCCTGCTGAGCTGCGTGATTACTGTCTGCTCATCTGCTTGACAATTGCCAGCTGAGCTGCACGATTCCTGCCTGTCATCTGCTTGACAATTGCCAGCTGTGCTGCGTAATTCCTGCCTGCTCAGCTGCTTGATTATTGCCAGCTGAGCAGCATGATTCCTCACACCTGAGTTCCATGATTATTGCCTGCTGACTGTTTGATTCGTGCCTACTCAGCTCTTTGTTTATTGCCTCCAGAGGCACATGATCAGTGTATGATAGCAAACATGATCAGCGCATGATCAGTCACATGATCAGCGCCATTAAGTCACGTGATCACTACATGATAGTCATGTGATCAGTCCATGCTCAGTCACGGTATCAGTGCATGATCAGCCACGTGATCAGTGCATGATCAGCCACGTGATCAGTTCATGATAGCCACGTGATCAGTGCATGATTTGTCACGTGATCAGTGCATGACCAGGCAGGTGATCAGTGCATGATCAGCCACGTGATCAGTGCATGATAGCCACGTGATCAGTGCATGATCAGTCACCTGATGGGTGTATGATCAGTCACGTGACCAGTACATGGTAGCTACATGATCATTGCATGATCAGCCACGTGAGTAGTGCATGATAGCCACGTGATCAGTGCATGATCAGTCACGTGATCAGTGCATGATCAGTCACGTGATCAGTGCATGATAAGTCACGTGATCAGTGCATGATCAGCCACGTGATCAGTGCATGATCAGTCACGTGATCAGTGCATGGTAGCTACGTGATCAGTGCATGATCAGCCACGTGATCAGTGCATGATAGCCACGTGATCAGTGCATGATCAGTCACATGATCAGTGTATGATCATCCACGTGATCAGTGCATGATCAGTCACGTGATCAGTGCATGATATACACGTGATCAGTGCATGATCAGTCACGTGATCAGTGCATGATCAGCCACGTGATCAGTGCATGATAGCCAGTGATCAGTGCATGATAGCCAGTGATCAGTGCATGATCAGTCACGTGATCAGTGCATGATCAGCCACGTGATCAGTGCATGATAGCCACGTGATCAGTGCATGATCAGCCACGTGATCAGTGCATGATCAGTTACGTGATCAGTGCATGATCAGTCACGTGATCAGTGCATGGTAGCTACGTGATCAGTGCATGATCAGCCACGTGATCAGTGCATGATAGCCACGTGATCAGTGCATGATCAGTCACGTGATCAGTGCATGATCAGTCACGTGATCAGTGCATGATCAGTCACGTGATCAGTGCATGATCAATTACGTGATCAGTGCATGATCAGTCACGTGATCAGTGCATGATAGCTACGTGATCATTGCATGATCAGCCACGTGATCAGTGCATGATAGCCACGTGATCAGTGCATGATAGCCACGTGATCAGTGCATGATCAGTCACGTGATAGTGTGTGATCAGCCACGTGATCAGTGCATGATAGCCACGTGATCAGTGCATGATAGCCACGTGATCAGTGCATGATCAGCCACGTGATCAGTGCATGATCAGTCACGTGACCAGTACATGGTTGCTACGTGATCATTGCATGATCAGCCACGTGAGCAGTGCATGATAGCCACGTGATCAGTGCATGATCAGTCACGTGATCAGTGCATGATCAGTCACGTGAACAGTGCATGATCATTTACGTGATCTGTGCATGATCAGTCACGTGACCAGTATATGGTAGCTACGTGATCATTCCATGACGAGCCACGTGAGCAGTGCATGATAGCCACGTGATGTGTGCATGATGAGTTACGTGAGCAGAGTATGATCAGCCACGTGATCAGTGCATGAGTGCCACGTGATCAGTGCATGATATGTCACGTGACAGGTGTGTGATCAGCCACGTGAACAGTGCATGTTCAGCCACGTGATCAGTGCATGATAGCCACGTGATCAGTGCATGATCAGTTACGTGAGCAGTGTATGATCAGCCACGTGATCAGTGCATGGTCAGACACGTGAACAGTGTATGATCAGCCACGTGATCAGTGCATGATATCCAAGTGATCAGTGCATGATCATCACGTGATCAGTGTATGATCAGCCACGTGAACAGTGCATGCTCAGTCACGTGATCAGGGCCTGCTGAGCTGCGTGATTACTGTCTGCTCATCTGCTTGACAATTGCCAGCTGAGCTGCACGATTCCTGCCTGTCATCTGCTTGACAATTGCCAGCTGTGCTGCGTAATTCCTGCCTGCTCAGCTGCTTGATTATTGCCAGCTGAGCAGCATGATTCCTCACAGCTGAGTTCCATGATTATTGCCTGCTGACTGTATGATTCGTGCCTACTCAGCTCTTTGTTTATTGCCTCCAGAGGCACATGATCAGTGTATGATAGCAAACATGATCAGTGCATGATCAGTCACATGATCAGCGCCATTAAGTCACGTGATCACTACATGATAGTCATGTGATCAGTCCATGCTCAGTCACGGTATCAGTGCATGATCAGCCACGTGATCAGTGCATGATCAGCCAGGTGATCAGTTCATGATAGCCACGTGATCAGTGCATGATCAGTCACGTGATCAGTGCATGACCAGGCACGTGATCAGTGCATGATCAGTCACGTGATCAGTGCATGATCAGTCACGTGATCAGTGCATGATCAGTCACGTGATCAGTGTATGATCATCCACGTGATCAGTGCATGATCAGTCATGTGATCAGTGCATGATAGACGTGATCAGTGCATGATCAGTCACGTGAGTGCATGATAGCCACGTGATCAGTGCATGATCAGTCACGTGATCAGTGCATGATCAGTCATGTGATCAGTGCATGATCAGCCACGTGATCAGTGCATGATCAGCCACGTGATCAGTGCATGATAGCCACGTGATCAGTGCATGATCAGTCACGTGATCAGTGCATGATCAGTCACGTGATCAGTGCATGATCAGCCACGTGATCAGTGCATGATCAGCCACGTGATCAGTGCATGATCAATTACGTGATCAGTGCATGATCAGTCACGTGATCAGTGCATGGTAGCTACGTGATCAGTGCATGATCAGCCACGTGATCAGTGCATGATAGCCACGTGATCAGTGCATGATCAGTCACGTGATCAGTGCATGATCAGTCACGTGATCAGTGCATGATCAGTCACGTGATCAGTGCATGATCAGTCACGTGATCAGTGCATGATAGCTACGTGATCATTGCATGATCAGCCACGTGATCAGTGCATGATAGCCACGTGATCAGTGCATGATAGCCACGTGATCAGTGCATGATCAGTCACGTGATCGTGTGTGATCAGCCACGTGATCAGTGCATGATATCCACGTGATCAGTGCATGATAGCCACGTGATCAGTGCATGATAGCCACGTGATCAGTGCATGATCAGTCACGTGATCATGTGTGATCAGCCACGTGATCAGTGCATGATCAGCCACGTGATCAGTGCATGATCAATTACGTGATCAGTGCATGATCAGTCACGTGACCAGTACATGGTTGCTACGTGATCATTGCATGATCAGCCACGTGATCAGTGCATGATAGCCACGTGATCAGTGCATGATCAGTCACGTGATCAGTGCATGATCAGTCACGTGATCAGTGCATGATCATTTACGTGATCAGTGCATGATCAGTCACGTGATCAGTATATGGTAGCTACGTGATCATTGCATGACAGCCACGTGATCAGTGCATGATAGCCACGTGATCAGTGCATGATCAGTTACGTGATCAGTGTATGATCAGCCACGTGATCAGTGCATGAGTGCCACGTGATCAGTGCATGATAGTCACGTGACAGTGTGTGATCAGCCACGTGATCAGTGCATGATCAGCCACGTGATCAGTGCATGATAGCCACGTGATCAGTGCATGATCAGTCACGTGAGCAGTGTATGATCAGCCACGTGATCAGTGCATGATCAGTCACGTGATCAGTGCATGATCACCACGTGATCAGTGCATGATAAGTCACGTGATCAGTGCATGATCAATTACGTGATCAGTGCATGATCAGTCACGTGACCAGTACATGGTAGCTACGTGATCATTGCATGATCAGCCACGTGATCAGTGCATGATAGCCACGTGATCAGTGCATGATCAGTCACATGATCAGTGTATGATCATCCACGTGATCAGTGCATGGGCAGTCATGTGATCAGTGCATGATATAGACGTGATCAGTGCATGATCAGTCACGTGATCAGTGCATGATCAGTCACGTGATCAGTGCATGATAGCCAGTTAATCAGTGCATGATAGCCAGTGATCAGTGCATGATCAGTCACGTGATCAGTGCATGATCAGCCACGTGATCAGTGCATGATAGCCACGTGATCAGTGCATGATCAGCCACGTGATCAGTGCATGATCAGTTACGTGAGCAGTGTATGATCAGCCACGTGATCAGTGCATGGTCAGACACGTGAACAGTGTATGATCAGCCACGTGATCAGTGCATGATAGCCACGTGATCAGTGCATGATCAGTCACGTGATCAGTGTATGATCAGCCACGTGAACAGTGCATGCTCAGTCACGTGATCAGGGCCTGCTGAGCTGCGTGATTACTGTCTGCTCATCTGCTTGACAATTGCCAGCTGAGCTGCACGATTCCTGCCTGTCATCTGCTTGACAATTGCCAGCTGTGCTGCGTAATTCCTGCCTGCTCAGCTGCTTGATTATTGCCAGCTGAGCAGCATGATTCCTCACACCTGAGTTCCATGATTATTGCCTGCTGACTGTTTGATTCGTGCCTACTCAGCTCTTTGTTTATTGCCTCCAGAGGCACATGATCAGTGTATGATAGCAAACATGATCAGCGCATGATCAGTCACATGATCAGCGCCATTAAGTCACGTGATCACTACATGATAGTCATGTGATCAGTCCATGCTCAGTCACGGTATCAGTGCATGATCAGCCACGTGATCAGTGCATGATCAGCCACGTGATCAGTTCATGATAGCCACGTGATCAGTGCATGATCAGTCACGTGATCAGTGCATGATCAGGCAGGTGATCAGTGCATGATCAGCCACGTGATCAGTGCATGATAGCCACGTGATCAGTGCATGATCAGTCACCTGATGGGTGTATGATCAGTCACGTGACCAGTACATGGTAGCTACATGATCATTGCATGATCAGCCACGTGAGTAGTGCATGATAGCCACGTGATCAGTGCATGATCAGTCACGTGATCAGTGCATGATCAGTCACGTGAACAGTGCATGATCAGTCACGTGATCAGTGCATGATCAGCCACGTGATCAGTGCATGATCAGTCACGTGATCAGTGCATGATCAGCCACGTGATCAGTGCATGATCAGTCACGTGATCAGTGCATGATATAGACGTGATCAGTGCATGATCAGTCACGTGATCAGTGCATGATCAGCCACGTGATCAGTGCATGATCAGTCACGTGATCAGTGCATGATCAGTCACGTGACCAGTACATGGTAGCTACGTGATCAGTGCATGATCAGCCACGTGATCAGTGCATGATAGCCACGTGATCAGTGCATGATAGTCACGTGATCAGTGCATGATCAGTCACGTGATCAGTGCATGATCAGCCACGTGATCAGTGCATGATCAGCCACGTGATCAGTGCATGATAGCCACGTGATCAGTGCATGATCAGTCACGTGATCAGTGCATGATCAGTCACGTGATCAGTGCATGATCAGCCACGTGATCAGTGCATGATAGCCACGTGATCAGTGCATGATCAGTCACGTGATCAGTGCATGATCAGTCACTGACCAGTGCATGGTAGCTACGTGATCAGTGCATGATCAGCCACGTGATCAGTGCATGATAGCCACGTGATCAGTGCATGATCAGTCACGTGATCAGTGCATGATCAGTCACGTGATCAGTGCATGATCAGCCACGTGATCAGTGCATGATCAGCCACGTGATCAGTGCATGATCAATCACGTGATCAGTGCATGATCAGTCACGTGATCAGTGCATGGTAGCTACGTGATCAGTGCATGATCAGCCACGTGATCAGTGCATGATAGCCACGTGATCAGTGCATGATCAGTCACGTGATCAGTGCATGATCAGTCACGTGATCAGTGCATGATCAGCCACGTGATCAGTGCATGATCAGTCACGTGATCAGTGCATGATAGCCACGTGATCAGTGCATGATCAGCCACGTGATCAGTGCATGATAGCCACGTGATCAGTGCATGATCAGTCACGTGATCAGTGTATGATCAGCCACGTGATCAGTGCATGATGCCACGTGATCAGTGCATGATCAGTCACGTGATCAGTGCATGATCAGCCACGTGATCAGTGCATGATCAGCCACGTGATCAGTGCATGATAGCCACGTGATCAGTGCATGATCAGTCACGTGATCAGTGCATGATCAGCCACGTGATCAGTGCATGATAGCCACGTGATCAGTGCATGATCAGTCACGTGATCAGTGCATGATCAGTCACGTGATCAGTGCATGATCAGCCACGTGATCAGTGCATGATCAGTCACGTGATCAGTGCATGATCAGTCACGTGATCAGTGCATGATCAGCCACGTGATCAGTGCATGATCAGTCATGTGTCAGTGCATGATAGCCCGTGATCAGTGCATGATCAGTCACGTGATCAGTGCATGATCAGCCACGTGATCAGTGCATGATAGCCACGTGATCAGTGCATGATCAGCCACGTGATCAGTGCATGATCAGCCACGTGATCAGTGCATGATCAGCCACGTGATCAGTGCATGATCAGTCACGTGATCAGTGCATGATCAGCCACGTGATCAGTGCATGATATCCAAGTGATCAGTGCATGATCAGTCACGTGATCAGTGTATGATCAGCCACGTGAACAGTGCATGCTCAGTCACGTGATCAGGGCCTGCTGAGCTGCGTGATTACTGTCTGCTCATCTGCTTGACAATTGCCAGCTGAGCTGCACGATTCCTGCCTGTCATCTGCTTGACAATTGCCAGCTGTGCTGCGTAATTCCTGCCTGCTCAGCTGCTTGATTATTGCCAGCTGAGCAGCATGATTCCTCACAGCTGAGTTCCATGATTATTGCCTGCTGACTGTTTGATTCGTGCCTACTCAGCTCTTTGTTTATTGCCTCCAGAGGCACATGATCAGTGTATGATAGCAAACATGATCAGCGCATGATCAGTCACATGATCAGCGCCATTAAGTCACGTGATCACTACATGATAGTCATGTGATCAGTCCATGCTCAGTCACGGTATCAGTGCATGATCAGCCACGTGATCAGTGCATGATCAGCCACGTGATCAGTGCATGATAGCCACGTGATCAGTGCATGATAGCCACGTGATCAGTGCATGATCAGCCACGTGATCAGTGCATGATAGCCACGTGATCAGTGCATGATCAGTCACGTGATCAGTGCATGATAGGCACGTGATCAGTGTATGATCAGCCACGTGATCAGTGCATGATAGCCACGTGATCAGTGCATGATCAGTCACGTGATCAGTGCATGATCAGTCACGTGACCAGTACATGGTAGCTACATGATCAGTGCATGATCAGCCACGTGAGTAGTGCATGATAGCCACGTGATCAGTGCATGATCAGTCACGTGATCAGTGCATGATCAGTCATGTGATCAGTGCATGATCAGGCACGTGATCAGTGCATGATCAGCCACGTGATCAGTGCATGATAGCCACGTGATCAGTGCATGATCAGTCACGTGATCAGTGCATGATCAGTCACGTGATCAGTGCATGATCAGCCACGTGATCAGTGCATGATCAGCCACGTGATCAGTGCATGATAGCCACGTGATCAGTGCATGATCAGTCACGTGATCAGTGCATGATCAGCCACGTGATCAGTGCATGATCAGCCACGTGATCAGTGCATGATAGCCACGTGATCAGTGCATGATCAGTCACGTGATCAGTGCATGATCAGTCACGTGATCAGTGCATGATCAGTCACGTGATCAGTGCATGATCAATTACGTGATCAGTGCATGATCAGTCACGTGACCAGTACATGATAGCTACGTGATCATTGCATGATCAGCCACGTGATCAGTGCATGATAGCCACGTGATCAGTGCATGATAGCCACGTGATCAGTGCATGATCAGTCATGTGATACGTGTGTGATCAGCCACGTGATCAGTGCATGATATCCACGTGATCAGTGCATGATAGCCACGTGATCAGTGCATGAGAGCCACGTGATCAGTGCATGATCAGTCACGTGATACATGTGTGATCAGCCACGTGATCAGTGCATGATGAGCCACGTGATCAGTGCATGATCAATTACGTGATCAGTGCATGATCAGTCACGTGACCAGTACATGGTTGCTACGTGATCGTTGCATGATCAGCCACGTGAGCAGTGCATGATAGCCACGTGATCAGTGCATGATCAGTCACGTGATCAGTACATGATCAGTCACGTGAACAGTGCATGATCATTTACGTGATCTGTGCATGATCAGTCACGTGACCAGTATATGGTAGCTACGTGATCATTCCATGACGAGCCACGTGAGCAGTGCATGATAGCCACGTGATGTGTGCATGATGAGTTACGTGAGCAGAGTATGATCAGCCACGTGATCAGTGCATGAGTGCCACGTGATCAGTGCATGATATGTCACGTGACAGGTGTGTGATCAGCCACGTGAACAGTGCATGTTCAGCCACGTGATCAGTGCATGATAGCCACGTGATCAGTGCATGATCAGTTACGTGAGCAGTGTATGATCAGCCACGTGATCAGTGCATGGTCAGACACGTGAACAGTGTATGATCAGCCACGTGATCAGTGCATGATATCCAAGTGATCAGTGCATGATCATCACGTGATCAGTGTATGATCAGCCACGTGAACAGTGCATGCTCAGTCACGTGATCAGGGCCTGCTGAGCTGCGTGATTACTGTCTGCTCATCTGCTTGACAATTGCCAGCTGAGCTGCACGATTCCTGCCTGTCATCTGCTTGACAATTGCCAGCTGTGCTGCGTAATTCCTGCCTGCTCAGCTGCTTGATTATTGCCAGCTGAGCAGCATGATTCCTCACACCTGAGTTCCATGATTATTGCCTGCTGACTGTTTGATTCGTGCCTACTCAGCTCTTTGTTTATTGCCTCCAGAGGCACATGATCAGTGTATGATAGCAAACATGATCAGTGCATGATCAGTCACATGATCAGTGCCATTAAGTCACGTGATCACTACATGATAGTCATGTGATCAGTCCATGCTCAGTCACGGTATCAGTGCATGATCAGCCACGTGATCAGTGCATGATCAGCCACGTGATCAGTGCATGATAGCTACGTGATCAGTGCATGATCAGTCACGTGATCAGTGCATGACCAGGCACGTGATCAGTGCATGATCAGCCACGTGATCAGTGCATGATAGCCACGTGATCAGTGCATGATCAGTCACGTGATCAGTGCATGATCAGTCACGTGAACAGTGCATGATCATTTACGTGATCAGTGCATGATCAGTCACGTGACCAGTATATGGTAGCTACGTGATCATTCATGACAGCCACGTGAGCAGTGCATGATAGCCACGTGATGTGTGCATGATCAGTTACGTGAGCAGTATGATCAGCCACGTGATCAGTGCA
The DNA here is from genome assembly GCF_032452875.1 of Bos javanicus. Classification (NCBI taxonomy): domain Eukaryota; kingdom Metazoa; phylum Chordata; class Mammalia; order Artiodactyla; family Bovidae; genus Bos; species Bos javanicus. The sequence goes on from NW_026893861.1 coordinate 175,105, forward strand.
TGAGTGCCACGTGATCAGTGCATGATATGTCACGTGACAGGTGTGTGATCAGCCACGTGAACAGTGCATGATCAGCCACGTGATCAGTGCATGATAGCCACGTGATCAGTGCATGATCAGTTACGTGAGCAGTGTATGATCAGCCACGTGATCAGTGCATGGTCAGACACGTGAACAGTGTATGATCAGCCACGTGATCAGTGCATGATATCCAAGTGATCAGTGCATGATCATCACGTGATCAGTGTATGATCAGCCACGTGAACAGTGCATGCTCAGTCACGTGATCAGGGCCTGCTGAGCTGCGTGATTACTGTCTGCTCATCTGCTTGACAATTGCCAGCTGAGCTGCACGATTCCTGCCTGTCATCTGCTTGACAATTGCCAGCTGTGCTGCGTAATTCCTGCCTGCTCAGCTGCTTGATTATTGCCAGCTGAGCAGCATGATTCCTCACAGCTGAGTTCCATGATTATTGCCTGCTGACTGTATGATTCGTGCCTACTCAGCTCTTTGTTTATTGCCTCCAGAGGCACATGATCAGTGTATGATAGCAAACATGATCAGTGCATGATCAGTCACATGATCAGCGCCATTAAGTCACGTGATCACTACATGATAGTCATGTGATCAGTCCATGCTCAGTCACGGTATCAGTGCATGATCAGCCACGTGATCAGTGCATGATCAGCCAGGTGATCAGTTCATGATAGCTATGTGATCAGTGCATGATTTGTCACGTGATCAGTGCATGATCAGGCAGTGATCAGTGCATGATCAGTCACGTGATCAGTGCATGATCAGTCACGTGATCAGTGCATGATCAGTCACGTGATCAGTGCATGATCAGTCACGTGATCAGTGCATGATCAGCCACGTGATCAGTGCATGATCAGTCACGTGATCAGTGCATGATATAGACGTGATCAGTGCATGATCAGTCACGTGATCAGTGCATGATAGCCACGTGATCAGTGCATGATCAGTCACGTGATCAGTGCATGATCAGTCACGTGATCAGTGCATGATCAGGCACGTGATCAGTGCATGATCAGCCACGTGATCAGTGCATGATAGCCACGTGATCAGTGCATGATCAGTCACGTGATCAGTGCATGATCAGTCACGTGATCAGTGCATGATCAGCCACGTGATCAGTGCATGATCAGCCACGTGATCAGTGCATGATCAATTACGTGATCAGTGCATGATCAGTCACGTGATCAGTGCATGGTAGCTACGTGATCATTGCATGATCAGCCACGTGATCAGTGCATGATAGCCACGTGATCAGTGCATGATCAGTCACGTGATCAGTGCATGATCAGTCACGTGATCAGTGCATGATCAGTCACGTGATCAGTGCATGATCAGTCACGTGATCAGTGCATGATAGCTACGTGATCAGTGCATGATCAGCCACGTGATCAGTGCATGATAGCCACGTGATCAGTGCATGATCAGTCATGTGATCAGTGCATGATCAGCCACGTGATCAGTGCATGATATCCACGTGATCAGTGCATGATAGCCACGTGATCAGTGCATGATAGCCACGTGATCAGTGCATGATCAGTCACGTGATCATGTGTGATCAGCCACGTGATCAGTGCATGATCAGCCACGTGATCAGTGCATGATCAATTACGTGATCAGTGCATGATCAGTCACGTGACCAGTACATGGTTGCTACGTGATCATTGCATGATCAGCCACGTGAGCAGTGCATGATAGCCACGTGATCAGTGCATGATCAGTCACGTGATCAGTGCATGATCAGTCACGTGATCAGTGCATGATCATTTACGTGATCAGTGCATGATCAGTCACGTGATCAGTATATGGTAGCTACGTGATCATTGCATGACAGCCACGTGATCAGTGCATGATAGCCACGTGATCAGTGCATGATCAGTTACGTGATCAGTGTATGATCAGCCACGTGATCAGTGCATGAGTGCCACGTGATCAGTGCATGATAGTCACGTGATCAGTGTGTGATCAGCCACGTGATCAGTGCATGATCAGCCACGTGATCAGTGCATGATAGCCACGTGATCAGTGCATGATCAGTTACGTGAGCAGTTTATGATCAGCCACGTGATCAGTGCATGATCAGTCACGTGATCAGTGCATGATCACGTGATCAGTGCATGATCAGTCACGTGATCAGTGCATGATCAATCACGTGATCAGTGCATGATCAGTCACGTGACCAGTACATGGTAGCTACGTGATCATTGCATGATCAGCCACGTGAGCAGTGCATGATAGCCACGTGATCAGTGCATGATCAGTCACATGATCAGTGCATGATCATCCACGTGATCAGTGCATGATCAGTCACGTGATCAGTGCATGATATAGACGTGATCAGTGCATGATCAGTCACGTGATCAGTGCATGATCAGTCACGTGATCAGTGCATGATAGCCACGTGATCAGTGCATGATAGCCAGTGATCAGTGCATGATCAGTCACGTGATCAGTGCATGATCAGCCACGTGATCAGTGCATGATAGCCACTGATCAGTGCATGATCAGCCACGTGATCAGTGCATGATCAGTCACGTGATCAGTGCATGATCAGCCACGTGATCAGTGCATGATCACCACGTGATCAGTGCATGATCAGCCACGTGATCAGTGCATGATAGCCACGTGATCAGTGCATGATCAGTCACGTGATCAGTGTATGATCAGCCACGTGATCAGTGCATGATAGCCACGTGATCAGTGCATGATCAGTCACGTGATCAGTGTATGATCAGCCACGTGAACAGTGCATGCTCAGTCACGTGATCAGGGCCTGCTGAGCTGCGTGATTACTGTCTGCTCATCTGCTTGACAATTGCCAGCTGAGCTGCACGATTCCTGCCTGTCATCTGCTTGACAATTGCCAGCTGTGCTGCGTAATTCCTGCCTGCTCAGCTGCTTGATTATTGCCAGCTGAGCAGCATGATTCCTCACACCTGAGTTCCATGATTATTGCCTGCTGACTGTTTGATTCGTGCCTACTCAGCTCTTTGTTTATTGCCTCCAGAGGCACATGATCAGTGTATGATAGCAAACATGATCAGTGCATGATCAGTCACATGATCAGCGCCATTAAGTCACGTGATCACTACATGATAGTCATGTGATCAGTCCATGCTCAGTCACGGTATCAGTGCATGATCAGCCACGTGATCAGTGCATGATCAGCCACGTGATCAGTGCATGATAGCCACGTGATCAGTGCATGATCAGTCACGTGATCAGTGCATGATCAGGCACGTGATCAGTGCATGATCAGCCACGTGATCAGTGCATGATAGCCACGTGATCAGTGCATGATCAGTCACCTGATGGGTGTATGATCAGTCACGTGACCAGTACATGGTAGCTACATGATCATTGCATGATCAGCCACGTGATCAGTGTGCATGATAGCCACGTGATCAGTGCATGATCAGTCACGTGATCAGTGCATGATCAGTCACGTGATCAGTGCATGATAAGTCACGTGATCAGTGCATGATCAGCCACGTGATCAGTGCATGATCAGTCACGTGATCAGTGCATGATCAGCCACGTGATCAGTGCATGATCAGTCACGTGATCAGTGCATGATAGACGTGATCAGTGCATGATCAGTCACGTGACCAGTGCATGGTTGCTACGTGATCATTGCATGATCAGCCACGTGAGCAGTGCATGATAGCCACGTGATCAGTGCATGATCAGTCACGTGATCAGTACATGATCAGTCACGTGAACAGTGCATGATCATTTACGTGATCTGTGCATGATCAGTCACGTGACCAGTATATGGTAGCTGTGATCATTCCATGACGAGCCACGTGAGCAGTGCATGATAGCCACGTGATGTGTGCATGATGAGTTACGTGAGCAGAGTATGATCAGCCACGTGATCAGTGCATGAGTGCCACGTGATCAGTGCATGATATGTCACGTGACAGGTGTGTGATCAGCCACGTGAACAGTGCATGTTCAGCCACGTGATCAGTGCATGATAGCCACGTGATCAGTGCATGATCAGTTACGTGAGCAGTGTATGATCAGCCACGTGATCAGTGCATGGTCAGACACGTGAACAGTGTATGATCAGCCACGTGATCAGTGCATGATATCCAAGTGATCAGTGCATGATCATCACGTGATCAGTGTATGATCAGCCACGTGAACAGTGCATGCTCAGTCACGTGATCAGGGCCTGCTGAGCTGCGTGATTACTGTCTGCTCATCTGCTTGACAATTGCCAGCTGAGCTGCACGATTCCTGCCTGTCATCTGCTTGACAATTGCCAGCTGTGCTGCGTAATTCCTGCCTGCTCAGCTGCTTGATTATTGCCAGCTGAGCAGCATGATTCCTCACAGCTGAGTTCCATGATTATTGCCTGCTGACTGTTTGATTCGTGCCTACTCAGCTCTTTGTTTATTGCCTCCAGAGGCACATGATCAGTGTATGATAGCAAACATGATCAGTGCATGATCAGTCACATGATCAGCGCCATTAAGTCACGTGATCACTACATGATAGTCATGTGATCAGTCCATGCTCAGTCACGGTATCAGTGCATGATCAGCCACGTGATCAGTGCATGATCAGCCAGGTGATCAGTTCATGATAGCTATGTGATCAGTGCATGATTTGTCACGTGATCAGTGCATGATCAGGCAGGTGATCAGTGCATGATCAGTCACGTGATCAGTGCATGATCAGTCACGTGATCAGTGCATGATCAGTCACGTGATCAGTGCATGATCAGCCACGTGATCAGTGCATGATCAGCCACGTGATCAGTGCATGATCAGTCACGTGATCAGTGCATGATCAGTCACGTGACCAGTACATGGTAGCTACGTGATCATTGCATGATCAGCCACGTGAGCAGTGCATGATAGCCACGTGATCAGTGCATGATCAGTCACGTGATCAGTGCATGATCACTCACGTGATCAGTGCATGATCAGTCACGTGATCAGTGCATGATCAATTACGTGATCAGTGCATGATCAGTCACGTGACCAGTACATGGTAGCTACGTGATCAGTGCATGATCAGCCACGTGAGCAGTGCATGATAGCCACGTGATCAGTGCATGATCAGTCACATGATCAGTGTATGATCATCCGGGTGATCAGTGCATGATCAGTCATGTGATCAGTGCATGATATAGACGTGATCAGTGCATGATCAGTCACGTGATCAGTGTATGATCAGCCACGTGATCAGTGCATGATAGCCAGTGAATGAGTGCATGATAGCCAGATGATCAGTGCATGATCAGTCACGTGATCAGTGCATGATCAGCCACGTGATCAGTGCATGATCAGCCACTGATCAGTGCATGATCAGCCACGTGATCAGTGCATGATCAGTTACGTGAGCAGTGTATGATCAGCCACGTGATCAGTGCATGGTCAGACACGTGAACAGTGTATGATCAGCCACGTGATCAGTGCATGATAGCCACGTGATCAGTGCATGATCAGTCACGTGATCAGTGTATGATCAGCCACGTGAACAGTGCATGCTCAGTCACGTGATCTGGGCCTGCTGAGCTGCGTGATTACTGTCTGCTCATCTGCTTGACAATTGCCAGCTGAGCTGCACGATTCCTGCCTGTCATCTGCTTGACAATTGCCAGCTGTGCTGCGTAATTCCTGCCTGCTCAGCTGCTTGATTATTGCCAGCTGAGCAGCATGATTCCTCACACCTGAGTTCCATGATTATTGCCTGCTGACTGTTTGATTCGTGCCTACTCAGCTCTTTGTTTATTGCCTCCAGAGGCACATGATCAGTGTATGATAGCAAACATGATCAGCGCATGATCAGTCACATGATCAGCGCCATTAAGTCACGTGATCACTACATGATAGTCATGTGATCAGTCCATGCTCAGTCACGGTATCAGTGCATGATCAGCCACGTGATCAGTGCATGATCAGCCACGTGATCAGTTCATGATAGCCACGTGATCAGTGCATGATCAGTCACGTGATCAGTGCATGACCAGGCAGGTGATCAGTGCATGATCAGCCACGTGATCAGTGCATGATAGCCACGTGATCAGTGCATGATCAGTCACCTGATGGGTGTATGATCAGTCACGTGACCAGTACATGGTAGCTACATGATCATTGCATGATCAGCCACGTGAGTAGTGCATGATAGCCACGTGATCAGTGCATGATCAGTCACGTGATCAGTGCATGATCAGTCACGTGATCAGTGCATGATCAGTCACGTGATCAGTGCATGATCAGCCACGTGATCAGTGCATGATCAGTCACGTGATCAGTGCATGATAGACGTGATCAGTGCATGATCAGTCACGTGATCAGTGCATGATAGCCACGTGATCAGTGCATGATCAGTCACGTGATCAGTGCATGATCAGTCACGTGATCAGTGCATGATCAGTCACGTGATCAGTGCATGATCAGCCACGTGATCAGTGCATGATAGCCACGTGATCAGTGCATGATCAGTCACGTGATCAGTGCATGATCAGTCACGTGATCAGTGCATGATCAGCCACGTGATCAGTGCATGATCAGCCACGTGATCAGTGCATGATCAGTTACGTGATCAGTGCATGATCAGTCACGTGATCAGTGCATGATAGCTACGTGATCAGTGCATGATCAGCCACGTGATCAGTGCATGATAGCCACGTGATCAGTGCATGATCAGTCACGTGATCAGTGCATGATCAGTCACGTGATCAGTGCATGATCAGTCACGTGATCAGTGCATGATCAGTCACGTGATCAGTGCATGATAGCTACGTGATCAGTGCATGATCAGCCACGTGATCAGTGCATGATAGTCACGTGATCAGTGCATGATAGCCACGTGATCAGTGCATGATCAGTCATGTGATCAGTGCATGATCAGCCACGTGATCAGTGCATGATAGCCACGTGATCAGTGCATGATAGCCACGTGATCAGTGCATGATAGCCACGTGATCAGTGCATGATCAGTCACGTGATCATGTGTGATCAGCCACGTGATCAGTGCATGATCAGCCACGTGATCAGTGCATGATCAATTACGTGATCAGTGCATGATCAGTCACGTGACCAGTACATGGTAGCTACGTGATCATTGCATGATCAGCCACGTGATCAGTGCATGATAGCCACGTGATCAGTGCATGATCAGTCACGTGATCAGTGCATGATCAGTCACGTGATCAGTGCATGATCATTACGTGATCAGTGCATGATCAGTCACGTGATCAGTATATGGTAGCTACGTGATCATTGCATGACAGCCACGTGATCAGTGCATGATAGCCACGTGATCAGTGCATGATCAGTCACGTGATCAGTGATGATCAGCCACGTGATCAGTGCATGAGTGCCACGTGATCAGTGCATGATAGTCACGTGATCAGTGCATGATCAGCCACGTGATCAGTGCATGATCAGCCACGTGATCAGTGCATGATAGCCACGTGATCAGTGCATGATCAGTCACGTGATCAGTGCATGATCAGCCACGTGATCAGTGCATGATCAGTCACGTGATCAGTGCATGATCAGTCACGTGATCAGTGCATGATCAGTCACGTGATCAGTGCATGATCAGTCACGTGATCAGTGCATGATCAGTCACGTGATCAGTGCATGATAGCTACGTGATCAGTGCATGATCAGCCACGTGATCAGTGCATGATAGCCACGTGATCAGTGCATGATCAGTCACGTGATCAGTGTATGATCAGCCACGTGATCAGTGCATGATCAGTCACGTGATCAGTGCATGATATAGACGTGATCAGTGCATGATCAGTCACGTGATCAGTGCATGATCAGCCACGTGATCAGTGCATGATCAGCCACGTGATCAGTGCATGATAGCCAGTGATCAGTGCATGATCAGTCACGTGATCAGTGTATGATCAGCCACGTGAACAGTGCATGCTCAGTCACGTGATCAGGGCCTGCTGAGCTGCGTGATTACTGTCTGCTCATCTGCTTGACAATTGCCAGCTGAGCTGCACGATTCCTGCCTGTCATCTGCTTGACAATTATCAGCTGTGCTGCGTAATTCCTGCCTGCTCAGCTGCTTGATTATTGCCAGCTGAGCAGCATGATTCCTCACACCTGAGTTCCATGATTATTGCCTGCTGACTGTTTGATTCGTGCCTACTCAGCTCTTTGTTTATTGCCTCCAGAGGCACATGATCAGTGTATGATAGCAAACATGATCAGCGCATGATCAGTCACATGATCAGCGCCATTAAGTCACGTGATCACTACATGATAGTCATGTGATCAGTCCATGCTCAGTCACGGTATCAGTGCATGATCAGCCACGTGATCAGTGCATGATCAGCCACGTGATCAGTTCATGATAGCCACGTGATCAGTGCATGATCAGTCACGTGATCAGTGCATGATCAGGCACGTGATCAGTGCATGATCAGCCACGTGATCAGTGCATGATAGCCACGTGATCAGTGCATGATCAGTCACCTGATGGGTGTATGATCAGTCACGTGACCAGTACATGGTAGCTACATGATCATTGCATGATCAGCCACGTGAGTAGTGCATGATAGCCACGTGATCAGTGCATGATCAGTCACGTGATCAGTGCATGATCAGTCACGTGATCAGTGCATGATCAGTCACGTGATCAGTGCATGATCAGCCACGTGATCAGTGCATGATCAGTCACGTGATCAGTGCATGATCATCCACGTGATCAGTGCATGATCAGTCACGTGATCAGTGCATGATATAGACGTGATCAGTGCATGATCAGTCACGTGATCAGTGCATGATCAGCCACGTGATCAGTGCATGATCAGTCACGTGATCAGTGCATGATCAGTCACGTGACCAGTACATGGTAGCTACATGATCAGTGCATGATCAGCCACGTGATCAGTGCATGATAGCCACGTGATCAGTGCATGATAGTCACGTGATCAGTGCATGATCAGTCACGTGATCAGTGCATGATCAGCCACGTGATCAGTGCATGATCAGCCACGTGATCAGTGCATGATAGCCACGTGATCAGTGCATGATCAGTCACGTGATCAGTGCATGATCAGGCACGTGATCAGTGCATGATCAGCCACGTGATCAGTGCATGATAGCCACGTGATCAGTGCATGATCAGTCACGTGATCAGTGCATGATCAGTCACTGACCAGTACATGGTAGCTACGTGATCAGTGCATGATCAGCCACGTGATCAGTGCATGATAGCCACGTGATCAGTGCATGATCAGTCACGTGATCAGTGCATGATCAGTCACGTGATCAGTGCATGATCAGCCACGTGATCAGTGCATGATCAGCCACGTGATCAGTGCATGATCAATTACGTGATCAGTGCATGATCAGTCACGTGACCAGTACATGGTAGCTACGTGATCATTGCATGATCAGCCACGTGATCAGTGCATGATAGCCACGTGATCAGTGCATGATCAGTCACGTGATCAGTGCATGATCAGTCACGTGATCAGTGCATGATCAGCCACGTGATCAGTGCATGATCAGTCACGTGATCAGTGCATGATAGCTACGTGATCAGTGCATGATCAGCCACGTGATCAGTGCATGATAGCCACGTGATCAGTGCATGATCAGTCACGTGATCAGTGTATGATCAGCCACGTGATCAGTGCATGAGTGCCACGTGATCAGTGCATGATCAGTCACGTGACAGTGCATGATCAGCCACGTGATCAGTGCATGATCAGCCACGTGATCAGTGCATGATAGCCACGTGATCAGTGCATGATCAGTCACGTGATCAGTGCATGATCAGCCACGTGATCAGTGCATGATAGCCACGTGATCAGTGCATGATCAGTCACGTGATCAGTGCATGATCAGTCACGTGATCAGTGCATGATCAGCCACGTGATCAGTGCATGATCAGTCACGTGATCAGTGCATGATCAGTCACGTGATCAGTGCATGATCAGCCACGTGATCAGTGCATGATCAGTCATGTGTCAGTGCATGATAGCCCGTGATCAGTGCATGATCAGTCCCGTGATCAGTGCATGATCAGCCACGTGATCAGTGCATGATAGCCACGTGATCAGTGCATGATCAGTCACGTGATCAGTGCATGATCAGCCACGTGATCAGTGCATGATCAGCCACGTGATCAGTGCATGATCAGTCACGTGATCAGTGCATGATCAGCCACGTGATCAGTGCATGATATCCAAGTGATCAGTGCATGATCAGTCACGTGATCAGTGTATGATCAGCCACGTGAACAGTGCATGCTCAGTCACGTGATCAGGGCCTGCTGAGCTGCGTGATTACTGTCTGCTCATCTGCTTGACAATTGCCAGCTGAGCTGCACGATTCCTGCCTGTCATCTGCTTGACAATTGCCAGCTGTGCTGCGTAATTCCTGCCTGCTCAGCTGCTTGATTATTGCCAGCTGAGCAGCATGATTCCTCACAGCTGAGTTCCATGATTATTGCCTGCTGACTGTTTGATTCGTGCCTACTCAGCTCTTTGTTTATTGCCTCCAGAGGCACATGATCAGTGTATGATAGCAAACATGATCAGCGCATGATCAGTCACATGATCAGCGCCATTAAGTCACGTGATCACTACATGATAGTCATGTGATCAGTCCATGCTCAGTCACGGTATCAGTGCATGATCAGCCACGTGATCAGTGCATGATCAGCCACGTGATCAGTGCATGATAGCCACGTGATCAGTGCATGATAGTCACGTGATCAGTGCATGATCAGCCACGTGATCAGTGCATGATAGCCACGTGATCAGTGCATGATCAGTCACGTGATCAGTGCATGATAGGCACGTGATCAGTGCATGATCAGCCACGTGATCAGTGCATGATAGCCACGTGATCAGTGCATGATCAGTCACGTGATCAGTGCATGATCAGTCACGTGACCAGTACATGGTAGCTACATGATCATTGCATGATCAGCCACGTGAGTAGTGCATGATAGCCACGTGATCAGTGCATGATCAGTCACGTGATCAGTGCATGATCAGTCATGTGATCAGTGCATGATCAGGCACGTGATCAGTGCATGATCAGCCACGTGATCAGTGCATGATAGCCACGTGATCAGTGCATGATCAGTCACGTGATCAGTGCATGATCAGTCACGTGATCAGTGCATGATAGCCACGTGATCAGTGCATGATCAGCCACGTGATCAGTGCATGATAGCAACGTGATCAGTGCATGATCAGTCACGTGATCAGTGCATGATCAGCCACGTGATCAGTGCATGATCAGCCACGTGATCAGTGCATGATAGCCACGTGATCAGTGCATGATCAGTCACGTGATCAGTGCATGATCAGTCACGTGATCAGTGCATGATCAGTCACGTGATCAGTGCATGATCAATTACGTGATCAGTGCATGATCAGTCACGTGATCAGTGCATGATAGCTACGTGATCATTGCATGATCAGCCACGTGATCAGTGCATGATAGCCACGTGATCAGTGCATGATAGCCACGTGATCAGTGCATGATCAGTCACGTGATCGTGTGTGATCAGCCACGTGATCAGTGCATGATATCCACGTGATCAGTGCATGATAGCCACGTGATCAGTGCATGAGAGCCACGTGATCAGTGCATGATCAGTCACGTGATCATGTGTGATCAGCCACGTGATCAGTGCATGATCAGCCACGTGATCAGTGCATGATCAATTACGTGATCAGTGCATGATCAGTCACGTGACCAGTACATGGTTGCTACGTGATCGTTGCATGATCAGCCACGTGATCAGTGCATGATAGCCACGTGATCAGTGCATGATCAGTCACGTGATCAGTGCATGATCAGTCACGTGATCAGTGCATGATCATTCACGTGATCAGTGCATGATCAGTCACGTGATCAGTATATGGTAGCTACGTGATCATTGCATGACAGCCACGTGATCAGTGCATGATAGCCACGTGATCAGTGCATGATCAGTTACGTGATCAGTGTATGATCAGCCACGTGATCAGTGCATGAGTGCCACGTGATCAGTGCATGATAGTCACGTGACAGTGTGTGATCAGCCACGTGATCAGTGCATGATCAGCCACGTGATCAGTGCATGATAGCCACGTGATCAGTGCATGATCAGTCACGTGATCAGTGCATGATCAGCCACGTGATCAGTGCATGATCAGTCACGTGATCAGTGCATGATCAGCCACGTGATCAGTGCATGATATCCACGTGATCAGTGCATGATCAGTCACGTGACCAGTACATGGCTACGTGATCAGTGCATGATCAGCCACGTGATCAGTGCATGATAGCCACGTGATCAGTGCATGATCAGTCACATGATCAGTGCATGATCATCCACGTGATCAGTGCATGATCAGTCATGTGATCAGTGCATGATATAGACGTGATCAGTGCATGATCAGTCACGTGATCAGTGCATGATCAGCCACGTGATCAGTGCATGATAGCCAGTGATCAGTGCATGATAGCCAGTGATCAGTGCATGATCAGTCACGTGATCAGTGCATGATCAGCCACGTGATCAGTGCATGATAGCCACGTGATCAGTGCATGATCAGCCACGTGATCAGTGCATGATCAGTTACGTGATCAGTGTATGATCAGCCACGTGATCAGTGCATGGTCAGACACGTGAACAGTGTATGATCAGCCACGTGATCAGTGCATGATAGCCACGTGATCAGTGCATGATCAGTTACGTGATCAGTGTATGATCAGCCACGTGAACAGTGCATGCTCAGTCACGTGATCAGGGCCTGCTGAGCTGCGTGATTACTGTCTGCTCATCTGCTTGACAATTGCCAGCTGAGCTGCACGATTCCTGCCTGTCATCTGCTTGACAATTGCCAGCTGTGCTGCGTAATTCCTGCCTGCTCAGCTGCTTGATTATTGCCAGCTGAGCAGCATGATTCCTCACACCTGAGTTCCATGATTATTGCCTGCTGACTGTTTGATTCGTGCCTACTCAGCTCTTTGTTTATTGCCTCCAGAGGCACATGATCAGTGTATGATAGCAAACATGATCAGCGCATGATCAGTCACATGATCAGCGCCATTAAGTCACGTGATCACTACATGATAGTCATGTGATCAGTCCATGCTCAGTCACGGTATCAGTGCATGATCAGCCACGTGATCAGTGCATGATCTGTCACATGATCAGTGTATGTTCATCCACGTGATCAGTGCATGGGCAGTCATGTGATCAGTGCATGATATAGACGTGATCAGTGCATGATCAGTACGTGATCAGTGCATGATAGCCACGTGATCAGTGCATGATCAGTCACCTGATGGGTGTATGATCATTCACGTGACCTGTACATGGTAGCTACATGATCATTGCATGATCAGCCACGTGAGTAGTGCACGATAGCCACGTGATCAGTGCATGATCAGTCACGTGATCAGTGCATGATCAGTCACGTGATCAGTGCATGATCAGGCACGTGATCAGTGCATGATCAGCCACGTGATCAGTGCATGATAGCCACGTGATCAGTGCATGATCAGTCACGTGATCAGTGCATGATCAGTCACGTGATCAGTGCATGATCATTTACGTGATCAGTGCATGATCAGTCACGTGACCAGTATATGTAGCTATGTGATCATTCCATGACAGCCACGTGAGCAGTGCATGATAGCCACGTGATGTGTGCATGATCAGTTACGTGAGCAGTGTATGATCAGCCACGTGATCAGTGCATGAGTGCCACGTGATCAGTGCATGATAGTCACGTGACAGTGTGTGATCAGCCACGTGATCAGTGCATGATCAGCCACGTGATCAGTGCATGATAGCCACGTGATCAGTGCATGATCAGTTACCAGAGCAGTGTATGATCAGCCACGTGATCAGTGCATGGTCAGACACGTGAACAGTGTATGATCAGCCACGTGATCAGTGCATGATATCCACGTGATCAGTGCATGATCATCACGTGATCAGTGTATGATCAGCCACGTGAACAGTGCATGCTCAGTCACGTGATCGGGGCCTGCTGAGCTGCGTGATTACTGTCTGCTCATCTGCTTGACAATTGCCAGCTGAGCTGCACGATTCCTGCCTGTCATCTGCTTGACAATTGCCAGCTGTGCTGCGTAATTCCTGCCTGCTCAGCTGCTTGATTATTGCCAGCTGAGCAGCATGATTCCTCACACCTGAGTTCCATGATTATTGCCTGCTGACTGTTTGATTCGTGCCTACTCAGCTCTTTGTTTATTGCCTCCAGAGGCACATGATCAGTGTATGATAGCAAACATGATCAGTGCATGATCAGTCACATGATCAGTGCCATTAAGTCACGTGATCACTACATGATAGTCATGTGATCAGTCCAAGCTCAGTCACGGTATCAGTGCATGATCAGCCACGTGATCAGTGCATGATCAGCCACGTGATCAGTGCATGATAGCTACGTGATCAGTGCATGATCAGTCACGTGATCAGTGCATGACCAGGCACGTGATCAGTGCATGATCAGCCACGTGATCAGTGCATGATAGCCACGTGATCAGTGCATGATCAGTCACGTGATCAGTACATGATCAGTCACGTGAACAGTGCATGATCATTTACGTGATCTGTGCATGATCAGTCACGTGACCAGTATATGGTAGCTACGTGATCATTCCATGACAGCCACGTGAGCAGTGCATGATAGCCACGTGATGTGTGCATAATGAGTTACATGAGCAGAGTATGATCAGCCACGTGATCAGTGCATGAGTGCCACGTGATCAGTGCATGATATGTCACGTGACAGGTGGGTGATCAGCCACGTGAACAGTGCATGTTCAGCCACGTGATCAGTGCATGATAGCCACGTGATCAGTGCATGATCAGTTACCAGAGCAGTGTATGATCAGCCACGTGATCAGTGCATGGTCAGACACGTGAACAGTGTATGATCAGCCACGTGATCAGTGCATGATATCCAAGTGATCAGTGCATGATCATCACGTGATCAGTGTATGATCAGCCACGTGAACAGTGCATGCTCAGTCACGTGATCAGGGCCTGCTGAGCTGCGTGATTACTGTCTGCTCATCTGCTTGACAATTGCCAGCTGAGCTGCACGATTCCTGCCTGTCATCTGCTTGACAATTGCCAGCTGTGCTGCGTAATTCCTGCCTGCTCAGCTGCTTGATTATTGCCAGCTGAGCAGCATGATTCCTCACAGCTGAGTTCCATGATTATTGCCTGCTGACTGTTTGATTCGTGCCTACTCAGCTCTTTGTTTTTGCCTCCAGAGGCACATGATCAGTGTATGATAGCAAACATGATCAGTGCATGATCAGTCACATGATCAGCGCCATTAAGTCACGTGATCACTACATGATAGTCATGTGATCAGTCCATGCTCAGTCACGGTATCAGTGCATGATCAGCCACGTGATCAGTGCATGATCAGCCACGTGATCAGTTCATGATAGCTACGTGATCAGTGCATGATCAGTCACGTGATCAGTGCATGACCAGGCAGGTGATCAGTGCATGATCAGCCACGTGATCAGTGCATGATAGCCACGTGATCAGTGCATGATCAGTCACCTGATGGGTGTATGATCAGTCACGTGACCAGTACATGGTAGCTACATGATCATTGCATGATCAGCCACGTGAGTAGTGCATGATAGCCACGTGATCAGTGCATGATCAGTCACGTGATCAGTGCATGATCAGTCATGTGATCAGTGCATGATCAGGCACGTGATCAGTGCATGATCAGCCACGTGATCAGTGCATGATAGCCACGTGATCAGTGCATGATCAGTCACGTGATCAGTGCATGATCAGTCACGTGATCAGTGCATGATCAGCCACGTGATCAGTGCATGATCAGCCACGTGATCAGTGCATGATCAATTACGTGATCAGTGCATGATCAGTCACGTGACCAGTACATGGTAGCTACGTGATCATTGCATGATCAGCCACGTGAGCAGTGCATGATAGCCACGTGATCAGTGCATGATCAGTCACGTGATCAGTGCATGATCATCCGGGTGATCAGTGCATGATCAGTCACGTGATCAGTGCATGATATAGACGTGATCAGTGCATGATCAGTCACGTGATCAGTGCATGATCAGCCACGTGATCAGTGCATGATAGCCATTGATCAGTGCATGATAGCCAGTGATCAGTGCATGATCAGTCACGTGATCAGTGCATGATCAGCCACGTGATCAGTGCATGATAGCCACTGATCAGTGCATGATCAGCCACGTGATCAGTGCATGATCAGTTACGTGAGCAGTGTATGATCAGCCACGTGATCAGTGCATGGTCAGACACGTGAACAGTGTATGATCAGCCACGTGATCAGTGCATGATAGCCACGTGATCAGTGCATGATCAGTTACGTGATCAGTGTATGATCAGCCACGTGAACAGTGCATGCTCAGTCACGTGATCTGGGCCTGCTGAGCTGCGTGATTACTGTCTGCTCATCTGCTTGACAATTGCCAGCTGAGCTGCACGATTGCTGCCTGTCATCTGCTTGACAATTGTCAGCTGTGCTGCGTAATTCCTGCCTGCTCAGCTGCTTGATTATTGCCAACTGAGCAGCATGATTCCTAACAGCTGAGTTCCATGATTATTTCCTGCTGACTGTTTGATTCGTGACTACTCAGCTCTTTGTTTATTGCCTCCAGAGGCACATGATCAGTGTATGATAGCAAACATGATCAGCGCATGATCAGTCACATGATCAGTGCCATTAAGTCACGTGATCACTACATGATAGTCATGTGATCAGTCCATGCTCAGTCACGGAATCAGTGCATGATCAGCCACGTGATCAGTGCATGATCTGTCACATGATTAGTGTATGATCATCCACGTGATCAGTGCATGGGCAGTCATGTGATCAGTGCATGTTATAGACGTGATCAGTGCATGATCAGTCACGTGATCAGTGCATGATAGCCACGTGATCAGTGCATGATCAGTCACGTGATCAGTGCATGATCAGTCACGTGATCAGTGCATGATCAGTCACGTGATCAGTGCATGATCAGCCACGTGATCAGTGCATGATCAGTCACGTGATCAGTGCATGGTAGCTTCGTGATCATTGCATGATCAGCCACGTGATCAGTGCATGATAGCCACGTGATCAGTGCATGATCAGCCACGTGATCAGTGCATGATCAGTCACGTGATCAGTGCATGATCAGTCACGTGATCAGTGCATGATCAGCCACGTGATCAGTGCATGATCAGTCGTGTGTCAGTGCATGATAGCCCGTGATCAGTGCATGATCAGTCCGTGATCAGTGCATGATCAGCCACGTGATCAGTGCATGATAGCCACGTGATCAGTGCATGATCAGTCACGTGATCAGTGCATGATCAGTCACGTGATCAGTGTGTGATCAGCCACGTGAACAGTGCATGCTCAGTCACGTGATCAGGGCCTGCTGAGCTGCGTGATTACTGTCTGCTCATCTGCTTGACAATTGCCAGCTGAGCTGCACGATTCCTGCCTGTCATTCCCTTGACAATTGCCACCTGTGCTGCGTAATTCCTGCCTGCTCATCTACTTGATTATTGCCAGCTGAGCAGCATGATTTCTCAGAGCTGAGTTCCATGATTATCGCATGCTGACTGATTCATGCCTACTCAGCTCTATGTTCATTGCCTCCAGAGGCACATGATCAGTGTATGACACCAAACATGAACAGCACATGATCAGTCACATGATCAGTGCATGATAAGCCACGTGATCAGTGCATGATCAGTCATGTGATCAGTGCATGATCAGTCACGTGATCAGTACATGGTAGCTGTGTGATCAGTGCATGATCAGCCACGTGATCAGTGCATGATCAGTCACGTGATCAGTGCATGATCAGTCACGTGATCAGTGTGTGATCAGCCACGTGATCAGTGCATGATATCCACGTGATCAGTGCATGATAGCCACGTGATCAGTGCATGATCAGCCACATGATCAGTGCATGATCAGCCACGTGATCAGTGCATGATCAGTCACGTGATCAGTGCATGATCAGTCACGTGACCAGTACATGGTAGCTACATGATCATTGCATGATCAGCCACGTGATCAGTGCATGATAGCCACGTGCTCAGTGCATGATAGCCACGTGATCAGTGCATGATCAGTCACGTGATCAGTGCATGATCAGTCACGTGATCAGTGCATGATCAGTCACGTGATCAGTGCATGATCAGCCACGTGATCAGTGCATGATCAGTCACGTGATCAGTGCATGATAGCTACGTGATCAGTGCATGATCAGCCACGTGATCAGTGCATGATAGCCACGTGATCAGTGCATGATAGCCACGTGATCAGTGCATGATAGCCACGTGATCAGTGCATGATCAGTCACGTGATCAGTGCATGATCAGTCACTGATCGTGTGTGATCAGCCACGTGATCAGTGCATGATCAGCCACGTGATCAGTGCATGATCAGTCACGTGATCAGTGCATGATCAGTCACGTGATCAGTGCATGGTAGCTACGTGATCAGTGCATGATCAGCCACGTGATCAGTGCATGATAGCCACGTGATCAGTGCATGATCAGTCACGTGATACGTGTGTGATCAGCCACGTGATCAGTGCATGATATCCACGTGATCAGTGCATGATCAGCCACGTGATCAGTGCATGATAGCCACGTGATCAGTGCATGATCAGTCACCTGATGGTTGCATGATCAGTCACGTGACCAGTACATGGTAGCTACGTGATCAGTGCATGATCAGCCACGTGATCAGTGCATGATAGCCACGTGATCAGTGCATGATCAGTCACGTGATCAGTGCATGATCAGTCACGTGATCAGTGCATGATCAGGCACGTGATCAGTGCATGATCAGCCACGTGATCAGTGCATGATAGCCACGTGATCAGTGCATGATCAGTCACGTGATCAGTGCATGATCAGTCACGTGATCAGTGCATGATCAGCCACGTGATCAGTGCATGATCAGCCACGTGATCAGTGCATGATCAGCCACGTGATCAGTGCATGATCAGCCACGTGATCAGTGCATGATAGCCACGTGATCAGTGCATGATCAGCCACGTGAGCAGTGCATGATCAGCCACGTGATCAGTGCATGGTCAGACACGTGAACAGTGTATGATCAGCCACGTGATCAGTGCATGATATCCAAGTGATCAGTGCATGATCATCACGTGATCAGTGTATGATCAGCCACGTGAACAGTGCCTGCTCAGTCACGTGATCAGGGCCTGCTGAGCTGCGTGATTACTGTCTGCTCATCTGCTTGACAATTGCCAGCTGAGCTGCACGATTCCTGCCTGTCATCTGCTTGACAATTGCCAGCTGTGCTGCGTAATTCCTGCCTGCTAGCTGCTTGATTATTGCCAGCTGAGCAGCATGATTCCTCACACCTGAGTTCCATGATTATTGCCTGCTGACTGTTTGATTTGTGCCTACTCAGCTCTTTGTTTATTGCCTCCAGAGGCACATGATCAGTGTATGATAGCAAACATGATCAGCGCATGATCAGTCACATGATCAGCGCCATTAAGTCACGTGATCACTACATGATAGACATGTGATCAGTCCATGCTCAGTCACGGTATCAGTGCATGATCAGCCACGTGATCAGTGCATGATCTGTCACATGATTAGTGTATGATCATCCACGTGATCAGTGCATGGGCAGTCATGTGACCAGTGCATGATATAGACGTGATCAGTTCATGATCAGTCTCGTGATCAGTGCATGATAGCCACGTGATCAGTGCATGATCAGTCACCTGATGGGTGTATGATGATTCACGTGACCTGTACATGGTAGCTACATGATCATTGCATGATCAGCCACGTGAGTAGTGCATGATAGCCACGTGATCAGTGCATGATCAGTCACGTGATCAGTGCATGATCAGTCATGTGATCAGTGCATGATCAGGCACGTGATCAGTGCATGATCAGCCACGTGATCAGTGCATGATAGCCACGTGATCAGTGCATGATCAGTCACGTGATCAGTGCATGATCAGTCACGTGATCAGTGCATGATCAGCCACGTGATCAGTGCATGATCAGTCACGTGATCAGTATATGTAGCTACGTGATCAGTGCATGACAGCCACGTGATCAGTGCATGATAGCCACGTGATCAGTGCATGATCAGTTACGTGATCAGTGCATGATCAGCCACGTGATCAGTGCATGAGTGCCACGTGATCAGTGCATGATAGTCACGTGACAGATGTGTGATCAGCCACGTGATCAGTGCATGATCAGCCACGTGATCAGTGCATGATAGCCACGTGATCAGTGCATGATCAGTTACGTGATCAGTGCATGATCAGCCACGTGATCAGTGCATGATCAGTCACGTGATCAGTGCATGATCAGCCACGTGATCAGTGCATGATCAGCCACGTGATCAGTGCATGATAGCCACGTGATCAGTGCATGATCAGTCACGTGATCAGTGCATGATCAGTCACGTGATCAGTGCATGATCAGCCACGTGATCAGTGCATGATAGCCACGTGATCAGTGCATGATCAGTCACGTGATCAGTGCATGATCAGTCACGTGACAGTGCATGGTAGCTACGTGATCAGTGCATGATCAGCCACGTGATCAGTGCATGATAGCCACGTGATCAGTGCATGATCAGTCACGTGATCAGTGCATGATCAGTCACGTGATCAGTGCATGATCAGGCACGTGATCAGTGCATGATCAGCCACGTGATCAGTGCATGATAGCCACGTGATCAGTGCATGATCAGTCACGTGATCAGTGCATGATCAGTCACGTGATCAGTGCATGATCAGTCACGTGATCAGTGCATGATCAGTCACGTGATCAGTGCATGATCAATTACGTGATCAGTGCATGATCAGTCACGTGACCAGTACATGGTAGCTACGTGATCATTGCATGAACAGCCGCGTGAGCAGTGCATGATAGCCACGTGATCAGTGCATGATCAGTCACGTGATCAGTGTATGATCATCCGCGTGATCAGTGCATGATCAGTCATGTGATCAGTGCATGATATAGACGTGATCAGTGCATGATCAGTCACGTGATCAGTGCATGATCAGCCACGTGATCAGTGCATGATAGCCATTGATCAGTGCATGATAGCCACGTGATCAGTGCATGATCAGTCACGTGATCAGTGCATGATCAGCCACGTGATCAGTGCATGATAGCCACGTGATCAGTGCATGATAAGCCACGTGATCAGTGCATGATCAGTTACGTGATCAGTGCATGATCAGCCACGTGATCAGTGCATGATCAGTCACGTGATCAGTGTATGATCAGCCACGTGAACAGTGCATGCTCAGTCACGTGATCAGGGCCTGCTGAGCTGCGTGATTACTGTCTGCTCATCTGCTTGACAATTGCCAGCTGAGCTGCACGATTCCTGCCTGTCATCTGCTTGACAATTGCCAGCTGTGCTGCGTAATTCCTGCCTGCTCAGCTGCTTGATTATTGCCAGCTGAGCAGCATGATTCCTCACAGCTGAGTTCCATGATTATTGCCTGCTGACTGTATGATTCGTGCCTACTCAGCTCTTTGTTTATTGCCTCCAGAGGCACATGATCAGTGTATGATAGCAAACATGATCAGCGCATGATCAGTCACATGATCAGCGCCATTAAGTCACGTGATCACAACATGATAGTCATGTGATCAGTCCATGCTCAGTCACGGTATCAGTGCATGATCAGCCACGTGATCAGTGCATGATCAGTCACGTGATCAGTGTATGATCAGCCACGTGATCAGTGCATGATATCCAACTGATCAGTGCATGATCAGTCACGTGATCAGTGCATGATCAGTCACGTGATCAGTGCATGATCAGCCACGTGATCAGTGCATGATAGCCACGTGATCAGTGCATGATCAGTCACGTGATCAGTGCATGATCAGCCACGTGATCAGTGCATGATCAGCCACGTGATCAGTGCATGATCAGTCACGTGATCAGTGCATGATAGCCACGTGATCAGTGCATGATCAGCCACGTGATCAGTGCATGGCAGTCACGTGATCAGTGCATGATCAGCCACGTGATCAGTGCATGATCAGTTACGTGATCAGTGCAAGATCAGCTGAGCTGCACGATTCCTGCCTGTCATCTGCTTGACAATTGCCACCTGTGCTGCGTAATTCCTGCCTGCTCATCTGCTTGATTATTGCCAGCTGAGCAGCATGATTTCTCAGAGGTGAGTTCCATGATTATAGCCTGCTGACTGATTCCTGCCTACTCAGCTCTATGTTCATTGCCTCCAGAGGCACATGATCAGTGTATGACACCAAACATGATCAGTGCATGATCAGTCACATGATCAGTGCATGATAAGCCACGTGATCAGTGCATGATCAGTCATGTGATCAGTGCATGATCAGTCACGTGACCAGTACATGGTAGCTGCGTGATCAGTGCATGATCAGCCACGTGATCAGTGCATGATAGCCACGTGATCAGTGCATGATCAGCCACGTGATCAGTGCATGATCAGTCACGTGATCAGTGCATGATCAGTCACGTGACAGTGCATGATCAGCCACGTGATCAGTGCATGATAGCCACGTGATCAGTGCATGATAGCCACGTGATCAGTGCATGATCAGTCACGTGATCAGTGCATGATCAGCCACGTGATCAGTGCATGATAGCCACGTGATCAGTGCATGATAGCCACGTGATCAGTGCATGATCAGCCACGTGATCAGTGCATGATAGCCACGTGATCAGTGCATGATCAGTCACGTGATCGTGCATGATCAGCCACGTGATCAGTGCATGATCAGCCACGTGATCAGTGCATGATCAATCACGTGATCAGTGCATGATCAGCCACGTGATCAGTGCATGATAGCCACGTGATCAGTGCATGATAGCCACGTGATCAGTGCATGATAGCCACGTGATCAGTGCATGATCAGTCACGTGATCATGTGTGATCAGCCACGTGATCAGTGCATGATCAGCCACGTGATCAGTGCATGATCAGTCACGTGATCAGTGCATGATCAGCCACGTGATCAGTGCATGATCAGCCACGTGATCAGTGCATGATAGTCACGTGATCAGTGCATGATAGTCACGTGATCAGTGCATGATCAGCCACGTGATCAGTGCATGATCAGTCACGTGATCAGTGCATGATCAGCCACGTGATCAGTGCATGATCAGTCACGTGATCAGTGCATGATCAGTCACGTGATCAGTACATGGTAGCTACGTGATCAGTGCATGATCAGCCACGTGATCAGTGCATGATAGCCACGTGATCAGTGCATGATCAGTCACGTGATCAGTGCATGATCAGCCACGTGATCAGTGCATGATCAGTCACGTGATCAGTGCATGATCAATTACGTGATCAGTGCATGATCAGTCACGTGATCAGTGCATGATAGCTACGTGATCAGTGCATGATCAGCCACGTGATCAGTGCATGATAGCCACGTGATCAGTGCATGATCAGTCACGTGATCAGTGTATGATCATCCACGTGATCAGTGCATGATCAGTCACGTGATCAGTGCATGATCAGACGTGATCAGTGCATGATCAGTCACGTGATCAGTGCATGATCAGCCACGTGATCAGTGCATGATCAGTCACGTGATCAGTGCATGATAGCTGTGTGATCAGTGCATGATCAGCCACGTGATCAGTGCATGATAGTCACGTGATCAGTGCATGATCAGCCACGTGATCAGTGCATGATCAGTCACGTGATCAGTGCATGATCAGTCACGTGATCAGTGCATGATAGCTACGTGATCAGTGCATGATCAGCCACGTGATCAGTGCATGATAGCCACGTGATCAGTGCATGATAGCCACGTGATCAGTGCATGATCAGTCACGTGATCAGTGCATGATCAGCCACGTGATCAGTGCATGATCAGTCACGTGATCAGTGCATGATCAATTACGTGATCAGTGCATGATCAGTCACGTGATCAGTGCATGATAGCTACGTGATCAGTGCATGATCAGCCACGTGATCAGTGCATGATAGCCACGTGATCAGTGCATGATCAGTCACGTGATCAGTGCATGATCAGCCACGTGATCAGTGCATGATCAGTCACGTGATCAGTGCATGATCAGTCACGTGACCAGTGCATGATAGCTACGTGATCAGTGCATGATCAGCCACGTGATCAGTGCATGATCAGTCACGTGATCAGTGCATGATCAGCCACGTGATCAGTGCATGATAGTCACGTGATCAGTGCATGATAGCTACGTGATCAGTGCATGATCAGCCACGTGATCAGTGCATGATAGCCACGTGATCAGTGCATGATCAGTCACGTGATCAGTGCATGATCAGCCACGTGATCAGTGCATGATCAGTCACGTGATCAGTGCATGATCAATTACGTGATCAGTGCATGATCAGTCACGTGATCAGTACATGGTAGCTACGTGATCATTGCATGATCAGCCACGTGATCAGTGCATGATAGCCACGTGATCAGTGCATGATCAGTCACGTGATCAGTGCATGATCCCACGTGATCAGTGCATGATCAGTCACGTGATCAGTGCATGATCAGACGTGATCAGTGCATGATCAGTCACGTGATCAGTGCATGATCAGCCACGTGATCAGTGCATGATAGCCACGTGATCAGTGCATGATAGCCAGTGATCAGTGCATGATCAGTCACGTGATCAGTGCATGATCAGTCACGTGATCAGTGCATGATAGCCACTGATCAGTGCATGATCAGTCACGTGATCAGTGCATGATCAGTCACGTGATCAGTGCATGATCAGTCACGTGATCAGTGCATGATCATCCACGTGATCAGTGCATGATCAGTCACGTGATCAGTGCATGATAGCACGTGATCAGTGCATGATCAGTCCCGTGATCAGTGCATGATCAGCCACGTGATCAGTGCATGATAGCCACGTGATCAGTGCATGATCAGTCACGTGATCAGTGCATGATCAGCCACGTGATCAGTGCATGATAGCCACGTGATCAGTGCATGACAATTACGTGATCAGTGCATGATCAGCCACGTGATCAGTGCATGATAGTCACGTGATCAGTGCATGATCAGTCACGTGATCAGTGTGTGATCAGCCACGTGAACAGTGCATGCTCAGTCACGTGATCAGGGCCTGCTGAGCTGCGTGATTACTGTCTGCTCATCTGCTTGACAATTGCCAGCTGAGCTGCACGATTCCTGCCTGTCATCTGCTTGACAATTGCCAGCTGTGCTGCGTAATTCCTGCCTGCTCAGCTACTTGATTATTGCCAGCTGAGCAGCATGATTTCTCACAGCTGAGTTCCATGATTATTGCCTGCTGACTGATTCCTGCCTACTCAGCTCTTTGTTCATTGCCTCCAGAGGCACATGATCAGTGTATGATACCAAACATGATCAGCACATGATCAGTCACATGATCAATGCATGATAAGCCACGTGATCAGTGCATGATCAGGCACGTGATCAGTGCATGATCAGTCACGTGATCAGTGCATGGTAGCTGCGTGATCAGTGCATGATCAGCCACGTGATCAGTGCATGATAGCCACGTGATCAGTGCATGATCAGTCACGTGATCAGTGCATGATCAGCCACGTGATCAGTGCATGATCAGTCACGTGATCAGTGCATGGTAGCTACGTGATCAGTGCATGATCAGCCACGTGATCAGTGCATGATAGCCACGTGATCAGTGCATGATAGCCACGTGATCAGTGCATGATCAGTCACGTGATCAGTGCATGATCAGCCACGTGATCAGTGCATGATCAGTCACGTGATCAGTGCATGATCATCCACGTGATCAGTGCATGATAGCCACGTGATCAGTGCATGATCAGCACGTGATCAGTGCATGATCAGTCATGTGATCAGTGCATGATAGCCCGTGATCAGTGCATGATCAGTCCCGTGATCAGTGCATGATCAGCCACGTGATCAGTGCATGATAGCCACGTGATCAGTGCATGATCAGTCACGTGATCAGTGCATGATCAGCCACGTGATCAGTGCATGATCAGTCACGTGATCAGTGCATGATCAGCCACGTGATCAGTGCATGATAGCCACGTGATCAGTGCATGATCAGTCCGTGATCAGTGCATGATCAATTACGTGATCAGTGCATGATCAGTCACGATCAGTACATGGTAGCTACGTGATCAGTGCATGATCAGCCACGTGATCAGTGCATGATAGCCACGTGATCAGTGCATGATCAGTCACGTGATCAGTGCATGATCAGTCACGTGATCAGTGCATGATCAGTCACGTGATCAGTGCATGATCAGTCACGTGATCAGTGCATGATCAGTCACGTGATCAGTGCATGATAGCTACGTGATCAGTGCATGATCAGCCACGTGATCAGTGCATGATAGCCACGTGATCAGTGCATGATCAGTCACGTGATCAGTGCATGATCAGCCACGTGATCAGTGCATGATCAGCCACGTGATCAGTGCATGATCAGTTACGTGATCAGTGCATGATCAGCCACGTGATCAGTGCATGATCAGTCACGTGATCAGTGCATGATCAGTCACGTGATCAGTGCATGATCAGCCACGTGATCAGTGCATGATCAGCCACGTGATCAGTGCATGATCAGCCACGTGATCAGTGCATGATCAGTCATGTGATCAGTGCATGATCAGTTACGTGATCAGTGCATGATCAGCCACGTGATCAGTGCATGATCAGCCACGTGATCAGTGCATGATCAGCCACGTGATCAGTGCTGAGTTCCATGATTTTTGCCTGCTGATTGTTTGATTCGTGCCTACTCAGCTCTTTGTTTATTGCCTCCAGAGGCACATGATCAGTGTATGATAGCAAACATGATCAGTGCATGATCAGTCACATGATCAGCGCATTAAGTCACGTCATGATCAGTGCATGATCAGTCACGTGATCAGTGCATGATCAGTCACGTGATCAGTGCATGATCAGCCACGTGATCAGTGCATGATCAGTCACGTGATCAGTGCATGATCAGCCACGTGATCAGTGCATGATAGTCACGTGATCAGTGCATGATCAGTCACGTGATCAGTGCATGATCAGCCACGTGATCAGTGCATGATCAGCCACGTGATCAGTGCATGATCAGTCACGTGATCAGTGCATGATCAGCCACGTGATCAGTGCATGATCAGTCACGTGATCAGTGCATGATCAGCCACGTGATCAGTGCATGATAGTCACGTGATCAGTGCATGATCAGTCACGTGATCAGTGCATGATCAGCCACGTGATCAGTGCATGATCAGCCACGTGATCAGTGCATGATCAGTCACGTGATCAGTGCATGATCAGCCACGTGATCAGTGCATGATCAGTCATGTGTCAGTGCATGATAGCCCGTGATCAGTGCATGATCAGTCCCGTGATCAGTGCATGATCAGCCACGTGATCAGTGCATGATAGCTACGTGATCAGTGCATGATCAGTCACATGATCAGTGCATGATCAGTCACGTGATCAGTGTGTGATCAGCCACGTGAACAGTGCATGCTCAGTCACGTGATCAGGGCCTGCTGAGCTGCGTGATTACTGTCTGCTCATCTGCTTGACAATTGCCAGCTGAGCTGCACGATCCTGCCTGTCATCTGCTTGACAATTGCCACCTGTGCTGCGTAATTCCTGCCTGCTCATCTACTTGATTATTGCCAGCTGAGCAGCATGATTTCTCAGAGCTGAGTTCCATGATTATAGCCTGCTGACTGATTCCTGCCTACTCAGCTCTATGTTCATTGCCTCCAGAGGCACATGATCAGTGTATGACACCAAACATGATCAGCACATGATCAGTCACATGATCAGTGCATGATAAGCCACGTGATCAGTGCATGATCAATTATGTGATCAGTGCATGATCAGTCATGTGACCAGTACATGGTAGCTGCGTGATCATTGCATGATCAGCCACGTGATCAGTGCATGATAGCCACGTGATCAGTGCATGATCAGCCACGTGATCAGTGCATGATCAGTCACGTGATCAGTGCATGATCAGTCACGTGACAGTGCATGATCAGCCACGTGATCAGTGCATGATAGCCACGTGATCAGTGCATGATAGCCACGTGATCAGTGCATGATCAGTCACGTGATCAGTGTGTGATCAGCCACGTGATCAGTGCATGATAGCCACGTGATCAGTGCATGATAGCCACGTGATCAGTGCATGATAGCCACGTGATCAGTGCATGATAGCCACGTGATCAGTGCATGATCAGTCACGTGATCAGTGCATGATCAGCCACGTGATCAGTGCATGATCAGCCACGTGATCAGTGCATGATCAATTACGTGATCAGTGCATGATCAGCCACGTGATCAGTGCATGATAGCCACGTGATCAGTGCATGACAGCCACGTGATCAGTGCATGATAGCCACGTGATCAGTGCATGATCAGTCACGTGATCATGTGTGATCAGCCACGTGATCAGTGCATGATCAGCCACGTGATCAGTGCATGATCAGTCACGTGATCAGTGCATGATCAGCCACGTGATCAGTGCATGATCAGTTACGTGATCAGTGCATGATAGTCACGTGATCAGTGCATGGTAGTTACGTGATCAGTGCATGATCAGCCACGTGATCAGTGCATGATCAGCCACGTGATCAGTGCATGATCAGTCACGTGATCAGTGCATGATCAGCCACGTGATCAGTGCATGATCAATTACGTGATCAGTGCATGATCAGTCACGTGATCAGTGCATGGTAGCTACGTGATCAGTGCATGATCAGCCATGTGATCAGTGCATGATAGCCACGTGATCAGTGCATGATCAGTCACGTGATCAGTGCATGATCAGCCACGTGATCAGTGCATGATCAGTCACGTGATCAGTGCATGATCAATTACGTGATCAGTGCATGATCAGTCACGTGACCAGTACATGGTAGCTACGTGATCATTGCATGATCAGCCACGTGATCAGTGCATGATAGCCACGTGATCAGTGCATGATCAGTCACGTGATCAGTGCATGATCATCCACGTGATCAGTGCATGATCAGTCACGTGATCAGTGCATGATCAGACGTGATCAGTGCATGATCAGTCACGTGATCAGTGCATGATCAGCCACGTGATCAGTGCATGATAGCCACGTGATCAGTGCATGATAGCCAGTGATCAGTGCATGATCAGTCACGTGATCAGTGCATGATCAGCCACGTGATCAGTGCATGATTGCCACTCATCAGTGCATGATCAGTCACGTGATCAGTGCATGATCAGTCAAGTGATCAGTGCATGATCAGTCACGTGATCAGTGCATGATCAGCCACGTGATCAGTGCATGATCAGTCATGTAATCAATGCATGATAGCACCGTGATCAGTGCATGATCAGTCACGTGATGAGTGTATGATCAGCCACGTGATCAGTGCAAGATAGCCACGTGATCAGTGCATGATCAGTCACATGATCAGTGCATGATCAGCCACGTGATCAGTGCATGATAGCCACGTGATCAGTGCATACAATTATGTGATCAGTGCATGATCAATCACGTGATGAGTGCATGAGTGCCACGTGATCAGTGCATGATCAGTCACGTGATAGGTGTGTGATCATCCACGTGAACAGTGCATGCTCAGTCACGTGATCAGGGCCTGCTGAGCTGCGTGATTACTGTCTGCTCATCTGCTTGACAATTGCCAGCTGAGCTGCACGATTCCTGCCTGTCATCTCCTTGACAATTGCCACTGTGCTGCATAATTCCTGCCTGCTCATCTACTTGATTATTGCCAGCTGAGCAGCATGATTTCTCAGAGCTGAGTTCCATGATTATTGCCTGCTGACTGATTCCTGCCTACCCAGCTCTGTGTTCATTGCCTCCAGAGGCACATGATCAGTGTATGATACCAAACATGATCAGCACATGATGAGTCACATGATCAATGCATGATAAGCCAGGTGATCAGTGCATGATCAGCACGTGAGCAGTGCATGATCAGTCATGTGACCAGTGCATGATAGCTGCGTGATCATTGCATGATCAGCCACGTGATCAGTGCATGATAGCCACGTGATCAGTTCATGATCAGCCACGTGATCAGTGCATGATCAGTCACGTGATCAGTGCATGATCAGCCACGTGATCAGTGCATGATCAGTCACGTGACCAGTACATGGTAGCTACGTGATCATTGCATGATTAGCCACGTGATCAGTGCATGATAGCACGTGATCAGTGCATGATAGACACGTGATCAGTGCATGATCAGTCACGTGATCAGTGCATGATCAGCCACATGATCAGTGCATGACTAGGCACGTGATCAGTGTATGACCAGCCACATGATCAGTGCATGATAGCCACGTGATCAGTGCATGATCATGCACGTGATCAGTGCATGATGAGTCATGTAGTCAATGCATTATAGCGCCACAATCAGTGCACGATCAGTCCCATGATGAGTGTATGATCAGCCAAGTGACCAGTGCAAGATAGCTACGTGATCAGTGCATGATCAGTCACATGATCAGTGCATGATCAGCCACGTCATCAGTGCATGATAGCCACGTGACCAGTGCATACAATTACGTGATCAGTGCATGTGCAATCACGTGATCTGTGCATGAGAGCCACATGATCAATGCATGATCATTCACGTGATAGGTGTGTGATCAGCGACGTGAACAGTGAATGCCCAGTCACGTGATCAGGGCCTGCTGAGCTGCGTGATTACTGTCTGCTCATCTGCTTGACAATTGCCAGCTGAGCTGCACGATTCCTGCCTGTCATCACCTTGACAATTGCCATCTGTGCTGCATAATTCCTGCCTGCTCATCTAGTTGATTATTGCCAGCTGAGCAGCATGATTTCTCAGAGCTGAGTTCCATGATTATTGCCTACTGAATCCTGCTTACTCAGCTCTTTGTTCATTGCCTCCAGAGGCACATAATCAGTGTATGACACCAAACATGATCAGCACATGATGAATCACATAATCAATGCATGATAAGCCAGGTGATCAGTGCATGATCAATTACGTGAACACTGCATGATCAGTCATGTGACCTGTACATTGTAGCTGCGTGATCATTGCATGATCAGCCACGTGAGCAGTGCATGATAGCCACGCGATCAGTGCATGATCAGTCACGTGATCAGTGCATGATCAGTCACGTGATCAGTGCATGATCAATTACCTGATCAGTGCATGATCAGTTATGTGACCAGTGCATGGTAGCTACGTGATCATTGCATGATCAGTCACGTGATCAGTGCATGATAGCCACTTGATCAGTGCATAATATCCACGTGATCAGTGCAGGATAGCCACGTGATCAGTGCATGAGAGCCACGTGATCAGGGCATGATAGCCACGTGATCAATACATGATCAGTCATGTGATACGTGTGTGATCAGCCACCGGATCAGTGCATGATGAGCCATGTGATCAGTGCAGGATCAATTACGTGATCAGTGCATGATCAGTCACGTGACCAGTATATGGTAGCTACGTGATCATTCCATGATCAGCCACGTGATCAGTGCATGATAGCCACGTGATCAGTGCATGATAGCCACGTGATAAGTGCATGATCAGTCATGTGATATGTGCATGATCAGCCACGTGATCAGTGCATGATATCCACGTGATCAGTGCATGATAGCCACGTGATCAGTGCATGATGCCACGTGATCAGTGCATGATCAGTCAAGTGATACATGTGTGATCAGCCACGTGATCAGTGCGTGATGAGCCATGTGATCAGTGCAGTATCAATTACGTGATCAATGCATGATCAGTCACGTGACCAGTACATGGTAGCTACGTGATCATTGCATGATCAGCCACGTGATCAGTGCATTATCAGTCACGTGATCAGTGCATGATCAGCCACGTGATCAGTGCATGATAGTCACGTGACCAGTACATGGTAGCTACGTGGTCATTGCATGATCAGCCATGTGAACCGTGCATGATAGCAACGAGATCAGTGCATGATCAGTCACGTGATCAGTGCATGATCAGCCACGTGAACAGTGCATGATAAGTCACCTGATCAGTGTATGATCAATTACGTGATCAGTGCATGATCACTCACCTGACCAGTACATGGTAGCTACGTGATCATTGCATGATCAGCCACGTGAGCAGAGCATTATAGCCACGTGATCACTGCATGATCTGTCAAATGATCAGTGTATGTTTCCCACGTGATCAGTGCATGGGCAGTCAGGTGATCAGTGCATGATACAGACGTGATCAGTGCAAGATCAGTCTCGTGATCAGTGTATGATCAACCACGAGATCAGTGCACGATAGCCAGGTAATGAGTGCACGATAGCCAGATGATCAGTGCGTTATCAGTCATCTGATCAGTGTTTGATCAGCCAAGTAATCAGTGCATGATTGCCAACTCATCAGTGCATGATCAGTCACGTGTTCAGTGCATGGTCAGTCACGTGATCAGTGCATGATCAGTCACGTGATCAGTGTATGATCATCCAGGTGATCAGTGCATGTTGAGTCATGTAATCAATGCATGATAGCACCATGATCAGTGCATGATCAGTCCCGTGATGAGTGTATGATCAGCCAAGTGATCAGTGCAAGATAGCTACGTGATCAGTGCACGATCAGTCACGTGATCAGTGCATGATCAGCCACGTCATCAGTGCATGATAGCCACGTGATCAGTGCATACAATTATGTGATCAGTGCATGCCCAATCACGTGATGAGTGCATGAGAGCCACGTGATAAGTGCATGATCAGTCACGTGATCAGTGTGTGATCATCCACGTGAACAGTGCATGATCAGTCACGTGATCAGGGCCTGCTGAGCTGCGTGATTACTGTCTGCTCATCTACTTGACAATTGCCAGCTGAGCTGCACGATTCCTGCCTGTCATCTCCTTGACATTTACCACCTGTGCTGCGTAATTCCTGCCTGCTCATCTACTTGATTATTGCCAGCTGAGCAGCATGATTTCTCAGAGCTGAGTTCCATGATTATTGCCTGCTGACTGATTCCTGCCTAGCCAGCTCTGTGTTCATTGCCTCCAGAGGCACATGATCAGTGTATGACACCAAACATGAGCAGCACATGATGAGTCACATGATCAATGCATGATAAGCCAGGTGATCAGTGCATGATCAGTACGTGATCAGTGTATGATCAGTCATGTGACCAGTACATGGTAGCTGCGTGATCATTGCATGATCAGCCACGTGAGCACTGCATGATAGCCACGTGATCAGTTCATGATCAGCCACGTGATCAGTGCATGATCAGTCACGTGATCAGTGCATGATCAGCCACGTGATCAGTGCATGATCAGCCACGTGATCAGTGCATGATCATTCACGTGACCAGTACATGGTAGCTACGTGATCATTGCATGATCAGCCACGTTATCTGTGAATGATAGCCACGTGATCAGTGCATGATAGACACGGGATCAGTGCATGATCAGTCACGTGATAAGTGCATGATCAGCCACATGATCAGTGCATGACCAGGCACATGATCAGTGTATGAACATCCAAATGATCAGTGCATGATAGCCACATGATCAGTGCATGATCAGCACGTGATCAGTGCATGTGAGTCATGTAGTCAATGCATTATAGCGCCGCACTCAGTGCACGATCAGTCCCATGATGAGTGTATGATCAGCCAAGTGACCAGTGCAAGATAGCTACGTGATCAGTGCATGATCAGTCACATGATCAGTGCATGATCAGCCACGTGATCAGTGCATGATCAGTCACGTGATCAGTGTATGACCAGCCAAGTGATCAGTGCATGATAGCCACGTGATCAGTGCATGATCAGTCACGTGATCAGTGCATGATCAATTACATGATCAGTGCGTGATCAGTCACGTGACCAGTATATGATAGCTAGGTGATCATTGCATGATTAGCCACATGAGCCGTGCATGATAGCCACGAGATCAGTGCATGATCAGTCACGTGATCAGTGCATGACCACTCACGTGAACAGTGCATGATAAGTCAACTGATCAGTGCATGATCAATAACGTGATCAGTGCATGATCACTCACGTGACCAGTACATGGTAGCTACGTGATCATTGCATGAACAGCCGCGTGAGCAGTGCATGATAGCCACGTGATCAGTGCATGATCAGTC
This sequence comes from Bos javanicus, assembly GCF_032452875.1. Taxonomy (NCBI): domain Eukaryota; kingdom Metazoa; phylum Chordata; class Mammalia; order Artiodactyla; family Bovidae; genus Bos; species Bos javanicus. Next base: position 209,292 of record NW_026893861.1, read on the forward strand.
ACGTGATCAGTGCATGATCAGCCACGTGATCAGTGCATGATCAGCCAAATGATCAGTGCATGATCAATTACGTGATCAGTGCATGATCAGCCACGTGATCAGTGCATGATCAGTCACGTGATCAGTGCACGGTCAGTCACGTAATCAGTGCATGATCAGCCACGTGAGCAGTGCATGATAGCCACCTGATCAGTGCATGATCAGCCACGTGATTAGTGCATGATCAATTATGTGATCAGTGCATGATCAGTTACGTGAACAGTGTATGATCAGCCACGTGATCAGTGCATGGTCAGACACGTGAACAGTGTATGATCAGCCACGTGATCAGTGCTGAGTTCCATGATTTTTGCCTGCTGAATGTTTGATTCGTGCCTACTCAGCTCTTTGTTTATTGCCTCCAGAGGCACATGATCAGTGTATGATAGCAAACATGCTCAGCGCATGATCATTCACATGGTCAGCGCCATTAAGTCACGTGATCACTACATGATAGTTATGTGATCAGTCCATGCTCAGTCACGGTATCAGTGCATGATCAGACAGGAGATCAGTGCATGATCAGTCACGTGATCAGTGCATGATCAGCCACGTGATCAGTGCATGACCAGGCACGTGATCAGTGTATGTCCAGCCAAGTGATCAGTGCATGATAGCCACGTGATCAGTGCATGATCAGTCATGTGATCAGTGTATGATCAGCCATGTGATCAGTGCATGATCAGCCACATGATCAGTGCATGATCAGCCATGTGATCAGTGCATGATCAGTCACGTGATCAGTGCATGGTCAGTCACGTGATCAGTGCATGATCATCCACGTGATCAGTGCATGTGGAGTCATGTAGTCAATGCATGATAGCGCCGTGATCAGTGCACGATCAGTCCCGTGATGAGTGTATGATCAGCCAAGTGATCAGTGCAAGATAGCTATGTGATCAGTGCATGATCAGTCACATGATCAGTGCATGATCAGTCACGTGATAGGTGTGTGATCAGCCATGTGAACAGTGAATGCTCAGGCACGTGATCAGGGCCTGCTGAGCTGCGTGATTACTGTCTGCTCATCTGCTTTACAATTTCCAGCTGAGCTGCACGATCCTGCCTGTCATCTCCTTGACAATTGCCACCTGTGCTGCGTAATTCCTGCCTGCTCATCTACTTGATTATTGCCAGCTGAGCAGCATGATTTCTCATAGGTGAGTTGCATGATTATAGCCTGCTGACTGATTCCTGTCTACTCAGCTCTATGCTCATTGCCTCCAGAGGCACATGATCAGTGTGTGACACCAAACATGATCAGCACATGATGAGTCACATGATCAATGCATGATAAGCCAGGTGATCAGTGCATGATCAATTATGTGATCAGTGCATGATCAGTCATGTGACCAGTACATTGTAGCTGCGTGATCATTGCATGATCAGCCACATGAGCCGTGCATGATAGCCACGAGATCAGTGCATGATCAGTCACGTGATCAGTGCATGATCACTCACGTTAACAGTGCATGATAAGTCACCTGATCAGTGCATGATCAATTACGTGATCAGTGCATGATCACTCACGTGACCAGTACATGGTAGCTACGTGACCATTGCATGAACAGCCGCGTGAGCAGTGCATGATAGCCACGTGATCAGTGCATGATCTGTCGCATGATCAGTGTATGATCATCTGGGTGATCAGTGCATGGGCAGTCATGTGATCAGTGCATGATATAGACGTGATTAGTGCATGATCAGTCTCGTGATCTGTGTATGATCAACCACGTGATCAGTGCACGATAGCCAGTTAATGAGTGCACAATAGCCAGATGATCAGTGCATTATCAGTCACGTGATCAGTGTATGATCAGCCAAGTAATAAGTGCATGATAGCCAACTGATCAGTGTATGATCAGCCACGTGATCAGTGCATGATCAGTTACGTGAGCAGTGTATGATCAGCCAGGTGATCAGTGCATGGTCAAACACGTGAACAGTGTATGATCAGCCACGTGATCAGTGCATGATAGCCACGTAATCAGTGCATTATCAGTTACGTGAGCAGCGTATGATCAGCCACGTGAACAGTGCATGCTCAGTCACGTGATCTGGGCCTGCTGAGCTGCGTGATTACCGTCTGCTCATCTGCTTGACAATTGCCAGCTGAGCTGCACGATTCCTGCCTGTCATCTGCTTGACAATTATCAGCTGTGCTGCGTAATTCCTGCCTGCTCAGCTGCTTGACTATTGCCAGCTGAGCAGCATGATTCCTCACACCTGAGTTCCATGATTATTGCCTGCTGACTGTTTGATTCGTGCCTACTCAGCTCTTTGTTTATTGCCTCCAGAGGCACATGATCAGTGTATGATAGCAAACATGATCAGCGCATGATCAGTCACATGATCAGCGCCATTAAGTCACGTGATCACTACATGATAGTCATGTGATCAGTCCATGCTCAGTCACGGTATCAGTGCATGATCAGCCACGTGATCAGTGCATGATCAGCCAGGTGATCAGTTCATGATAGCTATGTCATCAGTTCATGTTTTGTCACGTGATCTGTGCATGACCAGGCAGGTGATCAGTGTATGATCAGCCACGTGAACAGTGCATGATAGCCACGTGATCAGTGCATGATCCGTCACATGATGGGTGTATGATCAGTCACCTGACCTGTACATGGTAGCTACATGATCATTGCATGATCAGCCACGTGAGTAGTGCATGATAGCCACGTGATCAGTGCATGATCAGTCACGTGATCAGTGCATGACCACTCACGTGAACAGTGCATGATAAGTCAACTGATCAGTGCATGATCAATAACGTGATCAGTGCATGATCACTCACGTGACCAGTACATGGTAGCTACGTGATCATTGCATGAACAGCCGCGTGAGCAGTGCATGATAGCCACGTGATCAGTGCATGATCAGTCACGTGATCAGTGCATGATCAGCCACGTGATCAGTGCATGATCAGCCAAATGATCAGTGCATGATCAATTACGTGATCAGTGCATGATCAGCCACGTGATCAGTGCATGATCAGTCACGTGATCAGTGCACGGTCAGTCACGTAATCAGTGCATGATCAGCCACGTGAGCAGTGCATGATAGCCACCTGATCAGTGCATGATCAGCCACGTGATTAGTGCATGATCAATTATGTGATCAGTGCATGATCAGTTACGTGAACAGTGTATGATCAGCCACGTGATCAGTGCATGGTCAGACACGTGAACAGTGTATGATCAGCCACGTGATCAGTGCTGAGTTCCATGATTTTTGCCTGCTGAATGTTTGATTCGTGCCTACTCAGCTCTTTGTTTATTGCCTCCAGAGGCACATGATCAGTGTATGATAGCAAACATGCTCAGCGCATGATCATTCACATGGTCAGCGCCATTAAGTCACGTGATCACTACATGATAGTTATGTGATCAGTCCATGCTCAGTCACGGTATCAGTGCATGATCAGACAGGAGATCAGTGCATGATCAGTCACGTGATCAGTGCATGATCAGCCACGTGATCAGTGCATGACCAGGCACGTGATCAGTGTATGTCCAGCCAAGTGATCAGTGCATGATAGCCACGTGATCAGTGCATGATCAGTCATGTGATCAGTGTATGATCAGCCATGTGATCAGTGCATGATCAGCCACATGATCAGTGCATGATCAGCCATGTGATCAGTGCATGATCAGTCACGTGATCAGTGCATGGTCAGTCACGTGATCAGTGCATGATCATCCACGTGATCAGTGCATGTGGAGTCATGTAGTCAATGTATGATAGCGCCGTGATCAGTGCACGATCAGTCCCGTGATGAGTGTATGATCAGCCAGGTGATCAGTGCAAGATAGCTATGTGATCAGTGCATGATCAGTCACATGATCAGTGCATGATCAGTCACGTGATAGGTGTGTGATCAGCCATGTGAACAGTGAATGCTCAGGCACGTGATCAGGGCCTGCTGAGCTGCGTGATTACTGTCTGCTCATCTGCTTTACAATTTCCAGCTGAGCTGCACGATCCTGCCTGTCATCTCCTTGACAATTGCCACCTGTGCTGCGTAATTCCTGCCTGCTCATCTACTTGATTATTGCCAGCTGAGCAGCATGATTTCTCATAGGTGAGTTGCATGATTATAGCCTGCTGACTGATTCCTGTCTACTCAGCTCTATGCTCATTGCCTCCAGAGGCACATGATCAGTGTGTGACACCAAACATGATCAGCACATGATGAGTCACATGATCAATGCATGATAAGCCAGGTGATCAGTGCATGATCAATTATGTGATCAGTGCATGATCAGTCATGTGACCAGTACATTGTAGCTGCGTGATCATTGCATGATCAGCCACATGAGCCGTGCATGATAGCCACGAGATCAGTGCATGATCAGTCACGTGATCAGTGCATGATCACTCACGTTAACAGTGCATGATAAGTCACCTGATCAGTGCATGATCAATTACGTGATCAGTGCATGATCACTCACGTGACCAGTACATGGTAGCTACGTGACCATTGCATGAACAGCCGCGTGAGCAGTGCATGATAGCCACGTGATCAGTGCATGATCTGTCGCATGATCAGTGTATGATCATCTGGGTGATCAGTGCATGGGCAGTCATGTGATCAGTGCATGATATAGACGTGATTAGTGCATGATCAGTCTCGTGATCTGTGTATGATCAACCACGTGATCAGTGCACGATAGCCAGTTAATGAGTGCACGATAGCCAGATGATCAGTGCATTATCAGTCACGTGATCAGTGTATGATCAGCCAAGTAATAAGTGCATGATAGCCAACTGATCAGTGTATGATCAGCCACGTGATCAGTGCATGATCAGTTACGTGAGCAGTGTATGATCAGCCAGGTGATCAGTGCATGGTCAAACACGTGAACAGTGTATGATCAGCCACGTGATCAGTGCATGATAGCCACGTAATCAGTGCATTATCAGTTACGTGAGCAGCGTATGATCAGCCACGTGAACAGTGCATGCTCAGTCACGTGATCTGGGCCTGCTGAGCTGCGTGATTACCGTCTGCTCATCTGCTTGACAATTGCCAGCTGAGCTGCACGATTCCTGCCTGTCATCTGCTTGACAATTATCAGCTGTGCTGCGTAATTCCTGCCTGCTCAGCTGCTTGACTATTGCCAGCTGAGCAGCATGATTCCTCACACCTGAGTTCCATGATTATTGCCTGCTGACTGTTTGATTCGTGCCTACTCAGCTCTTTGTTTATTGCCTCCAGAGGCACATGATCAGTGTATGATAGCAAACATGATCAGCGCATGATCAGTCACATGATCAGCGCCATTAAGTCACGTGATCACTACATGATAGTCATGTGATCAGTCCATGCTCAGTCACGGTATCAGTGCATGATCAGCCACGTGATCAGTGCATGATCAGCCAGGTGATCAGTTCATGATAGCTATGTCATCAGTTCATGTTTTGTCACGTGATCTGTGCATGACCAGGCAGGTGATCAGTGTATGATCAGCCACGTGAACAGTGCATGATAGCCACGTGATCAGTGCATGATCCGTCACATGATGGGTGTATGATCAGTCACCTGACCGGTACATGGTAGCTACATGATCATTGCATGATCAGCCACGTGAGTAGTGCATGATAGCCACGTGATCAGTGCATGATCAGTCACGTGATCAGTGCATGATCACTCACGTTAACAGTGCATGATAATTCACCTGATCAGTGCATGATCAGCCACGTGATCAGTGCATGATCTGTCACATGATTAGTGTATGATCATCCACGTGATCAGTGCATGGGCAGTCATGTGATCAGTGCATGATATAGACGTGATCAGTGCATGATCAGTCTCGTGATAAGTGCATGATAGCCACGTGATCAGTGCATGATCAGTCACCTGATGGGTGTATGATCATTCACGTGACCTGTACATGGTAGCTACATGATCATTGCATGATCAGCCACGTGAGTAGTGCATGATAGCAACGTGATCACTACATGATAGTCATGTGATCAGTCCATGCTCAGTCACGGTATCAGTGCATGATCATCCACGTGATCAGTGCATGATCAGCCAGGTGATCAGTTCATGATAGCTATGTGATCAGTTCATGATTTGTCACGTGATCTGTGCATGACCAGGCAGGTGATCAGTGTATGATCAGCCACGTGAACAGTGCATGATAGCCACGTGATCAGTGCATGATCCGTCACCTGATGGGTGTATGATCAGTCAACTGACCGGTACATGGTAGCTACATGATCATTGCATGATCAGCCACGTGAGTAGTGCATGATAGCCACGTGATCAGTGCATGATCAGTCACGTGTTCAGTGCATGATCAGTCATGTAATCTGTGCATGACCAGGCACGTGATCAGTGTATGACCAGCCAAGTGATCAGTGCATGATAGCCACGTGATCAGTGCATGATCAGTCACGTGATCAGTGCATGATCAGTCACGTGATCAGTGGATGATCAGCCACGTGATCAGTGCATGATCAGCCACATGATCAGTGCATGATCAATTACGTGATCAGTGCATGATCAATCACGTGACCAGTATATGGTAGCTAGGTGATCATTGCATGATCAGCCACATGAGCTGTGCATGATAGCCACGAGATCAGTGCATGATCAGTCACGTGATCAGTGCATGATCACTCACGTTAACAGTGCATGATAAGTCACCTGATCAGTGCATGATCAGTTACGTGATCAGTGCATGATCAGTCACGTGACCAGTACATGGTAGCTACGTGATCATTGCCTGATCAGCCGCATGATCAGTGCATGATAGCCACGTGATCACTGCATGATAGCCACGTGATCACTGCATGATCTGTCATGTGATACGTGTGTGATCAGCCACGTGATCAGGGCATGATATCCACGTGATCAGTGCATGATAGCCACGTGATCAGTGCATGAGAGCCACGTGATCAGTGCATGATCAGTCACGTGATACATGTGTGATCAGCCACGTGATCAGTGCATGATGAGCCACGTGATCAGTGCAGGATCAATTACGTGATCATTGCATGATCAGTCACGTGACCAGTACATGGTTGCTACGTGATCATTGCATGATCAGCCACGTGAGCACAGCATGATAGCCACGTGATCAGTGCATGATCAGTCACGTGATCAGTACATGATCAGTCACGTGAACAGTGCATGATCATTTACGTGATCTGTGCATGATCAGTCACGTGACCAGTATGTGGTAGCTATGTGATTATTCCATGACGAGCCACGTGAGCAGTGCATGATAGCCACGTGATGTGTGCATGATGAGTTACGTGAGCAGAGTATGATCAGCCACGTGATCAGTGCATGAGTGCCACGTGATCAGTGCATGATATGTCACGTGACAGGTGTGTGATCAGCCACGTGAACAGTGCATGTTCAGCCACGTGATCAGTGCATGATAGCCACGTGATCAGTGCATGATCAGTTACCTGAGCACTGTATGATCAGCCACGTGATCAGTGCATGGTCAGACACGTGAACAGTGTATGATCAGCCACGTGATCAGTGCATGATCATCACGTGATCAGTGTATGATCAGCCACGTGAACAGTGCCTGCTCAGTCACGTGATCAGGGCCTGCTGAGCTGCGTGATTCCTGTCTGCTCATCTGCTTGACAATTGACAGCTGTGCTGCGTAATTCCTGCCTGCTAGCTGCTTGATTATTGCCAGCTGAGCAGCATGATTCCTCACAGCTGAGTTCCATGATTATTGCCTGCTGACCGTATAATTCGTGCCTACTCAGCTCTTTGTTTATTGCCTCCAGAGGCACATGATCAGTATATGATAGTAAACATTATCAGTGCATGATCAGTCACATGATCAGAGCCATTAAGTCACGTGATCACTACATGATAGTCATGTGATCAGTCCATGCTCAGTCACGGTATCAGTGCATGATCAGCCACGTGATCAGTGCATGATCAGCCAGGTGATCAGTTCATGATAGCTATGTGATCAGTTCATGATTTGTCACGTGATCTGTGCATGACCAGGCAGGTGATCAGTGCATGATCAGCCACGTGAACAGTGCATGATAGCCACGTGATCAGTGCATGATCCGTCACCTGATGGGTGTATGATCAGTCACCTGACCGGTACATGGTAGCTACATGATCATTGCATGATCAGCCACGTGAGTAGTGCATGATAGCCACGTGATCAGTGCATGATCAGTCACGTGATCAGTGCATGATCACTCATGTTAACAGTGCATGATAAGTCACCTGATCAGTGCATGATCAATTACGTGATCAGTGCATGATCAGTCACGTGATCAGTACATGGTAGCTACGTGATCATTGCATGATCAGCCGCATGATCAGTGCATGATAGCCACATGATCAGTGCATGATCAGTCACGTGACCAGTACATGGTAGCTACGTGATCATTGCATGATCAGCCACGTGATCACTGCATGATAGCCACGTGATCAGTGCATGATCAGTCACGTGACCAGTACATGGTAGCTACGTGATCATTGCATGAACAGCCGCGTGAGCAGTGCATGATAGCCACGTGATCAGTGCATGATCTGTCGCATGATCAGTGTATGATCATCCGGGTGATCAGTGCATGGGCAGTCATGTGATCAGTGCATGATATAGACGTGATTAGTGCATGATCAGTCTCGTGATCAGTGTATGATCAACCACGTGATCAGTGCACGATAGCCAGTTAATGAGTGCACGATAGCCAGATGATCAGTGCATTATCAGTCACGTGATCAGTGTTTGATCAGCCAAGTAAAAAGTGCATGATAGCCAACTGATCAGTGTATGATCAGCCACGTGATCAGTGCATGATCAGTTGCGTGAGCAGTGTATGATCAGCCACGTGATCAGTGCATGGTCAGACACGTGATCAGTGCATGATCAGCCACGTGATCAGTGCATGATAGCCACTTGATCAGTGCATTATCAGTTACGTGATCAGTGTATGATCAGCCACGTGATCAGTGCATGATAGCCACGTGATCAGTGCATTATCAGTTACGTGAGCAGCGTATGATCAGCCACGTGAACAGTGCATGCTCAGTCACGTGATCTGGGCCTGCTGAGCTGCGTGATTACCGTCTGCTCATCTGCTTGACAATTGCCAGCTGAGCTGCACGATTCCTGCCTGTCATCTGCTTGACAATTATCAGCTGTGCTGCGTAATTCCTGCCTGCTCAGCTGCTTGATTATTGCCAGCTGAGCAGCATGATTCCTCACACCTGAGTTCCATGATTATTGCCTGCTGACTGTTTGATTTGTGCCTACTCAGCTCTTTGTTTATTGCCTCCAGAGGCACATGATCAGTGTATGATAGCAAACATGATCAGCGCATGATCAGTCACATGATCAGCGCCATTAAGTCACGTGATCACTACATGATAGTCATGTGATCAGTCCATGCTCAGTCACGGTATCAGTGCATGATCAGCCACGTGATCAGTGCATGATCAGTCACGTGATCAGTGCATGATCAGTCACGTGATCAGTGCATGATCAGCCACGTGATCAGTGCATGATCAGCCACGTGATCAGTGCATGATCAGTTACGTGATCAGTGCATGATCAGTCACGTGACCAGTACATGGTAGCTACGTGATCATTGCATGAACAGCCACGTGAGCAGTGCATGATAGCCACGTGATCAGTGCATGATCAGTCACGTGATCAGTGCATGATCACTCACGTTAACAGTGCATGATAAGTCACCTGATCAGTGCATGATCAATTACGTGATCAGTGCATGATCAGTCACGTGACCAGTACATGGTAGCTACGTGATCATTGCATGATCAGCCACGTGAGCAGTGCATGATAGCCACGTGATCAGTGCATGATCAGTCACATGATCAGTGTATGATCATCCGGGTGATCAGTGCATGATCAGTCATGTGATCAGTGCATGATATAGACGTGATCAGTGCATGATCAGTCACGTGATCAGTGTATGATCAGCCACGTGATCAGTGCATGATAGCCAGTTAATGAGTGCATGATAGCCAACTGATCAGTGCATGATCAGCCACGTGATCAGTGCATGATCAGTTACGTGAGCAGTGTATGATCAGCCACGTGATCAGTGCATGGTCAGACACGTGAACAGTGTATGATCAGCCACGTGATCAGTGCATGATAGCCACGTGATCAGTGCATGATCAGTTACGTGATCAGTGTATGATCAGCCACGTGAACAGTGCATGCTCAGTCACGTGATCTGGGCCTGCTGAGCTGCGTGATTACCGTCTGCTCATCTGCTTGACAATTGCCAGCTGAGCTGCACGATTCCTGCCTGTCATCTGCTTGACAATTATCAGCTGTGCTGCGTAATTCCTGCCTGCTCAGCTGCTTGATTATTGCCAGCTGAGCAGCATGATTCCTCACACCTGAGTTCCATGATTATTGCCTGCTGACTGTTTGATTCGTGCCTACTCAGCTCTTTGTTTATTGCCTCCAGAGGCACATGATCAGTGTATGATAGCAAACATGATCAGCGCATGATCAGTCACATGATCAGCGCCATTAAGTCACGTGATCACTACATGATAGTCATGTGATCAGTCCATGCTCAGTCACGGTATCAGTGCATGATCAGCCACGTGATCAGTGCATGATCAGCCACGTGATCAGTTCATGATAGCTATGTGATCAGTGCATGATTTGTCACGTGATCTGTGCATGACCAGGCAGGTGATCAGTGCATGATCAGCCACGTGATCAGTGCATGATAGCCACGTGATCAGTGCATGATCAGTCACCTGATGGGTGTATGATCAGTCACGTGACCAGTACATGGTAGCTACATGATCATTGCATGATCAGCCACGTGAGTAGTGCATGATAGCCACGTGATCAGTGCATGATCAGTCACGTGATCAGTGCATGATCAGTCACGTGATCAGTGCATGATCAGCCACGTGATCAGTGCATGATCTGTCACATGATCAGTGCATGATCATCCACGTGATCAGTGCATGATCAGTCATGTGATCAGTGCATGATATAGACGTGATCAGTGCATGATCAGTCACGTGATCAGTGCATGATAGCCACGTGATCAGTGCATGATCAGTCACCTGATCAGTGTATGATCATTCACGTGACCAGTACATGGTAGCTACATGATCATTGCATGATCAGCCACGTGATAGTGCATGATAGCCACGTGATCAGTGCATGATAGTCATGTGATCAGTGCATGATCAGTCACGTATCAGTGCATGATCAGCCACGTGATCAGTGCATGATCAGCCACGTGATCAGTGCATGATAGCTACGTGATCAGTGCATGATTTGTCACGTGATCAGTGCATGATCAGGCAGTTGATCAGTGCATGATCAGCCACGTGATCAGTGCATGATAGCCACGTGATCAGTGCATGATCAGTCACTGATCAGTGTATGATCAGTCAACTGACCAGTACATGGTAGCTACATGATCATGCATGATCAGCCACGTGATAGTGCATGATAGCCACGTGATCAGTGCATGATCAGTCACGTGATCAGTGCATGATCAGTCATGTGATCTGTGCATGATCAGGCACGTGATCAGTGCATGATCAGCCACGTGATCAGTGCATGATAGCCACGTGATCAGTGCATGATCAGTCACGTGATCAGTGCATGATCAGTCACGTGATCAGTGCATGATCAGCCACGTGATCAGTGCATGATCAGCCACATGATCAGTGCATGATCAATTACGTGATCAGTGCATGATCAGTCACGTGACCAGTGCATGGTAGCTACGTGATCATGCATGATCAGCCACGTGAGCAGTGCATGATAGCCACGTGATCAGTGCATGATCAGTCACGTGATCAGTGCATGATCACTCACGTGATCAGTGCATGATCAGTCACGTGATCAGTGCATGATCAATTACGTGATCAGTGCATGATCAGTCACGTGACCAGTACATGGTAGCTACGTGATCATTGCATGATCAGCCACGTGATCAGTGCATGATAGCCACGTGATCAGTGCATGATAGCCACGTGATCAGTGCATGATCAGTCATGTGATACGTGTGTGATCAGCCACGTGATCAGGGCATGATATCCACGTGATCAGTGCATGATAGCCACGTGATCAGTGCATGAGAGCCACGTGATCAGTGCATGATCAGTCACGTGATACATGTGTGATCAGCCACGTGATCAGTGCATGATGAGCCACGTGATCAGTGCAGGATCAATTACGTGATCAGTGCATGATCAGTCACGTGACCAGTACATGGTTGCTACGTGATCATTGCATGATCAGCCACGTGAGCACAGCATGATAGCCACGTGATCAGTGCATGATCAGTCACGTGATCAGTACATGATCAGTCACGTGAACAGTGCATGATCATTTACGTGATCTGTGCATGATCAGTCACGTGACCAGTATATGGTAGCTACGTGATCATTCCATGACGAGCCACGTGAGCAGTGCATGATAGCCACGTGATGTGTGCATGATGAGTTACGTGAGCAGAGTATGATCAGCCACGTGATCAGTGCATGAGTGCCACGTGATCAGTGCATGATATGTCACGTGACAGGTGTGTGATCAGCCACGTGAACAGTGCATGTTCAGCCACGTGATCAGTGCATGATAGCCACGTGATCAGTGCATGATCAGTTACCTGAGCACTGTATGATCAGCCACGTGATCAGTGCATGGTCAGACACGTGAACAGTGTATGATCAGCCACGTGATCAGTGCATGATATCCAAGTGATCAGTGCATGATCATCACGTGATCAGTGTATGATCAGCCACGTGAACAGTGCCTGCTCAGTCACGTGATCAGGGCCTGCTGAGCTTCGTGATTACTGTCTGCTCATCTGCTTGACAATTGCCAGCTGAGCTGCACGATTCCTGCCTGTCATCTGCTTGACAATTGCCAGCTGTGCTGCGTAATTCCTGCCTGCTAGCTGCTTGATTATTGCCAGCTGAGCAGCATGATTCCTCACAGCTGAGTTCCATGATTATTGCCTGCTGACCGTATAATTCGTGCCTACTCAGCTCTTTGTTTATTGCCTCCAGAGGCACATGATCAGTATATGATAGCAAACATGATCAGCGCATGATCAGTCACATGATCAGCGCCATTAAGTCACGTGATCACTACATGATAGTCATGTGATCAGTCCATGCTCAGTCACGGTATCAGTGCATGATCAGCCACGTGATCAGTGCATGATCAGCCAGGTGATCAGTTCATGATAGCTATGTGATCAGTGCATGATCAGTCACGTGATCAGTGCATGATCAGGCAGGTGATCAGTGCATGATCAGTCACGTGATCAGTGCATGATCAGTCACGTGATCAGTGCATGATCAGTCACCTGATCAGTGCATGATCAGCCACGTGATCAGTGCATGATCAGTCACATGATCAGTGTATGATCATCACGTGATCAGTGCATGATCAGTCATGTGATCAGTGCATGATAGACGTGATCAGTGCATGATCAGTCACGTGATCAGTGCATGATAGCCACGTGATCAGTGCATGATCAGTCACGTGATCAGTGCATGATCAGTCACGTGATCAGTGCATGATAGCTACGTGATCAGTGCATGATCAGCCACGTGATCAGTGCATGATAGCCACGTGATCAGTGCATGATCAGTCACGTGATCAGTGCATGATCAGTCATGTGATCAGTGCATGATCAGCACGTGATCAGTGCATGATCAGCCACGTGATCAGTGCATGATAGCCACGTGATCAGTGCATGATCAGTCACGTGATCAGTGCATGATCAGTCACGTGATCAGTGCATGATCATTTACGTGATCAGTGCATGATCAGTCACGTGACCAGTATATGGTAGCTATGTGATCATTCCATGACGAGCCACGTGAGCAGTGCATGATAGCCACGTGATGTGTGCATGATCAGTTACGTGAGCAGTGTATGATCAGCCACGTGATCAGTGCATGAGTGCCACGTGATCAGTGCATGATATGTCACGTGACAGTGTGTGATCAGCCACGTGAACAGTGCATGTTCAGCCACGTGATCAGTGCATGATAGCCACGTGATCAGTGCATGATCAGTTACCTGAGCACTGTATGATCAGCCACGTGATCAGTGCATGGTCAGACACGTGAACAGTGTATGATCAGCCACGTGATCAGTGCATGATATCCAAGTGATCAGTGCATGATCATCACGTGATCAGTGTATGATCAGCCACGTGAACAGTGCCTGCTCAGTCACGTGATCAGGGCCTGCTGAGCTTCGTGATTACTGTCTGCTCATCTGCTTGACAATTGCCAGCTGAGCTGCACGATTCCTGCCTGTCATCTGCTTGACAATTGCCAGCTGTGCTGCGTAATTCCTGCCTGCTAGCTGCTTGATTATTGCCAGCTGAGCAGCATGATTCCTCACAGCTGAGTTCCATGATTATTGCCTGCTGACCGTATAATTCGTGCCTACTCAGCTCTTTGTTTATTGCCTCCAGAGGCACATGATCAGTATATGATAGCAAACATGATCAGCGCATGATCAGTCACATGATCAGCGCCATTAAGTCACGTGATCACTACATGATAGTCATGTGATCAGTCCATGCTCAGTCACGGTATCAGTGCATGATCAGCCACGTGATCAGTGCATGATCAGCCAGGTGATCAGTGCATGATAGCTATGTGATCAGTGCATGATTTGTCACGTGATCAGTGCATGATCAGGCAGGTGATCAGTGCATGATCAGTCACGTGATCAGTGCATGATCAGTCACGTGATCAGTGCATGATCAGTCACGTGATCAGTGCATGATCAGCCACGTGATCAGTGCATGATCAGTCACATGATCAGTGCATGATCATCACGTGATCAGTGCATGATCAGTCATGTGATCAGTGCATGATATAGACGTGATCAGTGCATGATCAGTCACGTGATCAGTGCATGATAGCCACGTGATCAGTGCATGATCAGTCACGTGATCAGTGCATGATCAGTCACGTGATCAGTACATGGTAGCTACGTGATCATTGCATGATCAGCCACGTGATCAGTGCATGATAGCCACGTGATCAGTGCATGATCAGTCACGTGATCAGTGCATGATCAGTCATGTGATCAGTGCATGATCAGGCACGTGATCAGTGCATGATCAGCCACGTGATCAGTGCATGATAGCCACGTGATCAGTGCATGATCAGTCACGTGATCAGTGCATGATCAGTCACGTGATCAGTGCATGATCATTTACGTGATCAGTGCATGATCAGTCACGTGACCAGTATATGGTAGCTATGTGATCATTCCATGACGAGCCACGTGAGCAGTGCATGATAGCCACGTGATGTGTGCATAATGAGTTACGTGAGCAGAGTATGATCAGCCACGTGATCAGTGCATGAGTGCCACGTGATCAGTGCATGATATGTCACGTGACAGGTGTGTGATCAGCCACGTGAACAGTGCATGTTCAGCCACGTGATCAGTGCATGATAGCCACGTGATCAGTGCATGATCAGTTACCAGAGCAGTGTATGATCAGCCACGTGATCAGTGCATGGTCAGACACGTGAACAGTGTATGATCAGCCACGTGATCAGTGCATGATATCCAAGTGAACAGTGCATGATCATCACGTGATCAGTGTATGATCAGCCACGTGAACAGTGCATGCTCAGTCACGTGATCAGGGCCTGCTGAGCTGCGTGATTACTGTCTGCTCATCTGCTTGACAATTGCCAGCTGAGCTGCACGATTCCTGCCTGTCATCTGCTTGACAATTGCCAGCTGTGCTGCGTAATTCCTGCCTGCTCAGCTGCTTGATTATTGCCAGCTGAGCAGCATGATTCCTCACAGCTGAGGTCCATGATTATTGCCTGCTGACTGTTTGATTCGTGCCTACTCAGCTCTTTGTTTATTGCCTCCAGAGGCACATGATCAGTGTATGATAGCAAACATGATCAGTGCATGATCAGTCACATGATCAGCGCCATTAAGTCACGTGATCACTACATGATAGTCATGTGATCAGTCCAAGCTCAGTCACGGTATCAGTGCATGATCAGCCACGTGATCAGTGCATGATCAGCCAGGTGATCAGTTCATGATAGCTATGTGATCAGTGCATGATTTGTCACGTGATCAGTGCATGACCAGGCAGGTGATCAGTGCATGATCAGTCACGTGATCAGTGCATGATCAGTCACGTGATCAGTGCATGATCAGTCACGTGATCAGTGCATGATCAGCCACGTGATCAGTGCATGATCAGCCACGTGATCAGTGCATGATCAATTACGTGATCAGTGCATGATCAGTCACGTGACCAGTACATGGTAGCTACGTGATCATTGCATGATCAGCCACGTGATCAGTGCATGATAGCCACGTGATCAGTGCATGATCAGTCACGTGATCAGTGCATGATCAGTCACGTGATCAGTGCATGATCAGTCACGTGATCAGTGCATGATCAATTACGTGATCAGTGCATGATCAGTCACGTGACCAGTACATGGTAGCTACGTGATCATTGCATGATCAGCCACGTGATCAGTGCATGATAGCCACGTGATCAGTGCATGATCAGTCACATGATCAGTGTATGATCATCCACGTGATCAGTGCATGGGCAGTCATGTGATCAGTGCATGATATAGACGTGATCAGTGCATGATCAGTCACGTGATCAGTGTATGATCAGCCACGTGATCAGTGCATGATAGCCAGTTAATCAGTGCATGATAGCCACGTGATCAGTGCATGATCAGCCACGTGATCAGTGCATGATCAGTTACGTGATCAGTGTATGATCAGCCACGTGATCAGTGCATGGTCAGACACGTGAACAGTGTATGATCAGCCACGTGATCAGTGCATGATAGCCACGTGATCAGTGCATGATCAGTTACGTGATCAGTGTATGATCAGCCACGTGAACAGTGCATGCTCAGTCACGTGATCTGGGCCTGCTGAGCTGCGTGATTACTGTCTGCTCATCTGCTTGACAATTGCCAGCTGAGCTGCACGATTCCTGCCTGTCATCTGCTTGACAATTATCAGCTGTGCTGCGTAATTCCTGCCTGCTCAGCTGCTTGATTATTGCCAGCTGAGCAGCATGATTCCTCACACCTGAGTTCCATGATTATTGCCTGCTGACTGTTTGATTCGTGCCTACTCAGCTCTTTGTTTATTGCCTCCAGAGGCACATGATCAGTGTATGATAGCAAACATGATCAGCGCATGATCAGTCACATGATCAGCGCCATTAAGTCACGTGATCACTACATGATAGTCATGTGATCAGTCCATGCTCAGTCACGGTATCAGTGCATGATCAGCCACGTGATCAGTGCATGATCAGCCACGTGATCAGTTCATGATAGCTATGTGATCAGTGCATGATTTGTCACGTGATCAGTGCATGATCAGGCAGGTGATCAGTGCATGATCAGCCACGTGAACAGTGCATGATAGCCACGTGATCAGTGCATGATCAGTCACCTGATGGGTGCATGATCAGTCACGTGACCAGTACATGGTAGCTACATGATCATTGCATGATCAGCCACGTGAGTAGTGCATGATAGCCACGTGATCAGTGCATGATCAGTCACGTGATCAGTGCATGATCAGTCACGTGATCAGTGCATGATCAGCCACGTGATCAGTGCATGATCTGTCACGTGATTAGTGTATGATCATCCACGTGATCAGTGCATGATCAGTCATGTGATCAGTGCATGATATAGACGTGATCAGTGCATGATCAGTCACGTGATCAGTGCATGATAGCCACGTGATCAGTGCATGATCAGTCACGTGATCAGTGCATGATCAGTCACGTGACCAGTACATGGTAGCTACATGATCATTGCATGATCAGCCACGTGATAGTGCATGATAGCCACGTGATCAGTGCATGATAGTCATGTGATCAGTGCATGATCAGTCACGTGATCAGTGCATGATCAGCCACGTGATCAGTGCATGATCAGCCACGTGATCAGTGCATGATAGCCACGTGATCAGTGCATGATCAGTCACGTGATCAGTGCATGATCAGGCAGTTGATCAGTGCATGATCAGCCACGTGATCAGTGCATGATAGCCACGTGATCAGTGCATGATCAGTCACCTGATCAGTGTATGATCAGTCACGTGACCAGTGCATGGTAGCTACGTGATCAGTGCATGATCAGCCACGTGATCAGTGCATGATAGCCACGTGATCAGTGCATGATCAGTCACGTGATCAGTGCATGATCAGTCATGTGATCAGTGCATGATCAGGCACGTGATCAGTGTATGATCAGCCACGTGATCAGTGCATGATAGCCACGTGATCAGTGCATGATCAGTCACGTGATCAGTGCATGATCAGCCACGTGATCAGTGCATGATCAGCCACGTGATCAGTGCATGATCAATTACGTGATCAGTGCATGATCAGTCACGTGACCAGTGCATGGTAGCTAGGTGATCATTGCATGATCAGCCACATGAGCAGTGCATGATAGCCACGTGATCAGTGCATGATCAGTCACGTGATCAGTGCATGATCAGTCACGTGATCAGTGCATGATCAGTCACGTGATCAGTGCATGATCAATTACGTGATCAGTGCATGATCAGTCACGTGACCAGTACATGGTAGCTACGTGATCATTGCATGATCAGCCGCATGATCAGTGCATGATAGCCACGTGATCAGTGCATGATAGCCACGTGATCAGTGCATGATCAGTCATGTGATACGTGTGTGATCAGCCACGTGATCAGGGCATGATATCCACGTGATCAGTGCATGATAGCCACGTGATCAGTGCATGAGCCACGTGATCAGTGCATGATCAGTCACGTGATACATGTGTGATCAGCCACGTGATCAGTGCATGATGAGCCACGTGATCAGTGCAGGATCAATTACGTGATCAGTGCATGATCAGTCACGTGACCAGTACATGGTTGCTACGTGATCATTGCATGATCAGCCACGTGAGCACAGCATGATAGCCACGTGATCAGTGCATGATCAGTCACGTGATCAGTACATGATCAGTCACGTGAACAGTGCATGATCATTTACGTGATCTGTGCATGATCAGTCACGTGACTAGTATATGGTAGCTATGTGATCATTCCATGACGAGCCACGTGAGCAGTGCATGATAGCCACGTGATGTGCATGATGAGTTACGTGAGCAGAGTATGATCAGCCACGTGATCAGTGCATGAGTGCCACGTGATCAGTGCATGATATGTCACGTGACAGGTGTGTGATCAGCCACGTGAACAGTGCATGTTCAGCCACGTGATCAGTGCATGATAGCCACGTGATCAGTGCATGATCAGTTACCTGAGCACTGTATGATCAGCCACGTGATCAGTGCATGGTCAGACACGTGAACAGTGTATGATCAGCCACGTGATCAGTGCATGATATCCAAGTGATCAGTGCATGATCATCACGTGATCAGTGTATGATCAGCCACGTGAACAGTGCCTGCTCAGTCACGTGATCAGGGCCTGCTGAGCTTCGTGATTACTGTCTGCTCATCTGCTTGACAATTGCCAGCTGAGCTGCACGATTCCTGCCTGTCATCTGCTTGACAATTGACAGCTGTGCTGCGTAATTCCTGCCTGCTAGCTGCTTGATTATTGCCAGCTGAGCAGCATGATTCCTCACAGCTGAGTTCCATGATTATTGCCTGCTGACCGTATAATTCGTGCCTACTCAGCTCTTTGTTTATTGCCTCCAGAGGCACATGATCAGTATATGATAGCAAACATGATCAGCGCATGATCAGTCACATGATCAGCGCCATTAAGTCACGTGATCACTACATGATAGTCATGTGATCAGTCCATGCTCAGTCACGGTATCAGTGCATGATCAGCCACGTGATCAGTGCATGATCAGCCAGGTGATCATTTCATGATAGCTATGTGATCAGTGCATGATTTGTCACGTGATCAGTGCATGATCAGGCAGGTGATCAGTGCATGATCAGTCACGTGATCAGTGCATGATCAGTCACGTGATCAGTGCATGATCAGTCACGTGATCAGTGCATGATCAGCCACGTGATCAGTGCATGATCAGTCACATGATCAGTGTATGATCATCACGTGATCAGTGCATGATCAGTCATGTGATCAGTGCATGATATAGACGTGATCAGTGCATGATCAGTCACGTGATCAGTGCATGATAGCCACGTGATCAGTGCATGATCAGTCACGTGATCAGTGCATGATCAGTCACGTGATCAGTACATGTAGCTACGTGATCATTGCATGATCAGCCACGTGATCAGTGCATGATAGCCACGTGATCAGTGCATGATCAGTCACGTGATCAGTGCATGATCAGTCACGTGATCAGTGCATGATCAGGCACGTGATCAGTGCATGATCAGCCACGTGATCAGTGCATGATAGCCACGTGATCAGTGCATGATCAGTCACGTGATCAGTGCATGATCAGTCACGTGATCAGTGCATGATCATTTACGTGATCAGTGCATGATCAGTCACGTGACCAGTATATTGTAGCTATGTGATCATTCCATGACGAGCCACGTGAGCAGTGCATGATAGCCACGTGATGTGTGCATAATGAGTTACGTGAGCAGAGTATGATCAGCCACGTGATCAGTGCATGAGTGCCACGTGATCAGTGCATGATATGTCACGTGACAGGTGTGTGATCAGCCACGTGAACAGTGCATGTTCAGCCACGTGATCAGTGCATGATAGCTACGTGATCAGTGCATGATCAGTTACCAGAGCAGTGTATGATCAGCCACGTGATCAGTGCATGGTCAAACACGTGAACAGTGTATGATCAGCCACGTGATCAGTGCATTATATCCAAGTGATCAGTGCATGATCATCACGTGATCAGTGTATGATCAGCCACGTGAACAGTGCATGCTCAGTCACGTGATCAGGGCCTGCTGAGCTGCGTGATTACTGTCTGCTCATCTGCTTGACAATTGCCAGCTGAGCTGCACGATTCCTGCCTGTCATCTGCTTGACAATTGCCAGCTGTGCTGCGTAATTCCTGCCTGCTCAGCTGCTTGATTATTGCCAGCTGAGCAGCATGATTCCTCACAGCTGAGGTCCATGATTATTGCCTGCTGACTGTTTGATTCGTGCCTACTCAGCTCTTTGTTTATTGCCTCCAGAGGCACATGATCAGTGTATGATAGCAAACATGATCAGTGCATGATCAGTCACATGATCAGCGCCATTAAGTCACGTGATCACTACATGATAGTCATGTGATCAGTCCAAGCTCAGTCACGGTATCAGTGCATGATCAGCCACGTGATCAGTGCATGATCAGCCAGGTGATCAGTTCATGATAGCCATGTGATCAGTGCATGATTTGTCACGTGATCAGTGCATGATCAGGCAGGTGATCAGTGCATGATCAGCCACGTGATCAGTGCATGATAGCCACGTGATCAGTGCATGATCAGTCACCTGATGGGTGTATGATCAGTCACGTGACCGGTACATGGTAGCTACATGATCATTGCATGATCAGCCACGTGAGTAGTGCATGATAGCCACGTGATCAGTGCATGATCAGTCACGTGATCAGTGCATGATCAGTCATGTGATCAGTGCATGATCAGGCACGTGATCAGTGCATGATCAGCCACGTGATCAGTGCATGATAGCCACGTGATCAGTGCATGATCAGTCACGTGATCAGTGCATGATCAGCCACGTGATCAGTGCATGATCAATTCGTGATCAGTGCATGATCAGTCACGTGATCAGTGCATGGTAGCTAGGTGATCATTGCATGATCAGCCACGTGATCAGTGCATGATAGCCACGTGATCAGTGCATGATCAGTCACGTGATCAGTGCATGATCACTCACGTGATCAGTGCATGATCAGTCACGTGATCAGTGCATGATCAATTACGTGATCAGTGCATGATCAGTCACGTGACCAGTACATGGTAGCTACGTGATCAGTGCATGATCAGCCACGTGATCAGTGCATGATAGCCACGTGATCAGTGCATGATCAGTCACATGATCAGTGCATGATCATCCGGGTGATCAGTGCATGGGCAGTCATGTGATCAGTGCATGATATAGACGTGATCAGTGCATGATCAGTCACGTGATCAGTGCATGATCAGCCACGTGATCAGTGCATGATAGCCAGTGAATCAGTGCATGATAGCCAGATGATCAGTGCATGATCAGTCACGTGATCAGTGTATGATCAGCCACGTGATCAGTGCATGATAGCCACTGATCAGTGCATGATCAGCCACGTGATCAGTGCATGATCAGTTACGTGAGCAGTGTATGATCAGCCACGTGATCAGTGCATGGTCAGACACGTGAACAGTGTATGATCAGCCACGTGATCAGTGCATGATAGCCACGTGATCAGTGCATGATCAGTTACGTGATCAGTGTATGATCAGCCACGTGAACAGTGCATGCTCAGTCACGTGATCTGGGCCTGCTGAGCTGCGTGATTACAGTCTGCTTATCTGCTTGACAATTGCCAGCTGAGCTGCACGATTCCTGCCTGTCATCTGCTTGACAATTGTCAGCTGTGCTGCGTAATTCCTGCCTGCTCAGCTGCTAGATTATTGCCAGCTGAGCAGCATGATTCCTCACACCTGAGTTCCATGATTATTGCCTGCTGACTGTTTGATTCGTGCCTACTCAGCTCTTTGTTTATTGCCTCCAGAGGCACATGATCAGTGTATGATAGCAAACATGATCAGCGCATGATCAGTCACATGATCAGAGCCATGAAGTCACGTGATCACTACATGATAGTCATGTGATCAGTCCATGCTCAGTCACAGTATCAGTGCATGATCAGCCACGTGATCAGTGCATGATCAGCCAGGTGATCATTTCATGATAGCTATGTGATCAGTTCATGATTTGTCACGTGATCAGTGCATGATCAGGCACGTGATCAGTGCATGATCAGTCACGTGATCAGTGCATGATCAGCCACGTGATCAGTGCATGATCAGTCACGTGATCAGTGCATGATCAGCACGTGATCAGTGCATGATCAGTCACGTGATCAGTGCATGATCATCCACGTGATCAGTGCATGATCAGTCATGTGATCAGTGCATGATATAGACGTGATCAGTGCATGATCAGTCACGTGATCAGTGCATGATAGCCACGTGATCAGTGCATGATCAGTCACGTGATCAGTGCATGATCAGTCACGTGATCAGTGCATGTAGCTACGTGATCAGTGCATGATCAGCCACGTGATCAGTGCATGATAGCCACGTGATCAGTGCATGATCAGTCACGTGATCAGTGCATGATCAGTCATGTGATCAGTGCATGATCAGGCACGTGATCAGTGCATGATCAGCCACGTGATCAGTGCATGATAGCCACGTGATCAGTGCATGATCAGTCACGTGATCAGTGCATGATCAGTCACGTGAACAGTGCATGATCATTTACGTGATCTGTGCATGATCAGTCACGTGACCAGTATATTGTAGCTATGTGATCATTCCATGACGAGCCACGTGAGCAGTGCATGATAGCCACGTGATGTGTGCATAATGAGTTACGTGAGCAGAGTATGATCAGCCACGTGATCAGTGCATGAGTGCCACGTGATCAGTGCATGATATGTCACGTGACAGGTGTGTGATCAGCCACGTGAACAGTGCATGTTCAGCCACGTGATCAGTCCATGATAGCCACGTGATCAGTGCATGATCAGTTACCAGAGCAGTGTATGATCAGCCACGTGATCAGTGCATGGTCAGACACGTGAACAGTGTATGATCAGCCACGTGATCAGTGCATGATATCCAAGTGATCAGTGCATGATCATCACGTGATCAGTGTATGATCAGCCACGTGAACAGTGCATGCTCAGTCACGTGATCAGGGCCTGCTGAGCTGCGTGATTACTGTCTGCTCATCTGCTTGACAATTGCCAGCTGAGCTGCACGATTCCTGCCTGTCATCTGCTTGACAATTGCCAGCTGTGCTGCGTAATTCCTGCCTGCTCAGCTGCTTGATTATTGCCAGCTGAGCAGCATGATTCCTCACAGCTGAGGTCCATGATTATTGCCTGCTGACTGTTTGATTCGTGCCTACTCAGCTCTTTGTTTATTGCCTCCAGAGGCACATGATCAGTGTATGATAGCAAACATGATCAGTGCATGATCAGTCACATGATCAGCGCCATTAAGTCACGTGATCACTACATGATAGTCATGTGATCAGTCCAAGCTCAGTCACGGTATCAGTGCATGATCAGCCACGTGATCAGTGCATGATCAGCCAGGTGATCAGTTCATGATAGCTATGTGATCAGTGCATGATTTGTCACGTGATCAGTGCATGACCAGGCAGGTGATCAGTGCATGATCAGCCACGTGATCAGTGCATGATAGCCACGTGATCAGTGCATGATCAGTCACCTGATGGGTGTATGATCAGTCACGTGACCAGTACATGGTAGCTACATGATCATTGCATGATCAGCCACGTGAGTAGTGCATGATAGCCACGTGATCAGTGCATGATCAGTCACGTGATCAGTGCATGATCAGTCATGTGATCAGTGCATGACCAGGCACGTGATCAGTGCATGATCAGCCACGTGATCAGTGCATGATAGCCACGTGATCAGTGCATGATCAGTCACGTGATCAGTGCATGATCAGCCACGTGATCAGTGCATGATCAATCACGTGATCAGTGCATGATCAGTCACGTGATCAGTATATGGTAGCTAGGTGATCATTGCATGATCAGCCACGTGATCAGTGCATGATAGCCACGTGATCAGTGCATGATCAGTCACGTGATCAGTGCATGATCACTCACGTGATCAGTGCATGATCAGTCACGTGATCAGTGCATGATCAATTACGTGATCAGTGCATGATCAGTCACGTGACCAGTACATGGTAGCTACGTGATCAGTGCATGATCAGCCACGTGATCAGTGCATGATAGCCACGTGATCAGTGCATGATCTGTCACGTGATCAGTGCATGATCATCCGGGTGATCAGTGCATGGGCAGTCATGTGATCAGTGCATGATATAGACGTGATCAGTGCATGATCAGTCACGTGATCAGTGCATGATCAGCCACGTGATCAGTGCATGATAGCCAGTGAATGAGTGCATGATAGCCAGATGATCAGTGCATGATCAGTCACGTGATCAGTGTTTGATCAGCCAAGTGAACAGTGCATGATAGCCACGTGATCAGTGCATGATCAGCCACGTGATCAGTGCATGATCAGTTACGTGAGCAGTGTATGATCAGCCACGTGATCAGTGCATGGTCAGACACGTGAACAGTGTATGATCAGCCACGTGATCAGTGCATGATAGCCACGTGATCAGTGCATGATCAGTTACGTGATCAGTGTATGATCAGCCACGTGAACAGTGCATGCTCAGTCACGTGATCTGGGCCTGCTGAGCTGCGTGATTACTGTCTGCTCATCTGCTTGACAATTGCCAGCTGAGCTGCACGATTCCTGCCTGTCATCTGCTTGACAATTGTCAGCTGTGCTGCGTAATTCCTGCCTGCTCAGCTGCTAGATTATTGCCAGCTGAGCAGCATGATTCCTCACACCTGAGTTCCATGATTATTGCCTGCTGACTGTTTGATTCGTGCCTACTCAGCTCTTTGTTTATTGCCTCCAGAGGCACATGATCAGTGTATGATAGCAAACATGATCAGCGCATGATCAGTCACATGATCAGCGCCATTAAGTCACGTGATCACTACATGATAGTCATGTGATCAGTCCATGCTCAGTCACAGTATCAGTGCATGATCAGCCACGTGATCAGTGCATGATCTGTCACATGATTAGTGTATGATCATCCACGTGATCAGTGCATGGGCAGTCATGTGATCAGTGCATGATATAGACGTGATCAGTGCATGATCAGTCTCGTGATCAGTGCATGGTAGCTACGTGATCAGTGCATGATCAGCCACGTGATCAGTGCATGATAGCCACGTGATCAGTGCATGATCAGTCACGTGATCAGTGCATGATCAGTCACGTGATCAGTGCATGATCAGTCACGTGATCAGTGCATGATCAGTCACGTGATCAGTGCATGATCAGCCACGTGATCAGTGCATGATCAGTTACGTGATCAGTGCATGATCAGTCACGTGACCAGTGCATGATAGCCATGTGATCAGTGCATGATCAGCCGTGATCAGTGCATGATAGCCACGTGATCAGTGCATGATCAGTCACGTGATCAGTGTATGATCAGCCACGTGATCAGTGCATGATGCCACGTGATCAGTGCATGATAGTCACGTGATCAGTGCATGATCAGCCACGTGATCAGTGCATGATCAGCCACGTGATCAGTGCATGATAGCCACGTGATCAGTGCATGATCAGTCACGTGATCAGTGCATGATCAGCCACGTGATCAGTGCATGATCAGTCACGTGATCAGTGCATGATCAGCCACGTGATCAGTGCATGATCAGTCACGTGATCAGTGCCTGCTGAGCTGCGTGATTACTGTCTGATCATCTGCTTGACAATTGCCAGCTGTGCTGCGTAATTCCTGCCTGATCAGCTGCTTGATTATTGCCAGCTGAGCAGCATGATTCCTCACACCTGAGTTCCATGATTATTGCCTGCTGACTGTTTGATTCGTGCCTACTCAGCTCTTTGTTTATTGCCTCCAGAGGCACATGATCAGTGTATGATAGCAAACATGATCAGCGCATGATCAGTCACATGATCAGTGCATTAAGTCACGTGATCAGTGCATGATAGTCATGTGATCAGTGCATGCTCAGTCACGGTATCAGTGCATGATCAGCCACGTGATCAGTGCATGATCAGCCACGTGATCAGTGCATGATAGCTATGTGATCAGTGCATGATCAGTCACGTGATCAGTGCATGATCAGGCACGTGATCAGTGCATGATCAGCCACGTGATCAGTGCATGATAGCCACGTGATCAGTGCATGATCAGTCACGTGATCAGTGCATGATCAGTCACGTGACAGTGCATGTAGCCACATGATCAGTGCATGATCAGCCACGTGAGTAGTGCATGATAGCCACGTGATCAGTGCATGATCAGTCACGTGATCAGTGCATGATCAGCCACGTGATCAGTGCATGATCAGTCACGTGATCAGTGCATGATCAGCCACGTGATCAGTGCATGATAGCCACGTGATCAGTGCATGATCAGTCACGTGATCAGTGTATGATCAGCCACGTGAACAGTGCATGCTCAGTCACGTGATCAGGGCCTGCTGAGCTGCGTGATTACTGTCTGCTCATCTGCTTGACAATTGCCAGCTGAGCTGCACGATTCCTGCCTGTCATCTGCTTGACAATTGTCAGCTGTGCTGCGTAATTCCTGCCTGCTCAGCTGCTTGATTATTGCCAGCTGAGCAGCATGATTCCTCACACCTGAGTTCCATGATTATTGCCTGCTGACTGTTTGATTCGTGCCTACTCAGCTCTTTGTTTATTGCCTCCAGAGGCACATGATCAGTGTATGATAGCAAACATGATCAGCGCATGATCAGTCACATGATCAGCGCCATTAAGTCACGTGATCACTACATGATAGTCATGTGATGAGTCCATGCTCAGTCACGGTATCAGTGCATGATCAGCCACGTGATCAGTGCATGATCAGCCACGTGATCAGTTCATGATAGCTATGTGATCAGTGCATGATTTGTCACGTGATCAGTGCATGACCAGGCAGGTGATCAGTGCATGATCAGCCACGTGATCAGTGCATGATAGCCACGTGATCAGTGCATGATCAGTCACCTGATGGGTGTATGATCAGTCACGTGACCAGTACATGGTAGCTACATGATCATTGCATGATCAGCCACGTGAGTAGTGCATGATAGCCACGTGATCAGTGCATGATCAGTCACGTGATCAGTGCATGATCACTCACGTTAACAGTGCATGATCAGTCACGTGATCAGTGCATGATCAGCCACGTGATCAGTGCATGATCAGTCACGTGATCAGTGCATGATAGCTACGTGATCAGTGCATGATCAGCCACGTGATCAGTGCATGATAGCCACGTGATCAGTGCATGATCAGTCACGTGATCAGTGCATGATCAGCCACGTGATCAGTGCATGATCAGCCACGTGATCAGTGCATGATAGCCACGTGATCAGTGCATGATCAGTCACGTGATCAGTGCATGATAGCTACGTGATCAGTGCATGATCAGCCACGTGATCAGTGCATGATAGCCACGTGATCAGTGCATGATCAGTCACATGATCAGTGTATGATCATCCGGGTGATCAGTGCATGATCAGTCATGTGATCAGTGCATGATATAGACGTGATCAGTGCATGATCAGTCACGTGATCAGTGCATGATCAGCCACGTGATCAGTGCATGATAGCCAGTTAATGAGTGCATGATAGCCAGATGATCAGTGCATGATCAGTCACGTGATCAGTGCATGATCAGCCACGTGATCAGTGCATGATAGCCACTGATCAGTGCATGATCAGCCACGTGATCAGTGCATGATCAGCCACGTGATCAGTGCATGATAGCCACGTGATCAGTGCATGATCAGTCACGTGATCAGTGCATGATCAGTCACGTGATCAGTGCATGATCAGCCACGTGATCAGTGCATGATCAGCCACGTGATCAGTGCATGATCAATTACGTGATCAGTGCATGATCAGTCACGTGATCAGTGCATGGTAGCTACGTGATCATTGCATGATCAGCCACGTGATCAGTGCATGATAGCCACGTGATCAGTGCATGATCAGTCACGTGATCAGTGCATGATCACTCACGTGATCAGTGCATGATCAGTCACGTGATCAGTGCATGATCAATGCGATCAGTGCATGATCAGTCACGTGATCAGTACATGATAGCTACGTGATCATTGCGTGATCAGCCGCGTGATCAGTGCATGATAGCCACGTGATCAGTGCATGATAGCCACGTGATCAGTGCATGATCAGTCATGTGATATGTGTGTGATCAGCCACGTGATCAGGGCATGATATCCACGTGATCAGTGCATGATAGCCACGTGATCAGTGCATGAGAGCCACGTGATCAGTGCATGATCAGTCACGTGATACATGTGTGATCAGCCACGTGATCAGTGCATGATGAGCCACGTGATCAGTGCAGGATCAATTACGTGATCAGTGCATGATCAGTCACGTGACCAGTACATGGTTGCTACGTGATCGTTGCATGATCAGCCACGTGAGCAGAGCATGATAGCCACGTGATCAGTGCATGATCAGTCACGTGATCAGTACATGATCAGTCACGTGAACAGTGCATGATCATTTACGTGATCTGTGCATGATCAGTCACGTGACCAGTATATGGTAGCAATGTGATCATTCCATGACGAGCCACGTGAGCAGTGCATGATAGCCACGTGATGTGTGCATGATGAGTTATGTGAGCAGAGTATGATCAGCCACATGATCAGTGCATGAGTGCCACGTGATCAGTGCATGATATGTCACGTGACAGGTGTGTGATCAGCCACGTGAACAGTGCATGTTCAGCCACGTGATCAGTCCATGATAGCCACGTGATCAGTGCATGATCAGTTACGTGAGCAGTGTATGATCAGCCACGTGATCAGTGCATGGTCAGACACGTGAACAGTGTATGATCAGCCACGTGATCAGTGCATGATATCCAAGTGATCAGTGCATGATCATCACGTGATCAGTGTATGATCAGCCACGTGAACAGTGCCTGCTCAGTCACGTGATCAGGGCCTGCTGAGCTGCGTGATTACTGTCTGCTCATCTGCTTGACAATTGCCAGCTGAGCTGCACGATTCCTGCCTGTCATCTGCTTGACAATTGACAGCTGTGCTGCGTAATTCCTGCCTGCTAGCTGCTTGATTATTGCCAGCTGAGCAGCATGATTCCTCACAGCTGAGTTCAAAGATTATTGCCTGCTGACTGTATAATTCGTGCCTACTCAGTTCTTTGTTTATTGCCTCCAGAGGCACATGATCAGTATATGATAGCAAACATTATCAGTGCATGATCAGTCACATGATCAGAGCCATTAAGTCACGTGATCACTACATGATAGTCATGTGATAAGTCCATGCTCAGTCACGGTATCAGTGCATGATCAGCCACGTGATCAGTGCATGATCAGCCAGGTGATCAGTTCATGATAGCTATGTGATCAGTGCATGATTTGTCACGTGATCAGTGCATGATCAGGCAGGTGATCAGTGCATGATCAGTCACGTGATCAGTGCATGATCAGTCACGTGATCAGTGCATGATCAGTGATCAGCCACGTGATCAGTGCATGATCAGCCACGTGATCAGTGCATGATCAGTTACGTGATCAGTGCATGATCAGTCACGTGACCAGTATATGGTAGCTAGGTGATCATTGCATGATCAGCCACATGAGCCGTGCATGATAGCCACGTGATCAGTGCATGATCAGTCACGTGATCAGTGCATGATCACTCACGTGATCAGTGCATGATCAGTCACCTGATCAGTGCATGATCAATTACGTGATCAGTGCATGATCAGTCACGTGACCAGTACATGATAGCTACGTGATCATTGCATGATCAGCCACGTGAGCAGTGCATGATAGCCACGTGATCAGTGCATGATCAGTCGCATGATCAGTGCATGATCATCCGGGTGATCAGTGCATGATCAGTCACGTGATCAGTGCATGATATAGACGTGATCAGTGCATGATCAGTCACGTGATCAGTGCATGATCAGCCACGTGATCAGTGCATGATAGCCAGTGAATGAGTGCATGATAGCCAGATGATCAGTGCATGATCAGTCACGTGATCAGTGTATGATCAGCCACGTAATCAGTGCATGATCAGCCACGTGATCAGTGCATGATCAGCCACGTGATCAGTGCATGATCAGTTACGTGAGCAGTGTATGATCAGCCACGTGATCAGTGCATGGTCAAACACGTGAACAGTGTATGATCAGCCACGTGATCAGTGCATGATAGCCACGTGATCAGTGCATGATCAGTCACGTGAGCAGCGTATGATCAGCCTCGTGAACAGTGCATGCTCAGTCACGTGATCTGGGCCTGCTGAGCTGCGTGATTACTGTCTGCTCATCTGCTTGACAATTGCCAGCTGAGCTGCACGATTCCTGCCTGTCATCTGCTTGACAATTGCCAGCTGTGCTGCGTAATTCCTGCCTGCTCAGCTGCTTGATTATTGCCAGCTGAGCAGCATGATTCCTCACACCTGAGTTCCATGATTATTGCCTGCTGACTGTTTGATTCGTGCCTACTCAGCTCTTTGTTTATTGCCTCCAGAGGCACATGATCAGTGTTTGATAGCAAACATGATCAGCGCATGATCAGTCACATGATCAGCGCCATTAAGTCACGTGATCACTACATGATAGTCATGTGATCAGTCCATGCTCAGTCACGGTATCAGTGCATGATCAGCCACGTGATCAGTGCATGATCTGTCACATGATTAGTGTATGATCATCCACGTGATCAGTGCATGGGCAGTCATGTGATCAGTGCATGATATAGACGTGATCAGTTCATGATCAGTCTCGTGATCAGTGCATGATAGCCACGTGATCAGTGCATGATCAGTCACCTGATGGGTGTATGATCATTCACGTGACCTGTACATGGTAGCTATATGATCATTGCATGATCAGCCACGTGAGTAGTGCATGATAGCCACGTGATCAGTGCATGATCAGTCACGTGATCAGTGCATGATCAGTCATGTGATCTGTGCATGATCAGGCACGTGATCAGTGCATGATCAGCCAGTGATCAGTGCATGATAGCCACGTGATCAGTGCATGATCAGTCACGTGATCAGTGCATGATCAGTCACGTGATCAGTGCATGATCAGCCACGTGATCAGTGCATGATCAGTCACGTGATCAGTATATGTAGCTATGTGATCATTGCATGACAGCCACGTGAGCAGTGCATGATAGCCACGTGATCAGTGCATGATCAGTTACGTGATCAGTGTATGATCAGCCACGTGATCAGTGCATGAGTGCCACGTGATCAGTGCATGATATGTCACGTGATCAGTGCATGATCAGCCACGTGATCAGTGCATGATCAGCCACGTGATCAGTGCATGATCAGTCACGTGATCAGTGCATGATCAGCCACGTGATCAGTGCATGATCAGCCACGTGATCAGTGCATGATCAATCACGTGATCAGTGCATGATCAGTCACGTGACCAGTACATGGTAGCTACGTGATCATTGCATGATCAGCCACGTGAGCAGTGCATGATAGCCACGTGATCAGTGCATGATCAGTCACGTGATCAGTGCATGATCACTCACGTGAACAGTGCATGATAAGTCACGTGATCAGTGCATGATCAATTACGTGATCAGTGCATGATCACTCACGTGACCAGTACATGGTAGCTACGTGATCATTGCATGATCAGCCACGTGAGCAGTGCATGATAGCCACGTGATCAGTGCATGATCAGTCACATGATCAGTGTATGATCATCCGGGTGATCAGTGCATGATCAGTCATGTGATCAGTGCATGATATAGACGTGATCAGTGCATGATCAGTCACGTGATCAGTGTATGATCAGCCACGTGATCAGTGCACGATAGCCAGTTAGTGAGTGCGATAGCCAGATGATCAGTGCATGATCAGTCACGTGATCAGTGCATGATCAGCCAAGTGAACAGTGCATGATAGCCACGTGATCAGTGCATGATCAGCCACGTGATCAGTGCATGATCAGTTACGTGAGCAGTGTATGATCAGCCACGTGATCAGTGCATGGTCAGACACGTGAACAGTGTATGATCAGCCACGTGATCAGTGCATGATAGCCACGTGATCAGTGCATGATCAGTCACGTGATCAGTGTATGATCAGCCACGTGAACAGTGCATGCTCAGTCACGTGATCTGGGCCTGCTGAGCTGTGTGATTACAGTCTGCTCATCTGCTTGACAATTGCCAGCTGAGCTGCACGATTCCTGCCTGTCATCTGCTTGACAATTGTCAGCTGTGCTGCGTAATTCCTGCCTGCTCAGCTGCTTGATTATTGCCAGCTGAGCAGCATGATTCCTCACACCTGAGTTCCATGATTATTGCCTGCTGACTGTTTGATTCGTGCCTACTCAGCTCTTTGTTTATTGCCTCCAGAGGCACATGATCAGTGTATGATAGCAAACATGATCAGCGCATGATCAGTCACATGATCAGCGCCATTAAGTCACGTGATCACTACATGATAGTCATGTGATCAGTCCATGCTCAGTCACGGAATCAGTGCATGATCAGCCACGTGATCAGTGCATGATCTGTCACATGATTAGTGTATGATCATCAACGTGATCAGTGCATGGGCAGTCATGTGATCAGTGCATGATATAGACGTGATCAGTGCATGATCAGTCTCGTGATCAGTGCATGATAGCCACGTGATCAGTGCATGATCAGTCACCTGATGGGTGTATGATCATTCACGTGACCTGTACATGGTAGCTATATGATCATTGCATGATCAGCCACGTGAGTAGTGCATGATAGCCACGTGATCAGTGCATGATCAGTCACGTGATCAGTGCATGATCAGTCACGTGATCAGTGCATGATCAGCCACGTGATCAGTGCATGATAGCCACGTGATCAGTGCATGATCAGTCACGTGATCAGTGCATGATCAGTCACGTGATCAGTGCATGATCAGCCACGTGATCAGTGCATGATCAGTCACGTGACCAGTATATTGTAGCTATGTGATCAGTGCATGACAGCCACGTGAGCAGTGCATGATAGCCACGTGATGTGTGCATGAGTTACGTGATCAGTGTATGATCAGCCACGTGATCAGTGCATGATGCCACGTGATCAGTGCATGATATGTCATGTGACAGGTGTGTGATCAGCCACGTGATCAGTGCATGATCAGCAACGTGATCAGTGCATGATAGCCACGTGATCAGTGCATGATCAGTTACGTGATCAGTGTATGATCAGCCACGTGATCAGTGCATGATCAGCCACGTGAACAGTGCATGATCAGCCACGTGATCAGTGCATGATAGCCACGTGATCAGTGCATGATCATCACGTGATCAGTGCATGATCAGCCACGTGATCAGTGCATGGTCAGACACGTGAACAGTGTATGATCAGCCACGTGATCAGTGCATGATAGCCACGTGATCAGTGCATGATCAGTTACGTGATCAGTGTATGATCAGCCACGTGAACAGTGCATGCTCAGTCACGTGATCTGGGCCTGCTGAGCTGCGTGATTACCGTCTGCTCATCTGCTTGACAATTGCCAGCTGAGCTGCACGATTCCTGCCTGTCATCTGCTTGACAATTATCAGCTGTGCTGCGTAATTCCTGCCTGCTCAGCTGCTTGATTATTGCCAGCTGAGCAGCATGATTCCTCACACCTGAGTTCCATGATTATTGCCTGCTGACTGTTTGATTCGTGCCTACTCAGCTCTTTGTTTATTGCCTCCAGAGGCACATGATCAGTGTATGATAGCAAACATGATCAGCGCATGATCAGTCACATGATCAGCGCCATTAAGTCACGTGATCACTACATGATAGTCATGTGATCAGTCCATGCTCAGTCACGGTATCAGTGCATGATCAGCCACGTGATCAGTGCATGATCTGTCACATGATTAGTGTATGATCATCCGTGATCAGTGCATGGGCAGTCATGTGATCAGTGCATGATATAGACGTGATCAGTGCATGATCAGTCTCGTGATCAGTGCATGATAGCCACGTGATCAGTGCATGATCAGTCACCTGATGGGTGTATGATCATTCACGTGACTGTACATGGTAGCTACATGATCATTGCATGATCAGCCACGTGAGTAGTGCATGATAGCCACGTGATCAGTGCATGATCAGTCACGTGATCAGTGCATGATCAGTCATGTGACCAGTACATGGTAGCTTCGTGATCATGCTGATCAGCCACGTGATCAGTGCATGATAGCCACGTGATCAGTGCATGATCAGTCACGTGATCAGTGCATGATCAGTCACGTGATCAGTGCATGATCAGCCACATGATCAGTGCATGATCAATTACGTGATCAGTGCATGATCAGTCACGTGACCAGTACATGGTAGCTTCTTGATCATTGCATGATCAGCCACGTGAGCAGTGCATGATAGCCACGTGATCAGTGCATGATCAGCCACGTGATCAGTGCATGATCAGTCACGTGATCAGTGCATGATCAGTCACGTGATCAGTGCATGATCATCCACGTGATCAGTGCATGTCAGTCATGTGATCAGTGCATGATAGCCACGTGATCAGTGCATGATCAGTCCTGTGATCAGTGTATGATCAGCCACGTGATCAGTGCATGATATCACGTGATCAGTGCATGATCAGTCACATGATCAGTGCATGATCAGTCACGTGATAGGTGTGTGATCAGCCACGTGAACAGTGCATGCTCAGTCACGTGATCAGGGCCTGCTGAGCTGCGTGATTACTGTCTGCTCATCTGCTTGACAATTTCCAGCTGAGCTGCACGATTCCTGCCTGTCATCTCCTTGACAATTGCCACCTGTGCTGCGTAATTCCTGCCTGCTCATCTACTTGATTATTGCCAGCTGAGCAGCATGATTTCTCAGAGCTGAGTTCCATGATTATAGCCTGCTGACTGATTCCTGCCTACTCAGCTCTATGTTCATTGCCTCCAGAGGCACATGATCAGTGTATGACACCAAACATGATCAGCACATGATCAGTCACATGATCAATGCATGATAAGCCACGTGATCAGTGCATGATCAATTATGTGATCAGTGCATGATCAGTCACGTGATCAGTGCATAGCTGCGTGATCATTGCATGATCAGCCACGTGATCAGTGCATGATCAGTCACGTGATCAGTGCATGATCAGTCACGTGATAGTGTGTGATCAGCCACGTGATCAGTGCATGATATCCACGTGATCAGTGCATGATAGCCACGTGATCAGTGCATGATCCACGTGATCAGTGCATGATCAGCCACGTGATCAGTGCATGATCAGCCACGTGATCAGTGCATGATCAGTCACGTGATCAGTACATGATCAGTCACGTGATCAGTGCATGATCATTTACGTGATCTGTGCATGATCAGTCACGTGACCAGTATATGGTAGCTACGTGATCATTCCATGATCAGCCACGTGAGCAGTGCATGATAGCCACGTGATGTGTGCATGATGAGTTACGTGATCAGAGTATGATCAGCCACGTGATCAGTGCATGAGTGCCACGTGATCAGTGCATGATATGTCACGTGACAAGTGTGATCAGCCACGTGAACAGTGCATGTTCAGCCACGTGATCAGTGCATGATAGCCACGTGATCAGTGCATGATCAGTTACGTGATCAGTGTATGATCAGCCACGTGATCAGTGCATGGTCAGACACGTGAACAGTGTATGATCAGCCACGTGATCAGTGCATGATATAAGTGATCAGTGCATGATCATCACGTGATCAGTGTATGATCAGCCACGTGAACAGTGCATGCTCAGTCACGTGATCAGGGCCTGCTGAGCTGCGTGATTACTGTCTGCTCATCTGCTTGACAATTGCCAGCTGTGCTGCGTAATTCCTGCCTGCTCAGCTACTTGATTATTGCCAGCTGAGCAGCATGATTCCTCACACCTGAGTTCCATGATTATTGCCTGCTGACTGTTTGATTCGTGCCTACTCAGCTCTTTGTTTATTGCCTCCAGAGGCACATGATCAGTGTATGATAACAAAGTGATCAGTGCATGATCAGTCACATGATCAGTGCATGAAGTCACGTGATCAGTGCATGATAGTCATGTGATCAGTGATGATCAGCACGTGATCAGTGCATGATCAGTCACGTGATCAGTGCATGATCAGCCACGTGATCAGTGCATGATCAGTCACGTGATCAGTGCATGATCATCACGTGATCAGTGCATGATCAGTCACGTGATCAGTGCATGCAGTCACGTGATCAGTGCATGATCAGCCCGTGATCAGTGCATGATCAGCCACGTGATCAGTGCATGATCAGCCACGTGATCAGTGCATGATCAGCCACGTGATCAGTGCATGATCAGCACGTGATCAGTGCATGATCAGCCACGTGATCAGTGCATGATCAGCCATGAGCAGTGCATGATCAGCCACGTGATCAGTGCATGATCAGCCACGTGATCAGTGCATGATCAGCCACGTGATCAGTGCATGATCAGTCACGTGATCAGTGCATGATCAGCCAGTGATCAGTGCATGATCAGCCACGTGATCAGTGCATGATCAGTCACGTGATCAGTGCATGATCACCACGTGATCAGTGCATGATCAGCCACGTGATCAGTGCATGATCAGCCACGTGATCAGTGATGTCACGTGATCAGTGCATGATCAGCCACGTGATCAGTGCATGATCAGCCACGTGATCAGTGCATGATCAGCCACGTGATCAGTGCATGATCAGTCACGTGATCAGTGCATGATCAGCCACGTGATCAGTGCATGATCAGCCACGTGATCAGTGCATGATCAGCCACGTGATCAGTGCATGATAGCCACGTGATCAGTGCATGATCAGCACGTGATCAGTGCATGATCAGCCACGTGATCAGTGCATGATCAGCCACGTGATCAGTGCATGATCAGCCACGTGATCAGTGCATGTCAGTCACGTGATCAGTGCATGATCAGCCACGTGATCAGTGCATGATAGCCACGTGATCAGTGCATGATCAGCTACGTGATCAGTGCATGATCAGTGCATGATCATCCACGTGATCAGTGCATGATAGCCACGTGATCATTGCATGACAGTACGTGATCAGTGCATGATCAGTCACGTGATCAGTGCATGATAGCCACCTGATCAGTGCATGATCAGTCACGTGATCAGCATGATCAGCCACGTGATCAGTGCATGATCAGTCATGTGATCAGTGCATGATCAGCCACGTGATCAGTGCATGATCAGCCACGTGATCAGTGCATGATCAGTCACATGATCAGTGCATGATAGCCACGTGATCAGTGCATGATCAGTCACGATCAGTGCATGATCAGTCACGTGATCAGTGCATGATCAGCCACGTGATCAGTGCATGATAGCCACGTGATCAGTGCATGATCAGTCATGTGATCAGTGTATGATCAGTCACGTGATCAGTGCATGATAGCCACCAGATCAGTGCATGATCAGTCACGTGATCAGTGCATGATCAGCACGTGATCAGTGCATGATCAGCCACGATCAGTGCATGACAGTCACGTGATCAGTATGATCAGCCACGTGATCAGTGCATGATCAGCCACGTGATCAGTGCATGATCAGCCACGTGATCAGTGCATGATCAGTCACGTGATCAGTGCATGATCAGCCAGTGATCAGTGCATGATCAGCCACGTGATCAGTGCATGATCAGTCACGTGATCAGTGCATGATCAGTCACGTGATCAGTGCATGATCAGCCACGTGATCAGTGCATGATAGCAACGTGATCAGTGCATGATCAGCCACGTGATCAGTGCATGATCAGCCACGTGATCAGTGCATGATCAGCCACGTGATCAGTGCATGATCAGCCACGTGATCAGTGCATGATCAGCCACGTGATCAGTGCATGATAGCCACGTGATCAGTGCATGATCAGTCACGTGATCAGTGCATGATCAGCCACGTGATCAGTGCATGATAGCCACGTGATCAGTGCATGACAGCCACGTGATCAGTGCATGATCAGTCACGTGATCAGTGCATGATCAGTCACGTGATCAGTGCATGATCAGTCACGTGATCAGTGCATGATAGCCACGTGATCAGTGCATGATCAGTCACGTGATCAGTGCATGATCAGCAACGTGATCAGTGCATGATCAGCCACGTGATCAGTGCATGATCAGTCACGTGATCAGTGCATGATCAGCACGTGATCAGTGCATGATCAGCCACGTGATCAGTGCATGATCAGCCACGTGATCAGTGCATGATCAGTCACGTGATCAGTGCATGATCAGCCACGTGATCAGTGCATGATCAGCCACGTGATCAGTGCATGATCAGTCACGTGATCAGTGCATGATCAGTCACGTGATCAGTGCATGATCAGCCACGTGATCAGTGCATGATAGCCACGTGATCAGTGCATGATCAGACGTGATCAGTGCATGATCAGCCACGTGATCAGTGCATGATCAGCCACGTGATCAGTGCATGATCAGCCACGTGATCAGTGCATGATAGCCACGTGATCAGTGCATGATCAGCACGTGATCAGTGCATGATCAGCCACGTGATCAGTGCATGATCAGCCACGTGATCAGTGCATGATAGCCACGTGATCAGTGCATGATAGCACGTGATCAGTGCATGATCAGTCACGTGATCAGTGCATGATCAGCCACGTGATCAGTGCATGATAGCCACGTGATCAGTGCATACAGTTACATGATCAGTGCATGATCAGTCACGTGATCAGTGCATGATCAGTCACGTGATCAGTGCATGATCAGTCACGTGATCAGTGCATGATAGCCTGATCAGTGCATGATCAGTCTGATCAGTGCATGATCAGTCACGTGATCAGTGCATGATATCCACGTGATCAGTGCATGATCAGTCACGTGATCAGTGCATGATAGCTACGTGATCAGTGCATGATCAGCCACGTGATCAGTGCATGATAGCCCGTGATCAGTGCATGATCAGTCACGTGATCAGTGCATGATCAGCCACGTGATCAGTGCATGATCAGCCACGTGATCAGTGCATGATCAGTCACGTGATCATGCATGAGCAGTCACGTGATCAGTGCATGATAGCTTCGTGATCAGTGCATGATCAGTCACATGATCAGTGCATGATCAGCCACGTGATCAGTGCATGATAGCCACGTGATCAGTGCATGATCAGTCACATGATCAGTGCATGATCAGTCACGTGATCAGTGCATGATAGCCACGTGATCAGTGCATGATCAGTCACGTGATCAGTGCATGATCAGCCACGTGATCAGTGCATGATAGCCACGGAATCAGTGCATGATCAGGTACGTGATCAGTGCATGATCATTCACGTGATCAGTGCATGATAGCCACGTGATCAGTGCATGATCAGCCACGTGATCAGTGCATGATCAGCCACGTGATCAGTGCATGATCAGCCACGTGATCAGTGCATGATCAGCCACGTGATCAGTGCATGATCAGCAACGTGATCAGTGCATGATCAGTCACGTGATCAGTGCATGATCAGCCACGTGATCAGTGCATGATCAGCCACGTGATCAGTGCATGATCAGCCACGTGATCAGTGCATGCACAGTCACGTGATCAGTGCATGATCAGCCACGTGATCAGTGCATGATCAGCCACGTGATCAGTGCATGATCAGTCACGTGATCAGTGCATGATCAGTCACGTGATCAGTGCATGATCAGCCACGTGATCAGTGCATGATCAGCCACGTGATCAGTGCATGAATCACGTGATCAGTCATGATCAGCACGTGATCAGTGCATGATCAGTCACGTGATCAGTGCATGATCAGCCACGTGATCAGTGTGATCAGCCACGTGATCAGTGCATGATCAGCCACGTGATCAGTGCATGATCAGCCACGTGATCAGTGCATGCACAGTCAGTGTATGATCAGCCACGTGATCAGTGCATGATCAGCCACGTGATCAGTGCATGATCAGTCACGTGATCAGTGCATGATCAGCCACGTGATCAGTGCATGATCAGCCACGTGATCAGTGCATGATCAGCCACGTGATCAGTGCATGATCAGCACGTGATCAGTGCATGATCAGCACGTGATCAGTGCATGATCAGCCACGTGATCAGTGCATGATCAGCCACAGAGCAGGCATGAGTCACGTGATCAGTGCATGATCAGCCACGTGATCAGTGCATGATCAGCCACGTGATCAGTGCATGATCAGCCAGTGATCAGTGCATGATCAGTCACGTGATCAGTGTATGATAGCCACGTGATCAGTGCATGATCAGCCACGTGATCAGTGCATGATCAGCCACGTGATCAGTGCATGACAGTCACGTGATCAGTGTATGATCAGCCACGTGATCAGTGCATGATCAGCCACGTGATCAGTGCATGATAGCCACGTGATCAGTGCATGATAGCCACGTGATCAGTGCATGATCAGTCACGTGATCAGTGCATGATAGCCACGTGATCAGTGCATGATCAGTCACGTGATCAGTGCATGATCAGCCACGTGATCAGTGTGATCATCCACATGATCAGTGCATGATCAGCCACGTGATCAGTGCATGATAGCCACGTGATCAGTGCATGATCAGTCACGTGATCAGTGCATGCTCAGTCACGTGATCAGGGCCTGCTGAGCTCCGTGATTCCTGTCTGATCTGCTTGACAATTGCCAGCTGAGCTGCGTGATTCCTGCCTGTCATCTGCTTGACAATGGCCAGCTGAGCAGCCTGATTCCTGCCATTCAGCTGCTTGATGCCAGCTGAGCAGCATGATTCATCACAGCTGAGGTCCATGATTATTGCCTGCTGATTGCGTGATTCGTGCCTGCTCAGCTCTTTGGTTATTGCCTCCAGAGGCACATGATCAGTGCATGACAGCCACGTGATCAGTGCATGATCAGTCACATGATCAGCACCATCAGCCCGTGATCAGCATGATAAGTCACGTGATCAGTGCATGATCAGCCACGTGATCAGTGCATGATCAGCCACGTGATCAGTGCATGATCATCCACGTGATCAGTGCATGACAGTCATGTGATCAGTGCATGATAGCCACGTGATCAGTGCATGATCAGCCACGTGATCAGTGCATGATAGCCACGTGATCAGTGCATGATCAGTCACGTGATCAGCACCATCAGACACGTGATCAGTGCATGATCAGCCACGTGATCAGTTCATGATCAGCCACGTGATTAGTGCATGATCAGCCACGTGATCAGTGCATGATCATCCACGTGATAGTGCATGACAATCACGTGATCAGTGCATGATAGCCACGTGATCAGTGCATGATCAGCCAAGTGATCAGTGCATGACAGTCACGTGATCAGTGCATGATCAGCCGTGATCAGTGCATGATCAGTCACGTGATCAGTGCATGATCAGCCATGATCAGTGCATGATCAGTCACATGATCAGTGCATGATCAGCCACGTGATCAGTGCATGATCAGTCACGTGATCAGTGCATGCAGTCACGTGATCAGTGCATGATCAGCGTGATCAGTGCATGATCAGCCACGTGATCAGTGCATGATCAGCCAGGTGATCAGTGCATGATCAGCCACGTGATCAGTGCATGATCAGCCACGTGATCAGTGCATGATCAGCAACATGATCAGTGCATGATCAGTCACGTGATCAGTATGATCAGCCACGTGATCAGTGCATGATCAGCCACGTGATCAGTGCATGATCAGCCACGTGATCAGTGCATGCACAGTCACGTGATCAGTGCATGATCAGCCACGTGATCAGTGCATGATCAGCCACGTGATCAGTGCATGATCAGTCACGTGATCAGTGCATGATCAGCCACGTGATCAGTGCATGATCAGCCCGTGATCAGTGCATGATCATCACTGATCAGTGCATGCAGTCACGTGATCAGTGCATGATCAGCTTCGTGATCAGTGCATGATCAGCCACGTGATCAGTGCATGATCAGCCACGTGATCAGTGCATGATCAGTCAATGATCAGTGCATGATCAGCCACGTGATCAGTGCATGATTGCCATGTGATCAGTGCATGATCAGCCACAATCAGTGCATGATAGCCACGTGATCAGTGCATGATCAGCAACGTGATCAGTGCATGATCAGCCACGTGATCAGTGCATGATCAGCCACGTGATCAGTGTATGATCAGCCATGTGATCAGTGCATGTCAGTCACGTGATCAGTGTATGATCAGCCACGTGATCAGTGCATGACAGCCACGTGATCAGTGCATGATCAGCTACGTGATCAGTGCATCAGTGCATGATCAGCCACGTGATCAGTGCATGATAGCCATGTGATCATTGCATACAGTTACATGATCAGTGCATGCGCAGTCAGGTGATCAGTGCATGATACACACGTGATCAGCATGATCTAACATGATCAGCAATATTCAGACACGTGATCAGTGCATGATCAGTCATGTGATCAGTGCATGATCAGCCACGTGATCAGTGTATGATCAGCCACGTGATCAGTGCATGTCAGTCACATGATCAGTGCATGATAGCCACGTGATCAGTGCGATCAGTCACGTGATCAGTGCATGATCAATCACGTGATCAGTGCATGATCAGCTACGTGATCAGTGCATGATAGCCACGTGATCAGTGCATGATCAGTCATGTGATCAGTGTATGATCAGTCACGTGATCAGTGCATGATAGGCACGTGATCAGTGCATGATCAGTCACGTGATCAGTGCATGATCAGCAACGTGATCAGTGCATGATCAGCCACGTGATCAGTGCATGACAGTCACGTGATCAGTGCATGATCAGCTTCGTGATCAGTGCATGATCAGCCACGTGATCAGTGCATGATCAGGCACGTGATCAGTGCATGATCAGTCACTGATCAGTGTATGATAGCCAGTGATCAGTGCATGATCAGCCACGTGATCAGTGCATGATCAGCCACGTGATCAGTGCATGATCAGTCACGTGATCAGTATGATCAGCCATGTGATCAGTGCATGATCAGCAACGTGATCAGTGCATGATCAGCCACGTGATCAGTGCATGATCAGCCACGTGATCAGTGCATGATCAGCCACGTGATCAGTGCATGATCAGCCACGTGATCAGTGCATGATAGCCACGTGATCAGTGCATGATAGCTACGTGATCAGTGCATGATCAGTCACATGATCAGTGCATGATCAGCCACGTGATCAGTGCATGATAGCCACGTGATCAGTGCATACAGTCACATGATCAGTGCATGATCAGTCACGTGATCAGTGCATGATCAGTCACGTGATCAGTGCATGATCAATCACGTGATCAGTGCATGATAGCCACGTGATCAGTGCATGATCAGTCACGTGATCAGTGCATGATCAGCAATGTGATCAGTGCATGACCAGCCACGTGATCAGTGCATGACAGTCACGTGATCAGTGCATGATCAGCACGTGATCAGTGCATGATCAGCCACGTGATCAGTGCATGATCAGCCACGTGATCAGTGCATGATCAGTCACCTGATCAGTGCATGATAGCCAGTTATCAGTGCATGATCAGCCACATGATCAGTGCATGATCAGTCATGTGATCAGTGCATGATCAGTCACGTGATCAGTGCATGATCAGCCACGTGATCAGTGCATGATAGCCACGTGATCAGTGCATGATCAGCCACGTGATCAGTGCATGATCAGCCACGTGATCAGTGCATGATCAGCCACGTGATCAGTGCATGATAGCCACGTGATCAGTGCATGATAGCCACGTGATCAGTGCATGATCAGTCACATGATCAGTGCATGATCAGCCACGTGATCAGTGCATGATAGCCATGTGATCAGTGCATACATTTACATCAGTGCATGATCAGTCACGTGATCAGTGCATGATCAGTCACGT
Source organism: Bos javanicus (assembly GCF_032452875.1). Taxonomy (NCBI): domain Eukaryota; kingdom Metazoa; phylum Chordata; class Mammalia; order Artiodactyla; family Bovidae; genus Bos; species Bos javanicus. The sequence goes on from NW_026893861.1 coordinate 254,019, forward strand.
GATCAGTGCGATCAGCCACGTGATCAGTGCATGATAGCCACGTGATCAGTGCATGATCAGTCACGTGATCAGTGCATGATCAGTCACGTGACCAGTGTATGATAGCCACGTGATCAGTGCATGATCAGTCATGTGATCAGTGCATGATAGCTAGTGATCAGTGCATGATCAGCCACGTGATCAGTGCATGACAGCCACGTGATCAGTGCATGATCAGCCACGTGATCAGTGCATGATCAGCCATGTGATCAGTGCATGATAGCCACGTGATCAGTGCATGATCAGTCACGTGATCAGTGCATGAGCAGTCACGTGATCAGTGCATGATAGCTTCGATCAGTGCATGATCAGTCACGTGATCAGTGCATGATCAGCCACGTGATCAGTGCATGATAGCCACGTGATCAGTGCATGATCAGTCACGTGATCATGCATGATCAGTCACGTGATCAGTGCATGATAGCTACGTGATCAGTGCATGATCAGTCACGTGATCAGTGCATGATCAGCCACGTGATCAGTGCATGATAGCCACGGATCAGTGCATGATCAGGTAAGTGATCAGTTCATGCGCATTCACGTGATCAGTGCATGATAGCCACGTGATCAGTGCATGATCAACGTGATCAGTGTATGATCAGCCACGTGATCAGTGTATGGTCAGCCACGTGATCAGTGCATGATCAGCCACGTGATCAGTGCATGTTCAGCACGTGATCAGTGCATGATCAGCACGTGATCAGTGCATGATCAGCCACGTGATCAGTGCATGATCAGCCACGTGATCAGTGCATGATCAGCCACGTGATCAGTGCATGACAGTCACGTGATCAGTATATGATCAGCCACGTGATCAGTGCATGATCAGCCACGTGATCAGTGCATGATCAGTCACGTGATCAGTGCATGATCAGTCACGTGATCAGTGCATGATCAGCCACGTGATAGTGCATGATCAGCCACGTGATCAGTGCATGAATCACGTGATCAGTCTATGATCAGCTTCAAATCAGTGCATGATCAGCCACGTGATCAGTGCATGATCAGCCACGTGATCAGTGCATGATCAGCCAGGTGATCAGTGCATGATCAGCCACGTGATCAGTGCATGATCAGCCACGTGATCAGTGCATGCACAGTCAGTGTATGGTCAGCTTCGTGATCAGTGCATGATCAGCCACGTGATCAGTGCATGATCAGCAATTTGATCAGTGCATGATCAGCCACGTGATCAGTGCATGATCAGCCACGTGATCAGTGTATGATCAGCCACGTGATCAGTGCATGATCCACTGTGATCAGTGCATGATCAGCCACGTGATCAGTGCATGATCAGCCACGTGATCAGTGCATGATCAGCCACACAGCAGGCAGAGTCACGTGATCAGTGTATGATCAGCTTCCTGATCATTGCATGATCAGCCACGATCAGTGCATGATCAGGCCAGTGAAGAGTGCATGATCAGTCACGTGATCAGTGTATGATAGCCAGGTGATCAGTGCATGATCAGCCACGTGATCAGTGCATGATCAGCCACGTGATCAGTGCATGCACAGTCCGTGATCAGTGTATGATCAGCTTCGTGATCAGTGCATGATCAGCCACGTGATCAGTGCATGATAGCCACGTGATCAGTGCATGATAGCTACGTGATCAGTGCATGCTCAGTCACGTGATCAGTGCATGATAGCCACGTGATCAGTGCATGATCAGTCACGTGATCAGTGCATGATCAGCCACGTGATCAGTGCATGATCATCCACGTGATCAGTGCATGCGCAGCCACGTGATCAGTGCATGATAGCCTCGTGATCAGTTCATGATCAGTCACGTGATCAGTGCATGCTCAGTCACGTGATCAGGGCCTGCTGAGCTGCGTGATTCCTGTCTGCTCATCTGCTTGACAATTGCCAGCTGAGCTGCGTGATTCCTGCCTGTCATCTGCTTGACAATTGCCAGCTGAGCTGCGTGATTCCTGCCTGCTCAGCTGCTTGATTATTGCCAGCTGAGCAGCATGATTCATCACAGCTGAGTTCCATGATTATTGCCTGCTGATTGCGGATTCGTGCCTGCTCAGCTCTTTGGTTATTGCCTCCTGAGGCACATGATCAGTGCATGAGCCACATGATCAGTTCATGATCAGTCACATGATCAGCATACACTCAGACCGAGATCACAGCATGATAAGTCACGTGATCAGTTCATGATCACCCGTGATCAGTGCATGATCAGCCAGGTGATACATATGATCATCCACGTGATCATTGCATGCACAATCATGATCAGTGCATGATAGCCACGTGATCAGTGTATGATCAGCCACGTGATCAGTGCATGATAGCCACGTGATCAGTGCATGATTAGTCACATGATCAGCACCATTCAGCACGTGATCACAGCATGATAAGTCACGTGATCAGTGCATGATCAGCCACGTGATCAGTGCATGATCAGCCACGTGATCAGTGCATGATCATCCACGTGATTGCATGCATCAATCAAGTGATCAGTGCATGATAGCCACGTGATCAGTGCATGATCAGCCAAGTGATCAGTGCATGACAGTCACGTGATCAGTGCATGATCAGCACGTGATCAGTGCATGATCAGTCATGTGATCAGTGCATGATCAGCCACGTTTTCAGTGCATGATCAGTCACATGATCAGCGCATGATCATCCACGTGATCAGTGCATGGGCAGTCAATTGATCAGTGCATGCAGTCACGTGATCAGTGCATGATCAGCTTCGTGATCAGTGCATGATCAGCCACGTGATCAGTGCTGATCAGCCAGGTGATCAGAGTATGATCAGCCAGGTGATCAGTGTATGATCAGCCACGTGATCAGTGCATGATCCGCAACATATCAGTGCATGATCAGGCACATGAACAGTGTATGATCAGCCACGTGATCAGTGCATGATCAAACACGTGATCAGTGCATGATCAGCCACGTGATCAGTGCATGCACAGTCACGTGATCAGTGTATGATCAGCTTCGTGATCAGTGCATGGTCAGCCACGTGATCAGTGCATGATCAGTCACGTGATCAGTGCATGATCAGCCACGTGATCAGTGCATGATCAGCCACGTGATCAGTGCATGATCATCGACATGATCAGTGCATGCAGTCACGTGATCAGTGTATGATCAGCTTCGTGATCAGTGCATGATCAGCCAGGTGATCAGTGCATGATCAGGCACGTGATCAGTGCATGATCAGTCAATGATCAGTGCATGATGACACGTGATCAGTGCATGATTGCCATGTGATCAGTGCATGATCAGCCTCGTAGCAGTGCATGATAGCCACCTGATCAGTGCATGATCAGCAACGTGATTAGTGCATGATCAACCACATGATCAGTGCATGATCAGCCACGTGATCACTGCATGATCAGCCATGTGATCAGTGCATGTGCAGTCACGTGATCAGTGTATGATCAGCCACGTGATCAGTGCATGACAGCCAAGTGATCAGCATGATAGCTACGTGATCAGTGCATGGTCAGTGCATGATCATCCACGTGATCACTGCATGATAGCCATGTGATAATTGCCTACAGTTACATGATCAGTGCATGATCAGTCAGGTGATCAGTGCATGATACACACCTGATCAGCACATGATCAATAACATGATCAGCAATATTCAGACACGTGATCACTGCATGGTCAGTCATGTGATCAGTTCCTGATCAGCCACGTGATCAGTGCATGATCATCCTCGAGATCAGTGGATGATCAGTCACATGATCAGTGCATGATAGCCATGTGATCAGTGCATGATCAGTCACGATCAGTGCATGATCAATCACGTGATCAGTGCATGATCAGCCACGTGATCAGTGCATGATAGCCAGGTGATCAGTGCATGATCAGTCATGTGATCAGTGTATGATCAACCACGGATCAGTGCATGATAGGCACGTGATCAGTGCATGATCAGTCACGTGATCAGTGCATGATCGGCAATGTGATCAGTGCATGATCAGCCACGTGATCAGTGCATGACAGTCACGTGATCAGTGCATGATCAGCACTATCAGTGCATGATCAGCCACGTGATCAGTGCATGATCAGGCACGTGATCAGTGCATGATCAGTCACGTGATCAGTGTATGATAGCCAGCTGATCAGTGCATGATCAGCCACATGATCAGTGCATGATCAGTCACGTGATCAGTGCATGCGCAGTCACGTGATCAGTGTATGATCAGCCATGTGATCAGTGCATGATAGCAACATCAGTGCATGATAAGCCACGTGATCAGTGCATGATCAGCCACGTGATCAGTGCATGATCAGCCATGTGATCAGTGCATGATCAGCCACGTGATCAGTGCATGATAGCCAATTGATCAGTGCATGATAGCACGTGATCAGTGCATGATCAGTCACATGATCAGTGCATGATCAGCCACGTGATCAGTGCATGATAGCCACGTGATCAGTGCCTGACATTTACATGATCAGTGCATGTGCAGTCACGTGATCAGTGCATGATCAGTCATGTGATCAGTGTATGACCAATCACGTGATCAGTGCATGATAGCCACCAGATCAGTGCATGATCAGTCACGTGATCAGTGCATGATCAGCAACGTGATTAGTGCATGATCAGCCACGTGATCAGTGCATGACAGTCACGTGATCAGTGTATGATCAGCTTCGTATCAGTGCATGATCAGCCACGTGATCAGTGCATGATCAGGCACGTGATCAGTGCATGATCAGTCACGTGATCAGTGCATGATAGCCACGTGATCAGTGCATGATCAGCCACGTGATCAGTGCATGATCAGTCACGTGATCAGTGCATGATCAGTCACGTGATCAGTGTATGATCAGCCACGTGATCAGTGCATGATAGCCACCTGATCATTGCAGGATCAGCCACGTGATCAGTGCATGATCAGCCACGTGATCAGTGCATGATCAGCCACGTGATCAGTGCATGATAGCCATTGATCAGTGCATGATAGCTACGTGATCAGTGCATGATCAGTCACGTGATCAGTGCATGATCAGCCACGTGATCAGTGCATGATAGCCATGTGATCATTGCATGACATTTACATGATCAGTGCATGCAGTCACGTGATCAGTGCATGATCAGTCACGTGATCAGTATGATCAATCACGTGATCAGTGCATGATAGCCACGTGATCAGTGCATGATCAGTCACGTGATCAGTGCATGATCTGTCACGTGATCAGTGTATGATATCCACGTGATCAGTGCATGATCAGTCATGATCAGTGCATGATAGCCAAGTGATCAGTGCATGATCAGCCACGTGATCAGTGCATGACCGCCCCGGGATCAGTGCATGATCATTCAGGTGATCAATGTATGATTAGCCATATGATCAGTGCATGATAGCCACGTGATCAGTGCATGATCAGTCACGTGATCATGGCATGAGCTGTCACGTGATCAGTGCATGATAGCTTCGCATCAGTGCATGATCAGTCACATGATCAGTGCATGATCAGCCACGTGATCAGTGCATGATAGCCACGTGATCAGTGCATGATCAGTCACATGATCATGCATGATCAGTCATGTGATCAGTGCATTATAGCTACGTGATCAGTGCATGATCAGTCATGTGATCAGTGCATGATCAGCCACGTGATCAGTGCATGATAGCCACGGAATCACTGCATGAACAGGTACGTGATCAGTTCATGCGCATTCACGTGATTAGTGCATGATAGACACGTGATCAGTGCATGATCAGCCACGTGATCAGTGTATGATCAGCCACGTGATCAGAGTATGGTCAGCCACGTGATCAGTGTATGATCAGCCACGTGAATAGTGCATGTTCAGCAACGTGATTAGTGCATGATCAGGCACGTGATCAGTGTATGATCAGCCATGTGATCAGTGCATGATCAGCCTCGTGATCAGGGCATGATCAGCCAAGTGATCAGTGCATGACAGTCACGTGATCAGTATATGATCATACGTGATTAGTGCATGATCAGCCACGTGATCAGTGCATGATCAGTCACGTGATCAGTGCATGATCAGTCACGTGATCAGTGCATGATCAGCCACTTGATAGTGCATGATCAGCCCGTGATCAGTGCATGAATCACGTGATCAGTCATGATCAGCTTCAAATCAGTGCATGATCAGACACGTGATCAGTGCATGATCAGCCACGTGATCAGTGTATGATCAGCCAGGTGATCAGTGCATGATCAGCCACGTGATCAGTGCATGATCAGCCACGTGATCAGTGCATGCACAGTCAGTGCATGATCAGCTTCGTGATCAGTGCATGATCAGCCACGTGATCAGTGCATATCAGTCATTTGATCAGTGCATGATCAGCCACGTGATCAGTGCATGATCAGCCACGTGATCAGTGTATGATCAGCCACGTGATCAGTGCATGATCAGCACGTGATCAGTGCATGATCAGCCACGTGATCAGTGCATGATCAGCCACGTGATCAGTGCATGATCAGCCACACAGCAGGCAGAGTCACGTGATCAGTGTATGATCAGCTTCCTGATCAGTGCATGATCAGCCACGTGATCAGTGCATGATCAGGCCAGTGATCAGTGCATGATCAGTCACGTGATCAGTGTATGATAGCCACGTGATCAGTGCATGATCAGCCACGTGATCAGTGCATGATCAGCCACGTGATCAGTGCATGCACAGTCCGTGATCAGTGTATGATCAGCTTCGTGATCAGTGCATGATCAGCCACGTGATCAGTGCATGATAGCCACGTGATCAGTGCATGATAGCCACGTGATCAGTGCATGATCAGTCATGTGATCAGTGCATGATAGCCACGTGATCAGTGCATGATCAGTCACGTGATCAGTGCATGATCAGCCACGTGATCAGTGTATGATCAGCCACGTGATCAGTGCATGCGCAGTCACGTGATCAGTGCATGATAGCCTCGTGATCAGTTCTTGATCAGTCACGTGATCAGTGTGTGCTCAGTCACGTGATCAGGGCCTACTGAGCTCCGTTTTTCCTGTCTGCTCATCTGCTTGACAATTGCCAGCTGAGCTGCGTGATTCCTGCCTGCTCATCTGCTTGACAATGGCCAGCTGAGCTGCTGATTCCTGCCTGCTCAGCTGCTTGATGATTGCCAGCTGAGCAGCATGATTCATCACAGCTGAGGTCCATGATTATTGCCTGCTGATTGCGTGATTCGTGCCTGCTCAGCTCTTTGGTTATTGCCTCCTGAGGCACATCATCAGTGCATGAGAGCCACATGATCAGTTCATGATCAGTCACATGATCAGCACCACTCAGACCCGAGATCACAGCATGCTAAGTCACGTGATCAGTTCATGATCACCCTTGTGATTAGTGCATGATCAGCCAGGTGATACATGCATGATCATCCACGTGATTAGTGCATGCACAATCAAGTGATCAGTGCATGATAGCCACGTGATCAGTGTATGATCAGCCACGTGATCAGTGCATGATAGCCACGTGATCAGTGCATGATCAGTCACATGATCAGCACCATTCAGACACGAGATCACAGCATGCTAAGTCACGTGATCAGTGCATGATCAGTCACGTGATCAGTGCATGATCAGCCACGTGATCAATGCATGATCATCCACGTGATTATTGCATGCACAATCAAGTGATCAGTGCATGATAGCCATGTGATCTGTGCATGATCAGCCAAGTGATCAGTGCATGCACAGTCACGTGATCAGTGTATGATCAGCTTCGTGATCAGTGCATGATCAGTCATGTGATCAGGCATGATCAGCCATTTTTTCAGTGCATGATCAGTCACATCAGTGCATGATCATCCACGTGATCAGTGCATGGGCAGTCAATTGATCAGTGCATGCAGTCACGTGATCAGTGTATGATCAGCTTCGTGATCAGTGATGATCAGCCACGTGATCAGTGCATGATCAGCCAGGTGATCAGTGCATGATCAGCCAGGTGATCAGTGTGATCAGCTACGTGATCAGTGCATGATCCGCACATATTTAGTGCATGATCAGGCACATGATCAGTGTATGATCAGCCACGTGATCAGTGCATGATCAAACACGTGATCAGTGCATGATCACCACGTTATCAGTGCATGCACAGTCACGTGATCAGTGTATGATCAGCCGTGATCAGTGCATGGTCAGCCACGTGATCAGTGCATGATCAGTCACGTGATCAGTGCATGATCAGCCACGTGATCAGTGCATGATCAGCCGTTGATCAATGCATGATCATCCAAATGATCAGTGCATGCAGTCACGTGATCAGTGCATGATCAGCTTCGTGATCAGTGCATGATCAGCCAGGTGATCAGTGAATGATCAGGCACGTGATCAGTGCATGATCAGTCAATGATCAGTGCATGATCAGACACGTGATCAGTGCATGATTGCCATGTGATCAGTGCATGATCAGCCTCGTGAGCAGTGCATGATAGCCACCTGATCAGTGCATGATCAGCAACGTGATTAGTGCATGATCAACCACATGATCAGTGCATGATCAGCCACGTGATCAGTGTATGATCAGCCATGATCAGTGCATGTGCAGTCACGTGATCAGTGTATGATCAGCCACGTGATCAGTGCATGACAGCCAAGTGATCAGTGCATGATAGCTACGTGATCAGTGCATGGTCAGTGCATGATCATCCACGTGATCACTGCATGATAGCCATGTGATAATTGCCTACAGTTACATGGTCAGTGCATGCGCAGTCAGGTGATCAGTGCATGATACACACCTGATCAGCACATGATCAATAACATGATCAGCAATATTCAGACACGTGATCACTGTATGATCAGTCATGTGATCAGTTCTGATCAGCCACGTGATCAGTGCATGATCATCCTCGAGATCAGTGCATGATCAGTCACATGATCAGTGCATGATAGCCACGTGATCAGTGCAGGATCAGTCACGTCTTCAGTGCATGTTCAATCACGTGATCAGTGCATGATCAGCTACGTGATCAGTGCATGATAGCCAGGTGATCAGTGCATGATCAGTCACGTGATCAGTGTATGATCAACCACGGGATCAGTGCATGATAGGCACCAGATCAGTGCATGATCAGTCACGTGATCAGTGCATGATCGGCAATGTGATTAGTGCATGACCAGCCAAGTTATCAGTGCATGCACAGTCACGTGATCAGTGTATGATCAGCCGTATCAGTGCATGATCAGCCACGTGATCAGTGCATGATCAGGCACGTGAAGAGTGCATGATCAGTCACGTGATCAGTGTATGATAGCCAGCTTATCAGTGCATGATCAGCCACATGATCAGTGCATGATCAGTCACGTGATCAGTGCATGCGCAGTCACGTGATCAGTGTATGATCAGCCATGTGATCAGTGCATGATAGCAACGTGATCATGCATGATAAGGAACGTGATCAGTGCATGATCAGCCACGTGATCAGTGTATGATCAGCCGTGATCAGTGCATGATCAGCCACGTGATCAGTGCATGATAGCCAATTGATCAGTGCATGATAGCTACGTGATCAGTGCATGATCAGTCACATGATCAGTGCATGATCAGCCACGTGATCAGTGCATGATAGCCATGTGATCATTGCCTACATTTACATGATCAGTGCATGTGCAGTCACGTGATCAGTGCATGATCAGTCACGTGATCAGTGATGACCAATCACGTGATCAGTGCATGATAGCCACGTGATCAGTGCATGATCAGTCACGTGATCAGTGCATGATCAGCAATGTGATCAGTGCATGATCAGCCACGTGATCAGTGCATGACAGTCACGTGATCAGTGTATGATCAGCTTCGTATCAGTGCATGATCAGCCACGTGATCAGTGCATGATCAGCCACGTGATCAGTGCATGATCAGTCACCTGATCAGTGTATGATAGCCAGCTTATCAGTGCATGATCAGCCACGTGATCAGTGCATGATCAGTCACGTGATCAGTGCATGCAGTCACGTGATCAGTGCATGATCAGCCACGTGATCAGTGCATGATAGCAACCTGATCAGTGCATGATCAGCCACGTGATCAGTGCATGATCAGCCACGTGATCAGTGCATCAGCCACGTGATCAGTGCATGATCAGCCACGTGATCAGTGCATGATAGCCACGTGATCAGTGCATGATCAACGTGATCAGTGCATGATCAGCCACGTGATCAGTGCATGATCAGCCACGTGATCAGTGCATGATAGCCAAGTGATCAGTGCATGATAGCACGTGATCAGTGCATGATCAGTCACATGATCAGTGCATGATCAGCCACGTGATCAGTGCATGATCAGCCACGTGATCAGTGCCTACAGTTACATGATCAGTGCATGTGCAGTCACGTGATCAGTGCATGATCAGTCACGTGATCAGTGTATGATCAATCACGTGATCAGTGCATGATAGCCACGTGATCAGTGCATGATCAGTCACGTGATCAGTGCATGATCAGTCACGTGTCCAGTGTATGATATCCACGTGAACAGTTCATGATCAGTCACGTGATCAGTGCATGATAGCCACGTGATCAGTGCATGATCAGCCACGTGATCAGTGCATGACCGCCACGTGATCAGTGCATGATCATTCAGGTGATCAGTATGATAGCCACGTGATCAGTGCATGATAGCCACGTGATCAGTGCATGATCAGTCACGTGATCATGCATGATCAGTCACGTGATCAGTGCATGATAGCTACGTGATCAGTGCATGATCAGTCACATGATCAGTGCATGATCAGCCACGTGATCAGTGCATGATCAGCCACGTGATCAGTGCATGATCAGTCACGTGATCAGTGCATGATCAGTCATGTGATCAGTGCATGATAGCCACGTGATCAGTGCATGATCAGTCACGTGATCAGTGCATGATCAGCCACGTGATCAGTGCATGATAGCCACGTGATCAGTGCATGATCAGGTAAGTGATCAGTTCATGATCAGTCACGTGATCAGTGCATGATAGCACGTGATCAGTGCATGATCAGCCACGTGATCAGTGCATGATCAGCCACGTGATCAGTGCATGATCAGCCACGTGATCAGTGCATGATCAGCCACGTGAATAGTGCATGTTCAGCAACGTGATCAGTGCATGATCAGCCACGTGATCAGTGCATGATCAGCCACGTGATCAGTGCATGATCAGCCACGTGATCAGTGCATGATCAGCCACGTGATCAGTGCATGACAGTCACGTGATCAGTGTATGATCAGCCACGTGATCAGTGCATGATCAGCCACGTGATCAGTGCATGATCAGTCACGTGATCAGTGCATGATCAGTCAGGTGATCAGTGCATGATCAGCCATTTTTTCAGTGCATGATCAGTCACATGATCAGTGCATGATCATCACGTGATCAGTGCATGGGCAGTCAATTGATCAGTGCATGCAGTCACGTGATCAGTGCATGATCAGCTTCGTTCAGAGCATGATCAGCCACGTGATCAGTGCATGATCAGCCAGGTGATCAGTGCATGATCAGCCAGGTGATCAGTGTATGATCAGCACGTGATCAGTGCATGATCAGCATATATCAGTGCATGATCAGGCACATGATCAGTGTATGATCAGCCACGTGATCAGTGCATGATCAAACACGTGATCAGTGCATGATCACCACGTGATCAGTGCATGCACAGTCACGTGATCAGTGTATGATCAGCCGTGATCAGTGCATGGTCAGCCACGTGATCAGTGCATGATCAGTCACGTGATCAGTGTATGATCAGCCACGTGATCAGTGCATGATCAGCCACGTGATCAATGCATGATCATCAAATGATCAGTGCATGCAGTCACGTGATCAGTGTATGATCAGCACGTGATCAGTGCATGATCAGCCACGTGATCAGTGCATGATCAGCCACGTGATCAGTGCATGATCAGTCACGTGATCAGTGCATGATAAGACACGTGATCAGTGCATGATTGCCACGTGATCAGTGCATGATCAGCCACGTGATCAGTGCATGATAGCCACGTGATCAGTGCATGATCAGCAACGTGATCAGTGCATGATCAACCACGTGATCAGTGCATGATCAGCCACGTGATCAGTGCATGATCAGCCATGTGATCAGTGCATGTGCAGTCACGTGATCAGTGTATGATCAGCCACGTGATCAGTGCATGACAGCCACGTGATCAGTGCATGATAGCACGTGATCAGTGCATGGTCAGTGCATGATCATCCACGTGATCTGCATGATAGCCATGTGATCAGTGCATACAGTTACATGGTCAGTGCATGATCAGTCACGTGATCAGTGCATGATACACACCTGATCAGCACATGATCAATAACATGATCAGCAATATCAGACACGTGATCACTGTATGATCAGTCATGTGATCAGTTCATGATCAGCCACGTGATCAGTGTATGATCATCCACGTGATCAGTGCATGTGCAGTCACATGATCAGTGCATGATAGCCATGTGATTAGTGCATGATCAGTCACGTGATCAGTGCATGATCAATCACGTGATCAGTGCATGATCAGCTACGTGATCAGTGCATGATAGCCAGGTGATCAGTGCATGATCAGTCATGTGATCAGTGTATGATCAGCCACGGGATCATGCATGATAGGCACCAGATCAGTGCATGATCAGTCACGTGATCAGTGCATGATCGGCAATGTGATCATGACCAGCCAAGTGATCAGTGCATGCACAGTCACGTGATCAGTGCATGATCAGCTTCGTATTCAGTTGATCAGCCACGTGATCAGTGCATGATCAGGCACGTGAAGAGTGCATGATCAGTCACGTGATCAGTGTATGATAGCCAGCTTATCAGTGCATGATCAGCCACATGATCAGTGCATGATCAGTCATGTGATCAGTGCATGCGCAGTCACGTGATCAGTGTATGATCAGCCATGTGATCAGTGCATGATAGCAACCTGATCATTGCATGATAAGTCACGTGATCAGTGCATGATCAGCCACGTGATCAGTGTATGATCAGCCATGTGATCAGTGCATGATCAGCCACGTGATCAGTGCATGATAGCCAATTGATCAGTGCATGATAGCTACGTGATCAGTGCATGCTCAGTCTCATGATCAGTGCATGATCAGCCACGTGATCAGTGCATGATAGCCATGTGATCAGTGCCTACATTTACATGATCAGTGCATGTGCAGTCACGTGATCAGTGCATGATCAGTCATGTGATCTGTGTATGACCAATCACGTGATCAGTGCATGATAGCCACGTGATCAGTGCATGATCAGTCACGTGATCAGTGCATGATCGGCAATGTGATGTGCATGATCAGCCACGTGATCAGTGCATGCACAGTCACGTGATCAGTGCATGATCAGCTTCGTGATCAGTGCATGATCAGCCACGTGATCAGTGCATGATCAGTCACGTGATCAGTGCATGATCAGTCACCTGATCAGTGCATGATAGCCAGCTGATCAGTGCATGATCAGCCACGTGATCAGTGCATGATCAGTCACGTGATCAGTGCATGATCAGTCACGTGATCAGTGTATGATCAGCCACGTGATCAGTGCATGATAGCAACGTGATCAGTGCATGATAAGCCACGTGATCAGTGCATGATCAGCCACGTGATCAGTGTATGATCAGCCACGTGATCAGTGCATGATAGCCACGTGATCAATGCATGATAGCACGTGATCAGTGCATGATCAGTCACATGATCAGTGCATGATCAGCCACGTGATCAGTGCATGATAGCCATATGATCATTGCATACATTTACATGATCAGTGCATGTCAGTCACGTGATCAGTGCATGATCAGTCACGTGATCAGTGTATGATCAATCACGTGATCAGTGCATGATAGCCACGTGATCAGTGCATGATCAGTCACGTGATCAGTGCATGATCAGTCACGTGTCAGTGTATGATATCCACGTGATCAGTTCATGCGCAGTCATGTGATCAGTGCATGATATTGTTATCAGTGCATGATCAGCCACGTGATCAGTGCATGACGCCACGGGATCAGTGCATGATTATTTAGGTGATCAGTGTATGATTAGCCATAGATCAGTGCATGATAGCCACGTGATCAGTGCATGATCAGTCACGCGATCATGGCATGAGCTGTCAGGTGATCAGTGCATGATAGCTTCGATCAGTGCATGATCAGTCACATGATCAGTGCATGATCAGCCACGTGATCAGTGCATGATAGCCACGTGATCAGTGCATGATCAGTCACATGATCAGTGCATGCAGTCATGTGATCAGTGCATATAGCTACGTGATCAGTGCATGATCAGTCACGTGATCAGTGCATGATCAGCCACGTGATCAGTGCATGATAGCCACGGAATCAGTGCATGATCAGGTACGTGATCAGTTCATGCGCAGTCACGTGATCAGTGCATGATAGCCACGTGATCAGTGCATGATCAGCCACGTGATCAGTGTATGATCAGCCACGTGATCAGGTATGATCAGCCACGTGATCAGTGTATGATCAGCCACGTGATCAGTGCATGATCCGCAACGTGATCAGTGCATGATCAGGCACGTGATCAGTGCATGATCAGCCACGTGATCAGTGCATGATCAGCCACGTGATCAGTGCATGATCAGCCAAGTGATCAGTGCATGACAGTCACGTGATCAGTGCATGATCAGCTACGTGATCAGTGCATGATCAGCCACGTGATCAGTGCATGATCAGTCACGTGATCAGTGCATGATCAGTCAGGTGATCAGTGCTTGATCAGCCATTTAGTGCATGATCAGTCACATGATCAGTGCATGATCATCCACGTGATCAGTGCATGGGCAGTCAATTGATCAGTGCATGCAGTCACGTGATCAGTGCATGATCAGCTTCGTGATCAGTGTATGATCAGCCACGTGATCAGTGCTGATCAGCCAGGTGATCAGTGTATGATCAGCCACGTGATCAGTGCATGATCAGCTACGTGATCAGTGCATGATCAGCAACATGATCAGTGCATGATCAGGCACATGATCAGTGTATGATCAGCCACGTGATCAGTGCATGATCAACACGTGATCAGTGCATGATCAGCCACGTGATCAGTGCATGACAGTCACGTGATCAGTGTATGATCAGCTTCGTGATCAGTGCATGATCAGCCACGTGATCAGTGCATGATCAGTCACGTGATCAGTGTATGATCAGCCACGTGATCAGTGCATGATCAGCCCGTGATCAGTGCATGATCATCAATGATCAGTGCATGCAGTCACGTGATCAGTGTATGATCAGCTTCGTGATCAGTGCATGATCAGCCACGTGATCAGTGCATGATCAGGCACGTGATCAGTGCATGATCAGTCAATGATCAGTGCATGATCAGACACGTGATCAGTGCATGATTGCCACGTGATCAGTGCATGATCAGCCACGTGATCAGTGCATGATAGCCACGTGATCAGTGCATGATCAGCACGTGATCAGTGCATGATCAGCCACGTGATCAGTGCATGATCAGCCACGTGATCAGTGCATGATAGCCCCGTGATCAGTGCATGATCAGTCACGTGATCAGTGCATGATCAGCCATGATCAGTGCATGATAGCCACGTGATCAGTGCATGATCAGTCACGTGATCATGGCATGATCTGTCAGGTGATCAGTGCATGATAGCCGTGATCAGTGCATGATCAGTCACATGATCAGTGCATGATCAGCCACGTGATCAGTGCATGATAGCCACGTGATCAGTGCATGATCAGTCACATGATCATGGCATGCAGTCATGTGATCAGTGCATGATAGCTACGTGATCAGTGCATGATCAGTCATGTGATCAGTGCATGATCAGCCACGTGATCAGTGCATGATAGCCACGTGATCAGTGCATGATCAGTAAGTGATCAGTGCATGCGCAGTCACGTGATTCAGTGCATGATAGACACGTGATCAGTGCATGATCAGCCACGTGATCAGTGCATGATCAGCCACGTGATCAGTGCATGGTCAGCCACGTGATCAGTGCATGATCAGCCACGTGATAGTGCATGATCCGCAACGTGATCAGTGCATGATCAGGCACGTGATCAGTGCATGATCAGCCACGTGATCAGTGCATGATCAGCCTCGTGATCAGTGCATGATCAGCCACGTGATCAGTGCATGACAGTCACGTGATCAGTGTATGATCAGCTACGTGATCAGTGCATGATCAGCCACGTGATCAGTGCATGATCAGTCACGTGATCAGTGCATGATCAGTCACGTGATCAGTGCATGATCAGCCATTTGATTAGTGCATGATCAGTCATGATCAGTGCATGATCATCCACGTGATCAGTGCATGATCAGTCAATTGATCAGTGCATGCAGTCACGTGATCAGTGCATGATCAGCTTGTTCAGAGTATGATCAGCCACGTGATCAGTGTCTGATCAGCCACGTGATCAGTGCATGATCAGCCAGGTGATCAGTGTATGATCAGCCACGTGATCAGTGCATGATCCGCAACATATTTAGTGCATGATCAGGCACATGATCAGTGTATGATCAGCCACGTGATCAGTGCATGATCAAACACGTGATCAGTGCATGATCAGCCACGTGATCAGTGCATGCACAGTCACGTGATCAGTGCATGATCAGCTTCGTGATCAGTGCATGATCAGCCACGTGATCAGTGCATGATCAGTCACGTGATCAGTGTATGATCAGCCACGTGATCAGTGCATGATCAGCCCCTGATCAATGCATGATCATCGACGTGATCAGTGCATGCAGTCACGTGATCAGTGTATGATCAGCTTCGTGATCAGTGCATGATCAGCCAGGTGATCAGTGAATGATCAGGCACGTGATCAGTGCATGATCAGTCAATGATCAGTGTATGATAAGACACGTGATCAGTGCATGATAGCCACGTGATCAGTGCATGATCAGCCACGTGATCAGTGCATGATAGCCACGTGATCAGTGCATGATCAGCAACGTGATCAGTGCATGATCAACCACGTGATCAGTGCATGATCAGCCACGTGATCAGTGCATGATCAGCCATGTGATCAGTGCATGTCAGTCACGTGATCAGTGCATGATCAGCCACGTGATCAGTGCATGACAGCCACGTGATCAGTGCATGATAGCTACGTGATCAGTGCATGGTCAGTGCATGATCATCCACGTGATCAGTGCATGATAGCCATGTGATCATTGCATGACAGTTACATGGTCAGTGCATGCGCAGTCAGGTGATCAGTGCATGATAGCACTGATCAGCACATGATCAATAACATGATCAGCATATTCAGACACGTGATCACTATGGTCAGTCATGTGATCAGTGCCTGATCAGCCACGTGATCAGTGTATCGATCATCCTCGTGATCAGTGGATGTCAGTCACATGATCAGTGCATGATAGCCATGTGATTAGTGCATGATCAGTCACGTATCAGTGCATGTTCAATCACTTGATCAGTGCATGATCAGCTACGTGATCAGTGCATGATAGCCAGGTGATCAGTGCATGATCAGTCATGTGATCAGTGTATGATCAGCCACGGGATCAGTGCATGATAGGCACGTGATCAGTGCATGATCAGTCACGTGATCAGTGCATGATCAGCAATGTGATTAGTGCATGATCAGCCACGTGATCAGTGCATGACAGTCACGTGATCAGTGTATGATCAGCTTCGTGATCAGTGCATGATCAGCCACGTGATCAGTGCATGATCAGGCACGTGAAGAGTGCATGATCAGTCACCTGATCAGTGTATGATAGCCAGTGATCAGTGCATGATCAGCCACATGATCAGTGCATGATCAGTCATGTGATCAGTGCATGCGCAGTCACGTGATCAGTGTATGATCAGCCATGTGATCAGTGCATGATAGCAACCTGATCATTGCATGATAAGGAACGTGATTAGTGCATGATCAGCCACGTGATCAGTGCATGATCAGCCATGTGAGCAGTGCATGATCAGCCACGTGATCAGTGCATGATAGCCAATTGATCAGTGCATGATAGCTACGTGATCAGTGCATGATCAGTCACATGATCAGTGCATGATCAGCCACGTGATCAGTGCATGATAGCCATGTGATCATTGCATACATTTACATGATCAGTGCATGTGCAGTCACGTGATCAGTGCATGATCAGTCATGTGATCAGTGTATGACCAGTCACGTGATCAGTGCATGATAGCCACCAGATCAGTGCATGATCAGTCACGTGATCAGTGCATGATCAGCAATGTGATTAGTGCATGATCAGCCAAGTGATCAGTGCATGCACAGTCACGTGATCAGTGTATGATCAGCTTCGTATTCAGTGCATGATCAGCCACGTGATCAGTGCATGATCAGGCACGTGAAGAGTGCATGATCAGTCACCTGATCAGTGTATGATAGCCAGCTTATCAGTGCATGATCAGCCACATGATCAGTGCATGATCAGTCATGTGATCAGTGCATGCAGTCACGTGATCAGTGTATGATCAGCCATGTGATCAGTGCATGATAGCAACCTGATCATTGCAGGATAAGGAACGTGATCAGTGCATGATCAGCCACGTGATCAGTGCATGATCAGCCACGTGATCAGTGCATGATAGCCAATTGATCAGTGCATGATAGCTACGTGATCAGTGCATGATCAGACTCATGATCAGTGCATGATCAGCCACGTGATCAGTGCATGATAGCCATGTGATCATTGCATACATTTACATGATCAGTGCATGAGTCACGTGATCAGTGCATGATCAGTCACGTGATCTGTGTATGACCAATCACGTGATCAATGCATGATAGCCACGTGATCAGTGCATGATCAGTCACGTGATCAGTGCATGATCTGTCACGTGTCCAGTGTATGATATCCACGTGAACAGTTCTTGCGCAGTCATGTGATCAGTGCATGATCAGTCTCGTGATCAGTGCATGATCAGCCACGTGATCAGTGCATGACCGCCCCGGGATCAGTGCATGATTATTTAGGTGATCAGTGTATGATTAGCCATATGATCAGTGCATGATAGCCACGTGATCAGTGCATGATCAGTCACGATCATGCATGAGCTGTCACGTGATCAGTGCATGATAGCTTCATCAGTGCATGATCAGTCATGATCACTGCATGATCAGCCACGTGATCAGTGCATGATAGCCACGTGATCAGTGCATGATCAGTCACGTGATCATGGCATGATCAGTCATGTGATCAGTGCATGATAGCTACGTGATCAGTGCTTGATCAGTCACGTGATCAGTGCATGATCAGCCACGTGATCAGTGCATGATAGCCACGGAATCAGTGCATGAACAGGTAAGTGATCAGTTCATGCGCATTCACGTGATCAGTGCATGATAGACACGTGATCAGTGCATGATCAGCCACGTGATCAGTGCATGATCAGCGTGATCAGAGTATGGTCAGCCACGTGATCAGTGTATGATCAGCCACGTGAATAGTGCATGTTCCGAACGTGATTAGTGCATGATCAGGCACGTGATCAGTGTATGATCAGCCATGTGATCAGTGCATGATCAGCCTCGTGATCAGTGCATGATCAGCCATTATCAGTGCATGCACAGTCACGTGATCAGTGTATGATCAGCTACGTGATCAGTGCATGATCAGCCACGTGATCAGTGCATGATCAGTCACGTGATCAGTGAATGATCAGTCATGTGATCAGTGCTTGATCAGCCACTTGATATGTGCATGATCAGCCCCGTGATCAGTGCATGAATCACGTGATCAGTCTATGATCAGCTTCAAATCAGTGGATGATCAGACACGTGATCAGTGCATGATCAGCCACGTGATCAGTGCATGATCAGCCAGGTGATCAGTGCATGATCAGCCACGTGATCAGTGCATTATCAGCCACGTGATCAGTGCATGCACAGTCAGTGTATGGTCAGCCGTGATCAGTGCATGATCAGGCACGTGATCAGTGCATGATCAGTAATTTGATAAGTGTATGATCAGCCACGTGATCAGTGCATGAACAGCCACGTGATCAGTGTATGATCAGCCACGTGATCAGTTCATGATCCGCACCGTGATCAGTGCATGATCAGCGACGTGATCAGTGCATGATCAGCCACGTGATCAGTGCATGATCAGCCACACAGCAGGCAGAGTCACGTGATCAGTGTATGATCAGCCACCTGATCATTGCATGATCAGCCACGTGATCAGTGCATGATCAGGCCAGTGATCAGTGCATGATCAGTCACGTGATCAGTGATGATCAGCCACGTGATCATTGCATGATCAGCCACGTGATCAGTGCATGATCAGCCACGTGATCAGTGCACAGTCCCGTGATCAGTGTATGATCAGCTTCGTGATCAGTGCATGATCAGCCACGTGATCAGTGCATGATAGCCATGATCAATGCATGATAGCTACGTGATCAGTGCATGCTCAGTCATGTGAGCAGTGCATGATCAGCCACGTGATCAGTGCATGATCAGTCACGTGATCATTGCGTGATCAGCCACGTGATCAGTGTATGATCATCCACATGATCAGTGCATGCGCAGTCAGGTGATCAGTGCATTATAGCCACGTGATCAGTTCATTATCAGTCACGTGATCAGTGTGTGCTCAGTCACGTGATCAGGGCCTACTGAGCTCCGTTTTTCCTGTCTGCTCATCTGCTTGACAATTGCCAGCTGAGCTGCATTCCTGCCTGCTCATCTGCTTGACAATGGCCAGCTGAGCCGTCTGATTCCTGCCTATTCAGCTGCTTGATGATTGCCAGCTGAGCAGCATGATTCATCACAGCTGAGGTCCATGATTATTGCCTGCTGATTGTGTGATTCGTGCCTGCTCAGCTCTTTGGTTATTGCCTCCTGAGGCACATCATCAGTGCATGAGAGCCACGTGATCAGTTCTTGATTAGTCACATGATTAGCACCACTCAGACCCGAGATCACAGCATGCTAAGTCACGTGATCAGTTCATGATCAGCCAGGTGATCAGTGCATGATCAGCCAGGTGATACATGCATGATCATCCACGTGATTATTGCATGCACAATCAAGTGATCAGTGCATGATAGCCACGTGATCAGTGTATGATCAGCCACGTGATCAGTGCATGATAGCCACGTGATCAGTTCATGATCAGTCACTTGATCAGCACCATTCAGACACGAGATCAGCATGCTAAGTCACGTGATCAGTTCATGATCACCCTTGTGATTAGTGCATGATCAGCCACGTGATAAATGCATGATCATCCACGTGATTATTGCATGCACAATCAAGTGATCAGTGCATGATAGCCATGTGATCTGTGCATGATCAGCCAAGTGATCAGTGCATGCACAGTCACGTGATCATTGTATGATCAGCTTCGTGAACAGTGCATGATCAGTCATGTGATCAGGGCTTGATCAGCCATTTTTTTAGTGCATGATCAGTCACATGATCAGTGCATGATCATCCACGTGATCAGTGCATGGGCAGTCAATTGATCAGTGCATGCAGTCACGTGATCAGTGTATGATCAGCTTCGTGATCAGAGTATGATCAGCCACGTGATCAGTGTCTGATCAGCCAGGTGATCAGTATGATCAGCCAGGTGATCAGTGTATGATCAGCTACGTGATCAGTGCATGATCCGCAACATATTTAGTGCATGATCAGGCACATGAACAGTGTATGATCAGCCACGTGATCAGTGCATGATCAAACACGTGATCAGTGCATGATCACCCACGTTATCAGTGCATGCACAGTCACGTGATCAGTGTATGATCAGCTTCGTGATCAGTGCATGGTCAGCCACGTGATCAGTGCATGATCAGTCACGTGATCATTGTAGATCAGCCACGTGGTCAGTGCATGATCAGCCCCTTGATCAATGCATGATCATCGAAATGATCAGTGCATGCAGTCACGTGATCAGTGTATGATCAGCCTTCGTGATCAGTGCATGATCAGCCAGGTGATCAGTGCATGATCAGGCACGTGATCAGTGCATGATCAGTCAATGATCAGTGTATGATAAGACACGTGATCAGTGCATGATGCCATGTGATCAGTGCATGATCAGCCACGTGAGCAGTGCATGATAGCCACCTGATCAGTGCATGATCAGCAACGTGATTAGTGCATGATCAGCCACATGATCAGTGCATGATCAGCCACGTGATCACTGTATGATCAGCCATGTCATCAGTGCATGTGCAGTCACGTGATCAGTGTATGATCAGCCACGTGATCAGTGCATGACAGCCAAGTGATCAATGCATGATAGCTACGTGATCAGTGCATGGTCAGTGCATGATCATCCACGTGATCACTGCATGATAGCCATGTGATAATTGCCTGCAGTTACATGATCAGTGCATGCGCAGTCAGGTGATCAGTGCATGATACACACCTGATCAGCACATGATCAATAACATGATCATTCAGACACGTGATCACTGTATGGTCAGTCATGTGATCAGTTCCTGATCAGCCACGTGATCAGTGTACGATCATCCTCGAGATCAGTGGATGCGCAGTCACATGATCAGTGCATGATAGCCATGTGATTAGTGCAGGATCAGTCACGTCTTCAGTGCATGTTCAATCACTTGATCAGTGCATGATCAGCTACGTGATCAGTGCATGATAGCCAGGTGATCAGTGCATGATCAGTCATGTGATCAGTGTATGATCAACCACGGGATCAATGCATGATAGGCACCAGATCAGTGCATGATCAGTCACGTGATCAGTGCATGATCGGCAATGTGATCAGTGCATGACCAGCCAAGTTATCAGTGCATGCACAGTCACGTGATCAGTGTATGATCAGCTTCGTATCAGTGCATGATCAGCCACGTGATCAGTGCATGATCAGGCACGTGAAGAGTGCATGATCAGTCACGTGATCAGTGTATGATAGCCAGCTTATCAGTGCATGATCAGCCACATGATCAGTGCATGATCAGTCATGTGATCAGTGCATGCGCAGTCACGTGATCAGTGTATGATCAGCCATGTGATCAGTGCATGATAGCAACCTGATCATTGCAGGATAAGGAACGTGATTAGTGCATGATCAGCCACGTGATCAGTGTATGATCAGCCATGTGATCAGTGCATGATCAGCCACGTGATCAGTGCATGATAGCCACGTGATCAGTGCATGATAGCTACGTGATCAGTGCATGCTCAGTCACATGATCAGTGCATGATCAGCCACGTGATCAGTGCATGATAGCCATGTGATCATTGCCTACATTTACATGATCAGTGCATGTCAGTCACGTGATCAGTGCATGATCAGTCACGTGATCAGTGTATGATCAATCACGTGATCAGTGCATGATAGCCACCAGATCAGTGCATGATCAGTCACGTGATCAGTGCATGATCGGCAATGTGATTAGTGCATGACCAGCCAAGTCAGTGCATGCACAGTCTCGTGATCAGTGCATGATCAGCTTCGTATTCAGTGCATGATCAGCCACGTGATCAGTGCATGATCAGCACGTGAGAGTGCATGATCAGTCACCTGATCAGTGTATGATAGCCACTTATCAGTGCATGATCAGCCACATGATCAGTGCATGATCAGTCATGTGATCAGTGCATGATCAGTCACGTGATCAGTGTATGATCAGCCATGTGATCAGTGCATGATAGCAACGTGATCATTGCATGATAAGGAACGTGATTAGTGCATGATCAGCCACGTGATCAGTGCATGATCAGCCATGTGAGCAGTGCATGATCAGCCACGTGATCAGTGCATGATAGTCACCTGATCAGTGCATGATAAGCAACGTGATTAGTGCATGATCAGCCACGTGATCAGTGTATGATCAGCCACGTGATCAGTGCATGATAGCCAATTGATCAGTGCATGATAGCTACGTGATCAGTGCATGATCAGTCTCATGATCAGTGCATGATCAGCCACGTGATCAGTGCATGATAGCCATGTGATCATTGCCTACATTTACATGATCAGTGCATGTGCAGTCACGTGATCAGTGCATGATCAGTCACGTGATCTGTGTATGACCAATCACGTGATCATGCATGATAGCCACCAGATCAGTGCATGATCAGTCACGTGATCAGTGCATGATCAGTCACGTGTCAGTGCATGATATCCACGTGATCAGTGCATGCGCAGTCACGTGATCAGTGCATGATAGCAGTTATCAGTGCCTGATCAGCCACGTGATCAGTGCATGACCGCCCCGTGATGAGTGCATGATCATTTAGGTGATCAGTGCATGATCAGCCACGTGATCAGTGCATGATAGCCACGTGATCAGTGCATGATCAGTCACGCGATCATGGCATGATCAGTCATGTGATCAGTGCATGATAGCTTCGCGATCAGTGCATGATCAGTCACATGATCAGTGCATGATCAGCCACGTGATCAGTGCATGATAGCCACGTGATCAGTGCATGATCAGTCACGTGATCATGCATGCGCAGTCACGTGATCAGTGCATTATAGCTACGTGATCAGTGCTTGATCAGTCACGTGATCAGTGCATGATCAGCCACGTGATCAGTGCATGATAGCCACGGATCACTGCATGAACAGGTAAGTGATCAGTTCATGCACATTCACGTGATTAGTGCATGATAGACACGTGATCAGTGCATGATCAGCCACGTGATCAGTGCATGATCAGCCACGTGATCAGTGTATGGTCAGCCACGTGATCAGTGCATGATCAGCCACGTGAATAGTGCATGTTCCGCAACGTGATCAGTGCATGATCAGGCACGTGATCAGTGTATGATCAGCCATGTGATCAGTGCATGATCAGCCTCGTGATCAGGGCATGATCAGCCAAGTTATCAGTGCATGACAGTCACGTGATCAGTATATGATCAGCTACGTGATTAGTGCATGATCAGCCACGTGATCAGTGCATGATCAGTCACGTGATCAGTGAATGATCAGTCACGTGATCAGTGCTTGATCAGCCACTTGATAGTGCATGATCAGCCCCGTGATCAGTGCAGGAATCACGTGATCAGTCTATGATCAGCTTCAAATCAGTGGATGATCAGACACGTGATCAGTGCATGATCAGCCACGTGATCAGTGCATGATCAGCCAGGTGATCAGTGCATGATCAGCCACGTGATCAGTGCATTATCAGCCACGTGATCAGTGCATGCACAGTCAGTGTATGGTCAGCTTCGTGATCAGTGCATGATCAGGCACGTGATCAGTGCATTATCAGTAATTTGATAAGTGTATGATCAGCCACGTGATCAGTGCATGAACAGCCACGTGATCAGTGTATGATCAGCCACGTGATCAGTTCATGATCAGCACGTGATCAGTGCATGATCAGCGACGTGATCAGTGCATGATCAGCCACGTGATCAGTGCATGATCAGCCACACAGCAGGCAGAGTCACGTGATCAGTGCATGATCAGTTTCCTGATCATTGCATGATCAGCCACGTGATCAGTGCATGATCAGGCCAGTGAAGAGTGCATGATCAGTCACGTGATCAGTGCATGATAGCCAGGTGATCATTGCATGATCAGCCACGTGATCAGTGCATGACAGTCCCGTGATCAGTGTATGATCAGCTTCGTGATCAGTGCATGATCAGCCATGATCAGTGCATGATAGCCAGTGATCAGTGCATGATAGCTACGTGATCAGTGCATGCTCAGTCATGTGAGCAGTGCATGATAGCCACGTGATCAGTGCATGATCAGTCACGTGATCATTGCGTGATCAGCCACGTGATCAGTGCATGATCATCCACATGATCAGTGCATGCGCAGTCAGGTGATCAGTGCATGATAGCCACGTGATCAGTTCATGATCAGCCACGTGATCAGTGCATGCTCAGTCACGTGATCAGGGCCTACTGAGCTCCGTTTTTCCTGTCTGCTCATCTGCTTGACAATTGCCAGCTGAGCTGCGTGATTCCTGCCTGCTCATCTGCTTGACAATGGCCAGCTGAGCCGTCTGATTCCTGCCTATTCAGCTGCTTGATGATTGCCAGCTGAGCAGCATGATTCATCACAGCTGAGGTCCATGATTATTGCCTGCTGATTGCGTGATTCGTGCCTGCTCAGCTCTTGGTTATTGCCTCCTGAGGCACATGATCAGTGCATGAGAGCCACGTGATCAGTTCTTGATCAGTCACATGATTAGCACCACTCAGACCCGGATCACAGCATGCTAAGTCACGTGATCAGTTCATGATCACCCTTGTGATTAGTGCATGATCAGCCAGGTGATACATGCATGATCATCCACGTGATTATTGCATGCACAATCAAGTGATCAGTGCATGATAGCCACGTGATCAGTGCATGATCAGCCACGTGATCAGTGCATGATAGCCACGTGATCAGTTCTTGATCAGTCACATGATCAGCACCATTCAGACACGAGATCACAGCATGCTAAGTCACGTGATCAGTTCATGATCACCTTGTGATTAGTGCATGATCAGCCACGTGATCAATGCATGATCATCCACGTGATTATTGCATGCACAATCAAGTGATCAGTGCATGATAGCCATGTGATCAGTGCATGATCAGCCAAGTGATCAGTGCATGCACAGTCACGTGATCAGTGTATGATCAGCTTCGTGAACAGTGCATGATCAGTCATGTGATCAGGGCATGATCAGCCATTTTTTCAGTGCATGATCAGTCACATGATCAGTGCATGATCATCCACGTGATCAGTGCATGATCAGTCAATTGATCAGTGCATGCAGTCACGTGATCAGTGTATGATCAGTCGTGATCAGTGTATGATCAGCCACGTGATCAGTGTCATGATCAGCCACGTGATCAGTGTATGATCAGCCAGGTGATCAGTGCATGATCAGCTACGTGATCAGTGCATGATCAGCAACATATTTAGTGCATGATCAGGCACATGAACAGTGTATGATCAGCCACGTGATCAGTGCATGATCAAACACGTGATCAGTGCATGATCACCACGTTATCAGTGCATGCACAGTCACGTGATCAGTGATCAGCTTCGTGATCAGTGCATGGTCAGCCACGTGATCAGTGCATGATCAGTCACGTGATCATTGTAGGATCAGCCACGTGATCAGTGCATGATCAGCCCTTGATCAGTGCATGATCATCGACGTGATCAGTGCATGCAGTCACGTGATCAGTGTATGATCAGCCACGTGATCAGTGCATGATCAGCCACGTGATCAGTGAATGATCAGGCACGTGATCAGTGCATGATCAGTCAATGATCAGTGCATGATAAGACACGTGATCAGTGCATGATTGCCATGTGATCAGTGCATGATCAGCCACGTAAGCAGTGCATGATAGCCACCTGATCAGTGCATGATCAGCAACGTGATTAGTGCATGATCAACCACGTGATCAGTGCATGATCAGCCACGTGATCACTGTATGATCAGCCATGTCATCAGTGCATGTGCAGTCACGTGATCAGTGTATGATCAGCCACGTGATCAGTGCATGACAGCCAAGTGATCAATGCATGATAGCTACGTGATCAGTGCATGGTCAGTGCATGATCATCCACGTGATCTGCATGATAGCCATGTGATAATTGCCTACAGTTACATGGTCAGTGCATGCGCAGTCAGGTGATCAGTGCATGATACACACCTGATCAGTGCATGATCATAACATGATCAGCAATATTCAGACACGTGATCAGTGTATGGTCAGTCATGTGATCAGTTCCTGATCAGCCACGTGATCAGTGTACGATCATCCTCGTGATCAGTGGATGCGCAGTCACATGATCAGTGCATGATAGCCACGTGATCAGTGCATGATCAGTCACGTCTTCAGTGCATGATCAATCACGTGATCAGTGCATGATCAGCTACGTGATCAGTGCATGATAGCCAGGTGATCAGTGCATGATCAGTCATGTGATCAGTGTATGATCAGCCACGTGATCAATGCATGATAGGCACCAGATCAGTGCATGATCAGTCACGTGATCAGTGCATGATCAGCAATGTGATCAGTGCATGACCAGCCAAGTGATCAGTGCATGCACAGTCACGTGATCAGTGTATGATCAGCTTCGTGATCAGTGCATGATCAGCCACGTGATCAGTGCATGATCAGGCACGTGAAGAGTGCATCAGTCACCTGATCAGTGTATGATAGCCACTTATCAGTGCATGATCAGCCAGATCAGTGCATGATCAGTCATGTGATCAGTGCATGCGCAGTCACGTGATCAGTGCATGATCAGCCACGTGATCAGTGCATGATAGCAACCTGATCATTGCATGATAAGGAACGTGATTAGTGCATGATCAGCCACGTGATCAGTGTACGATCAGCCATGTGAGCAGTGCATGATCAGCCACGTGATCAGTGCATGATAGCCACGTGATCAGTGCATGATAGCTACGTGATCAGTGCATGATCAGTCTCATGATCAGTGCATGATCAGCCACGTGATCAGTGCATGATAGCCACGTGATCATTGCCTACATTTACATGATCAGTGCATGTAGTCACGTGATCAGTGCATGATCAGTCACGTGATCAGTGTATGATCAATCACGTGATCAATGCATGATAGCCACGTGATCAGTGCATGATCAGTCACGTGATCAGTGCATGATCAGCAATGTGATCAGTGCATGATCAGCCAAGTGATCAGTGCATGCACAGTCACGTGATCAGTGCATGATCAGCTTCGTATTCAGTGCATGATCAGCCACGTGATCAGTGCATGATCAGGCACGTGAAGAGTGCATGATCAGTCACCTGATCAGTGCATGATAGCCACTGATCAGTGCATGATCAGCCACATGATCAGTGCATGATCAGTCATGTGATCAGTGCATGCGCAGTCACGTGATCAGTGTATGATCAGCCATGTGATCAGTGCATGATAGCCACCTGATCATTGCATGATAAGAACGTGCAGTGCATGATCAGCCACGTGATCAGTGCATGATCAGCCACGTGATCAGTGCATGATAGCCACGTGATCAGTGCATGATAGCCACGTGATCAGTGCATGATCAGTCACATGATCAGTGCATGATCAGCCACGTGATCAGTGCATGATAGCCATGTGATCAGTGCATACATTTACATGATCAGTGCATGTCAGTCACGTGATCAGTGCATGATCAGTCACGTGATCAGTGTATGACCAATCACGTGATCAGTGCATGATAGCCACCAGATCAGTGCATGATCAGTCACGTGATCAGTGCATGATCAGTCACGTGTCCAGTGTATGATAGCCACGTGATCAGTGCATGCAGTCATGTGATCAGTGCATGATAGCTAAGTGATCAGTGCATGATCAGCCACGTGATCAGTGCATGACAGCCAGGGATCAGTGCATGATCATTTAGGTGATCAGTGTATGATCAGCCACGTGATCAGTGCATGATAGCCACGTGATCAGTGCATGATCAGTCACGTGATCATGGCATGAGCTGTCAGGTGATCAGTGCATGATAGCTTCGTGATCAGTGCATGATCAGTCACATGATCAGTGCATGATCAGCCACGTGATCAGTGCATGATAGCCACGTGATCAGTGCATGATCAGTCACGTGATCAGTGGCATGACAGTCATGTGATCAGTGCATGATAGCACGTGATCAGTGCAATCAGTCACGTGATCAGTGCATGATCAGCCACGTGATCAGTGCATGATAGCCACGTGATCAGTGCATGATCAGGTACGTGATCAGTTCATGATCATTCACGTGATTAGTGCATGATAGACACATGATCAGTGCATGATCAGTCAAGTGATCAGTGTATGATCAGCCACGTGATCAGAGCATGGTCAGCCACGTGATCAGTATGATCAGCCACGTGAATAGTGCATGTTCAGCACGTGATCAGTGCATGATCAGGCACGTGATCAGTGCATGATCAGCCATGTGATCAGTGCATGATCAGCCTTGTGATCAGTGCATGATCAGCCTTGTGATCCGTGCATGCACAGTCACGTGATCAGTGCATGATCAGCTACGTGATCAGTGCATGATCAGCCACGTGATCAGTGCATGATCAGTCACGTGATCAGTGCATGATCAGTCAGGTGATCAGTGCATGATCAGCCACGTGATCAGTGCATGATCAGCCCCGTGATCAGTGCATGAATCACGTGATCAGCCTATGATCAGTTCACCAGTGCATGATCAGACACGTGATCAGTGCATGATCAGCCACGTGATCAGTGCATGATCAGCCAGGTGATCAGTGCATGATCAGCCACGTGATCAGTGCATGATCAGCCACGTGATCAGTGCATGCACAGTCAGTGCATGATCAGCTTCATGATCAGTGGATAATCAGACACGTGATCAGTGCATTATCAGTAATTTGATAAGTGTATGATCAGCCACGTGATCTGTGCATGAACAGTCACGTGATCAGTGTATGATCAGCCACGTGATCAGTTCATGATCCGCACTGTGATCAGTGCATGATCAGCGACGTGATCAGTGTATGATCAGCCACGTGATCAGTGCATGATCAGCCACACAGCAGGCACAGTCACGTGATCAGTATGATCAGCTTCATGATCATTGCATGACCAGCCACGGGATCAGTGCATGATCAGGCCAGTGAAGAGTGCATGATCAGTCACGTGATCAGTGGATGATAGCCAGGTTATCATTGCATGATCAGCCACGTCATCAGTGCATGATCAGACACATGATCAGTGCATGCACAGCCCGGTGATCAGTGCATGATCAGCTTCGTGACCAGTGCATGATCAGCCACGTGATTAGTGCATGATAGCCAAGTGATCAATGCATGATAGCTACGTGATCAGTGCATGCTCAGTCATGTGAGCAGTGCATGATAGCCACGTGATCAGTGCATGATCAGTTACGTGATCAGTGCATGATCAGCCACGTGATCAGTGCATGATCAGCCACGTGATCAGTGCATGATCAGTCACGTGATCAGTGCATGATCAGTCACGTGATCAGTGTATGATCAGCCACGTGAACAGTGCATGCTCAGTCACGTGATCAGGGCCTGCTGAGCTGCGTGATTACTGTCTGCTCATCTGCTTGACAATTGCCAGCTGAGCTGCACGATTCCTGCCTGTCATCTGCTTGACAATTGCCAGCTGTGCTGCGTAATTCCTGCCTGCTCAGCTGCTTGATTATTGCCAGCTGAGCAGCATGATTACTCACATCTGAGTTCCATGATTATTGCCTGCTGACTGTTTGATTCGTGCCTACTCAGCTCTTTGTTTATTGCCTCCAGAGGCACATGATCAGTGTATGATAGCAAACATGATCAGCGCATGATCAGTCACATGATCAGCACCATTAAGTCACGTGATCACTACATGATAGTCATGTGATCAGTCCATGCTCAGTCACTGTATCAGTGCATGATCAGCCACGTGATCAGTGCATGATCATCCACGATTGTGCATGATCATCACGTGATCAGTGCATGACAGTCACGTGATCAGTGCATGATCAGCCACGTGATCAGTGCATGATAGCCACGTGATCAGTCATGATCAGTCACATGATCAGCATGATCAGTACCTGGATCACAGCATGATAGTCACGTGATCAGTTCATGATCACCCGTGATTAGTGCATGATCAGCCACGTGATCAGTGCATGATCAGCCACGTGATCAGTGCATGATCAGTCATGTGATCAGTGCATGATAGCAGCATGTGATCAGTGCATGATCAGCCACGTGATCAGTGCATGATAGCCACGTGATCAGTGCATGATCAGCACGTGATCAGTGCATGATCAGTCACGTGATCAGTGCATGATCAGCCACGTGATCAGTGCATGATCAGTCACGTGATCAGTGCATGATCAGCCACGTGATCAGTGCATGGCAGCCACGTGATCTGGTGATCAGTCACGTGATCAGTGCATGATCAGCCAGTTCAGAGGCGATCAGCCACGTGATCAGTGCATGATCAGCCACGTGATCAGTGCATGATCAGCCACGTGATCAGTGCATGATCAGTCACGTGATCAGTGCATGATCAGCCACGTGATCAGTGCATGATCAGCCACGTGATCAGTATGATCAGCCACGTGATCAGTGCATGATCAGTCACGTGATCAGTGCATGATCAGCCACGTGATCAGTGCATGACAGTCACGTGATCAGTGCATGATCAGCTTCGTGATCAGTGCATGATCAGCCACGTGATCAGTGCATGATCAGTCACGTGATCATTGTAGATCAGCCACGTGATCAGTGCATGATCAGCCACGTGATCAGTGCATGATCATCACGTGATCAGTGCATGCAGTCACGTGATCAGTGTATGATCAGCTTCGTGATCAGTGCATGATCAGCCACGTGATCAGTGCATGATCAGCCACGTGATCAGTGCATGATCAGTCAATGATCAGTGCATGATCAGCCACGTGATCAGTGCATGATAGCCATGTGATCAGTGCATGATCAGCCACGTGATCAGTGCATGATAGCCACGTGATCAGTGCATGATCAGCAACGTGATCAGTGCATGATCACAATGATCAGTGCATGATCAGCCACGTGATCAGTGCATGATCAGCCATGTGATCAGTGCATGTCAGTCACGTGATCAGTGCATGATCAGCCACGTGATCAGTGCATGACAGCCATGATCAGTGCATGATAGCTACGTGATCAGTGCATGATCAGTGCATGATCAGCCACGTGATCAGTGCATGATAGCCACGTGATCATTGCTGACATTACATGATCAGTGCATGATCAGTCACGTGATCAGTGCATGATACACACTGATCAGTGCATGATCAGTCACATGATCAGCAATATCAGCCACGTGATCAGTGCATGATCAGTCACGTGATCAGTGCATGATCAGCCACGTGATCAGTGCATGATCATCCTCGTGACAGTGTGTGGATGCGCAGTCACATGATCAGTGCATGATAGCCATGTGATCAGTGCATGATCAGTCACGTGATCAGTGCATGATCAGTCACGTGATCAGTGCATGATCAGCCACGTGATCAGTGCATGATAGCCACGTGATCAGTGCATGATCAGTCACGTGATCAGTGTATGATCAGCCACGGATCAGTGCATGATAGCCACGTGATCAGTGCATGATCAGTCACGTGATCAGTGCATGATCAGCCACGTGATCAGTGCATGATCAGCCACGTGATCAGTGCATGACAGTCACGTGATCAGTGTATGATCAGCCACGTGATCAGTGCATGATCAGCCACGTGATCAGTGCATGATCAGTCACGTGATCAGTGCATGATCAGTCACGTGATCAGTGCATGATAGCCAGTGATCAGTGCATGATCAGCCACGTGATCAGTGCATGATCAGTCACGTGATCAGTGCATGATCAGTCACGTGATCAGTGCATGATCAGCCACGTGATCAGTGCATGATAGCCACGTGATCAGTGCATGACAGCCACGTGATCAGTGCATGATCAGCCACGTGATCAGTGCATGATCAGCCATGTGTGCATGATCAGCCACGTGATCAGTGCATGATAGCCACGTGATCAGTGCATGATAGCCACGTGATCAGTGCATGATCAGTCACGTGATCAGTGCATGATCAGCCACGTGATCAGTGCATGATAGCCACGTGATCAGTGCATGACAGTCACGTGATCAGTGCATGATCAGTCACGTGATCAGTGCATGATCAGCCACGTGATCAGTGCATGATCAATCACGTGATCAGTGCATGATAGCCACGTGATCAGTGCATGATCAGTCACGTGATCAGTGCATGATCAGCAACGTGATCAGTGCATGATCAGCCACGTGATCAGTGCATGACAGTCACGTGATCAGTGCATGATCAGCCACGTGATCAGTATGATCAGCCACGTGATCAGTGCATGATCAGTCACGTGATCAGTGCATGATCAGTCACGTGATCAGTGCATGATAGCCAGTGATCAGTGCATGATCAGCCACGTGATCAGTGCATGATCAGTCACGTGATCAGTGCATGATCAGTCACGTGATCAGTGTATGATCAGCCACGTGATCAGTGCATGATAGCCACGTGATCAGTGCATGATCAGTCACGTGATCAGTGCATGATCAGCCACGTGATCAGTGTATGATCAGCCACGTGATCAGTGCATGATCAGCCACGTGATCAGTGCATGATAGCCACCTGATCAGTGCATGATCAGCACGTGATCAGTGCATGATCAGCCACGTGATCAGTGCATGATCAGCCACGTGATCAGTGCATGATCAGCCACGTGATCAGTGCATGATAGCCACGTGATCAGTGCATGATCAGTCACGTGATCAGTGCATGATCAGCCACGTGATCAGTGCATGATAGCCACGTGATCAGTGCATGATCAGTCACGTGATCAGTGCATGATCAGTCACGTGATCAGTGCATGATCAGTCACGTGATCAGTGCATGATCAGTCACGTGATCAGTGCATGATAGCCACGTGATCAGTGCATGATCAGCCACGTGATCAGTGCATGATCAGTCACGTGATCAGTGTATGATCAGCCACGTGATCAGTGCATGATCAGTCACGTGATCATGCATGATAGCCACGTGATCAGTGCATGATCAGCCACGTGATCAGTGCATGATAGCCACGTGATCAGTGCATGATCAGTCAGGATCAGTGCATGATCAGCCATGATCAGTGCATGATCAGCCACGTGATCAGTGCATGATCAGTCACGTGATCATGCATGATCAGTCACGTGATCAGTGCATGATCAGCCACATCAGTGCATGATCAGTCACGTGATCAGTGCATGATCAGCCACGTGATCAGTGCATGATCAGCCACGTGATCAGTGTGATCAGTCACGTGATCATGCATGATCAGTCACGTGATCAGTGCATGATAGCCACGTGATCAGTGCATGATCAGTCACGTGATCAGTGCATGATCAGCCACGTGATCAGTGCATGATAGCCACGAATCAGTGCATGATAGCACGTGATCAGTGCATGATCAGTCACGTGATCAGTGCATGATAGCCACGTGATCAGTGCATGATCAGCCACGTGATCAGTGTATGATCAGCCACGTGATCAGTGCATGGTCAGCCACGTGATCAGTGCATGATCAGCCACGTGATCAGTGCATGATCAGCCACGTGATCAGTGCATGATCAGTCACGTGATCAGTGCATGATCAGCCACGTGATCAGTGCATGATCAGCACGTGATCATGCATCAGCCAAGTTGATGATAGTGCATGACATCACGTGATCAGTGCATGATCAGCTACGTGATCAGTGCATGATCAGCCACGTGATCAGTGCATGATCAGTCACGATCAGTGCATGATCAGTCACGTGATCAGTGCATGATCAGCCACGTGATAGTGCATGATCAGCCACGTGATCAGCATGAATCACGTGATCAGTCATGATCAGCTTCGTGATCAGTGATGATCAGCACGGATCAGTGCATGATCAGCCACGTGATCAGTGCATGATCAGCCACGTGATCAGTGCATGATCAGCCACGTGATCAGTGCATGATCAGCCACGTGATCAGTGCATGACAGTCAGTGTATGATCAGCCACGTGATCAGTGCATGATCAGCCACGTGATCAGTGCATGATCAGTCACGTGAAGTGCGTATGATCAGCCACGTGATCAGTGCATGATCAGCCACGTGATCAGTGCATGATCAGCCACGTGATCAGTGCATGATAGCACGTGATCAGTGCATGATCAGCCACGTGATCAGTGCATGATCAGCCACGTGATCAGTGCATGATCAGCCACGTGAGCAGTGCATGAGTCACGTGATCAGTGCATCAGCTTCCGTGATCAGTGCATGATCAGCCACGTGATCAGTGCATGATCAGCCACGTGATCAGTGCATGATCAGTCACGTGATCAGTGCATGATAGCCACGTGATCAGTGCATGATCAGCCACGTGATCAGTGCATGATCAGCCACGTGATCAGTGCATGACAGTCACGTGATCAGTGTATGATCAGCCACGTGATCAGTGCATGATCAGCCACGTGATCAGTGCATGATCAGCCACGTGATCAGTGCATGATCAGCCACGTGATCAGTGCATGATCAGTCACGTGATCAGTGCATGATAGCCACGTGATCAGTGCATGATCAGTCACGTGATCAGTGCATGATCAGCCACGTGATCAGTGCATGATCAGCCACGTGATCAGTGCATGCGCAGTCACGTGATCAGTGCATGATCAGCCACGTGATCAGTTATGATCAGCCACGTGATCAGTGCATGCTCAGTCACGTGATCAGGGCCTGCTGAGCTGCGTGATTACTGTCTGCTCATCTGCTTGACAATTGCCAGCTGAGCTGCACGATTCCTGCCTGTCATCTGCTTGACAATTGCCAGCTGAGCTGCTGATTCCTGCCTGCTCAGCTGCTTGATTATTGCCAGCTGAGCAGCATGATTCCTCACAGCTGAGTTCCATGATTATTGCCTGCTGACTGTGTGATTCGTGCCTACTCAGCTCTTTGTTTATTGCCTCCAGAGGCACATGATCAGTGCATGATAGCCACATGATCAGTGCATGATCAGTCACATGATCAGCACCATCAGTCACGTGATCACAGCATGCTCAGTCACGTGATCAGTGCATGATCAGCCACGTGATCAGTGCATGATCAGCCACGTGATCAGTGCATGATCATCCACGTGATCAGTGCATGATCAGTCACGTGATCAGTGCATGATAGCCACGTGATCAGTGCATGATCAGTCACGTGATCAGTGCATGATAGCCACGTGATCAGTGCATGATCAGTCACATGATCAGCATGATCAGTCACGTGATCAGTGCATGATCAGTCACGTGATCAGTGCATGATCAGCCACGTGATCAGTGCATGATCAGCCACGTGATCAGTGCATGATCAGCCACGTGATCAGTGCATGATCAGTCACGTGATCAGTGCATGATAGCCACGTGATCAGTGCATGATCAGCCACGTGATCAGTGCATGATCAGTCACGTGATCAGTGCATGATCAGCACGTGATCAGTGCATGATCAGTCACGTGATCAGTGCATGATCAGCCACGTGATCAGTGCATGATCAGTCACATGATCAGTGCATGATCAGCCACGTGATCAGTGCATGATCAGTCACGTGATCAGTGCATGCAGTCACGTGATCAGTGCATGATCAGTCACGTGATCAGTGTATGATCAGCCACGTGATCAGTGCATGATCAGCCACGTGATCAGTGCATGATCAGCCACGTGATCAGTGCATGATCAGCCACGTGATCAGTGCATGATCAGCACATCAGTGCATGATCAGTCACGTGATCAGTGCATGATCAGCCACGTGATCAGTGCATGATCAGCCACGTGATCAGTGCATGATCAGCCACGTGATCAGTGCATGATCAGTCACGTGATCAGTGCATGATCAGCACGTGATCAGTGCATGATCAGCCACGTGATCAGTGCATGATAGCCACGTGATCAGTGCATGATCAGCCACGTGATCAGTGCATGATCAGTCACGTGATCAGTGCATGATAGCCACGTGATCAGTGCATGATCAGTCACGTGATCAGTGCATGATCAGCCACGTGATCAGTGCATGATCAGCCACGTGATCAGTGCATGATCAGCCACGTGATCAGTGCATGATCAGCCACGTGATCAGTGCATGATCAGTCACGTGATCAGTGCATGATCAGTCACGTGATCAGTGCATGATCAGCCACGTGATCAGTGCATGATCAGCACGTGATCAGTGCATGATCAGCCACGTGATCAGTGCATGATCAGCCACGTGATCAGTGCATGCCAGTCATGATCAGTGCATGATCAGCCACGTGATCAGTGCATGATCAGCCACGTGATCAGTGCATGATCAGCCACGTGATCAGTGCATGATCAGCCACGTGATCAGTGCATGATCAGTCACGTGATCAGTGCATGATAGCCACGTGATCAGTGCATGATCAGTCACGTGATCAGTGCATGCTCAGTCACGTGATCAGGGCCTGCTGAGCTGCGTGATTACTGTCTGCTCATCTGCTTGACAATTGCCAGCTGAGCTGCGTGATTCCTGCCTGTCATCTGCTTGACAATTGCCAGCTGAGCTGCGTGATTCCTGCCTGCTCAGCTGCTTGATTATTGCCAGCTGAGCAGCATGATTCATCACAGCTGAGGTCCATGATTATTGCCTGCTGATTGTGTGATTCTGCCTACTCAGCTCTTTGGTTATTGCCTCCAGAGGCACATGATCAGTGCATGATAGCCACATGATCAGTGCATGATCACACATGATCAGCACCATCAGTCACGTGATCAGTGCATGATCAGTCACGTGATCAGTGCATGATCAGCCACGTGATCAGTGCATGATCAGCCACGTGATCAGTGCATGATCAGCCACGTGATCAGTGCATGACAGTCACGTGATCAGTGCATGATAGCCACGTGATCAGTGCATGATCAGTCACGTGATCAGTGCATGATAGCCACGTGATCAGTGCATGATCAGTCACGTGATCAGTGCATGATCAGCCACGTGATCAGTGCATGATCAGTCACGTGATCAGTGCATGATCACCACGTGATCAGTGCATGATCAGCACGTGATCAGTGCATGATCAGCCACGTGATCAGTGCATGATCAGTCACGTGATCAGTGCATGATAGCCACGTGATCAGTGCATGATCAGCCACGTGATCAGTGCATGATCAGTCACGTGATCAGTGCATGATCAGCACGTGATCAGTGCATGATCAGTCACGTGATCAGTGCATGATCAGCCACGTGATCAGTGCATGATCAGTCACATGATCAGTGCATGATCAGCCACGTGATCAGTGCATGGGCAGTCACGTGATCAGTGCATGCAGTCACGTGATCAGTGCATGATCAGCCACGTGATCAGTGCATGATCAGCCACGTGATCAGTGCATGATCAGCCACGTGATCAGTGCATGATCAGCCACGTGATCAGTGCATGATCAGCCACGTGATCAGTGCATGATCCAGAACGTATCAGTGCATGATCAGCCACGTGATCAGTGCATGATCAGCCACGTGATCAGTGCATGATCAGCCACGTGATCAGTGCATGATCAGCCACGTGATCAGTGCATGACAGTCACGTGATCAGTGCATGATCAGCCACGTGATCAGTGCATGATCAGCCACGTGATCAGTGCATGATCAGTCACGTGATCAGTGCATGATCAGCCACGTGATCAGTGCATGATCAGCACGTGATCAGTGCATGATCAGCCACGTGATCAGTGCATGCAGTCACGTGATCAGTGCATGATCAGCCACGTGATCAGTGCATGATCAGCCACGTGATCAGTGCATGATCAGCCACGTGATCAGTGCATGATCAGTCAATGATCAGTGCATGATCAGCCACGTGATCAGTGCATGATAGCCACGTGATCAGTGCATGATCAGCCACGTGATCAGTGCATGATAGCCACGTGATCAGTGCATGATCAGCCACGTGATCAGTGCATGATCAGCCACGTGATCAGTGCATGATCAGCCACGTGATCAGTGTATGATCAGCCACGTGATCAGTGCATGTCAGTCACGTGATCAGTGCATGATCAGCCACGTGATCAGTGCATGATCAGCCACGTGATCAGTGCATGATAGCTACGTGATCAGTGCATGATCAGTGCATGATCAGCCATGATCAGTGCATGATCAGCCATGTGATCATTGCTGATCAGTTACATGATCAGTGCATGATCAGTCACGTGATCAGTGCATGATACACGTGATCAGCACATGATCAGTCAACGTGATCAGCATATTCAGACACGTGATCAGTGCATGATCAGTCACGTGATCAGTGCATGATCAGCCACGTGATCAGTGCATGATCAGCCACGTGATCAGTGCATGATCAGTCACGTGATCAGTGCATGATAGCCACGTGATCATATGATCAGTCACGTGAAGTGCATGATCAGCCACGTGATCAGTGCATGATCATACGTGATCAGTGCATGATAGCCACGTGATCAGTGCATGATCAGTCACGTGATCAGTGTATGATCAGCCACGTGATCAGTGCATGATAGGCACGTGATCAGTGCATGATCAGTCACGTGATCAGTGCATGATCAGCACGTGATCAGTGCATGATCAGCCACGTGATCAGTGCATGACAGTCACGTGATCAGTGCATGATCAGCTTCGTGATAGTGCATGATCAGCCACGTGATCAGTGCATGATCAGCCACGTGATCAGTGCATGATCAGTCACGTGATCAGCATGATCAGCCACGTGATCAGTGCATGATCAGCCACGTGATCAGTGCATGATCAGTCACGTGATCAGTGCATGCGCTAGCCACGTGATCAGTGCATGATCAGCCACGTGATCAGTGCATGATAGCCACGTGATCAGTGCATGATCAGCCACGTGATCAGTGCATGATCAGCCACGTGATCAGTATGATCAGCCACGTGATCAGTGCATGATCAGCCACGTGATCAGTGCATGATAGCCACGTGATCAGTGCATGATAGCCACGTGATCAGTGCATGATCAGTCTCATGATCAGCATGATCAGCCACGTGATCAGTGCATGAGCCATGTGATCATTGCTCTGATCTGCATGATCAGTGCATGATCAGTCACGTGATCAGTGCATGATCAGTCACGTGATCTGTGTATGATCAGTCACGTGATCAGTGCATGATAGCCACGTGATCAGTGCATGATCAGTCACGTGATCAGTGCATGATCAGCCACGTGATCAGTGCATGATCAGCCACGTGATCAGTGCATGACAGTCACGTGATCAGTGCGATCAGCTTCGCATTCAGTGCATGACGAAGCCACGTGATCAGTGCATGATCAGTCACGTGATCAGTGCATGATCAGTCACGTGATCAGTGCATGATAGCCAGTGATCAGTGCATGATCAGCCACGTGATCAGTGCATGATCAGTCACGTGATCAGTGCATGATCAGTCACGTGATCAGTGCATGATCAGCTGCGTGATCAGTGCATGATAGCAACTGATCAGTGCATGATCAGTCACGTGATCAGTGCATGATCAGCCACGTGATCAGTGCATGATCAGCCATGATCAGTGCATGATCAGCCACGTGATCAGTGCATGATAGCCACGTGATCAGTGCATGATCAGCACGTGATCAGTGCATGATCAGCCACGTGATCAGTGCATGATCAGCCACGTGATCAGTGCATGATAGCCACGTGATCAGTGCATGATCAGACAGTGATCAGTGCATGATCAGTCCTTATGATCAGCATGATCACACGTGATCAGTGCATGATAGCCACGTGATCAGTGCATGATCAGCCACATGATCAGTGCATGCAGTCACGTGATCAGTGCATGATCAGTCACGTGATCAGTGTATGATCAGTCACGTGATCAGTGCATGATAGCCAATGATCAGTGCATGATCAGTCACGTGATCAGTGCATGATCAGTCACGTGTCAGTGCGATAGCCACGTGATCAGTGCATGTCAGTCACGTGATCAGTGCATGATAGCTGTGATCAGTGCTGATGAGCCAGTGATCAGCATGACCTACACGGATCAGTGCATGATCATCACGTGATCAGTGCATGATCAGCCACGTGATCAGTGCATGATAGCCACGTGATCAGTGCATGATCAGTCACATCATGGCATGAGCTGCTGTGATCAGTGCATGATCAGCCACATCAGTGCATGATCAGTCACGTGATCAGTGCATGATCAGCCACGTGATCAGTGCATGATCAGCCACGTGATCAGTGCATGATCAGTCACGTGATCAGTGCATGATCAGTCACGTGATCAGTGCATGATAGCTACGTGATCAGTGCATGATCAGCCACGTGATCAGTGCATGATCAGTCACGTGATCAGTGCATGATCAGCCACGTGATCACAGTGCATCAGCCACGTGATCAGTGCATGGATCACGATCAGTATGATAGCCACGTGATCAGTGCATGATCAGCCACGTGATCAGCTGATCAGCCACGTGATCAGTGCATGATCAGCCACGTGATCAGTATGATCAGCCACGTGATGACAGTATGTTCCAACGTGATCAGTGCATGATCAGGCACGTGATCAGTGCATGATCAGCCATGATCAGCATGATCAGCCACGTGATCAGTGCATGATCGTTGTGATCAGTGCATGCACAGTCACGTGATCAGTGCATGATCAGCCACGTGATCAGTGCATGATCAGCCACGTGATCAGTGCATGATCAGTCACGCATGCAGTGATCATCATGCCAGTGTGATCAGTGCATGATCAGCCACGTGATATGCATGCGATCAGCCCTGATCAGCATGAATCACGTGATCAGTGCATGATCAGCTTCAAATGCGCATGATCAGCCACGTGATCAGTGCATGATCAGCCACGGATCAGTGCATGATCAGCCACGTGATCAGTGCATGATCAGCCACGTGATCAGTGCATGATCAGCCACGTGATCATGCATGACAGCTGCGTATGGTCAGCCACGTGATCAGTGCATGATCGTGCACGCAGACAGTGCATGATCAGCACGATCAGTGCATGATCAGCCACGTGATCAGTGCATGATCAGCCACGTGATCAGTGCATGATCAGCCACGTGATCAGTGCATGATACTGACGTGATCATCAGCATGATGACAGCACGTGATCAGTGCATGATCAGCCACGTGATCAGTGCATGATCAGCCACACAGCAGGCAGAGTCACGTGATCAGTGCATGATCAGGCACGTGATCAGTGCATGATCAGCCACGTGATCAGTGCATGATCAGCCAGTGATCAGTGCATGATCAGTCACGTGATCAGTGCATGATAGCCACGTGATCAGTGCATGATCAGCCACGTGATCAGTGCATGATCAGCCACGTGATCAGTGCATGATCAGTCCCGTGATCAGTGCATGATCAGCCGTGATCAGTGCATGATCAGCCACGTGATTGCATGATAGCCACGTGATCAGTGCATGATCAGCCACGTGATCAGTGCATGATCAGTCAT
Source organism: Bos javanicus (assembly GCF_032452875.1). Classification (NCBI taxonomy): domain Eukaryota; kingdom Metazoa; phylum Chordata; class Mammalia; order Artiodactyla; family Bovidae; genus Bos; species Bos javanicus. The sequence goes on from NW_026893861.1 coordinate 296,984, forward strand.
GTGATCAGTGCATGATAGCCACGTGATCAGTACATGATCAGCCACGTGATCAGTGCATCAGCCACGTGATCAGTGTATGATCATCCACGTGATCAGTGCATGATCAGTCACGTGATCAGTGCATGATAGCCACGTGATCAGTGTATGATCACGTGATCAGTGCATGCTCAGTCACGTGATCAGGGCCTGCTGAGCTGCGTGATTACTGTCTGCTCATCTGCTTGACAATTGCCAGCTGAGCTGCACGATTCCTGCCTGTCATCTGCTTGACAATTGCCAGCTGTGCTGCTGATTCCTGCCTGCTCAGCTGCTTGATTATTGCCAGCTGAGCAGCATGATCCTCACAGCTGAGTTCCATGATTATTGCCTGCTGACTGTTTGATTCGTGCCTACTCAGCTCTTTGTTTATTGCCTCCAGAGGCACATGATCAGTGCATGATAGCCACGTGATCAGTGCATGATCAGTCACATGATCAGCACCATTCAGTCACGTGATCAGTGCATGATAGTCATGTGATCAGTGCATGATCAGCCTTGTGATCAGTGCATGATCAGCCACGTGATCAGTGCATGATCAGCCACGTGATCAGTGCATGACAATCACGTGATCAGTGCATGATAGTCACGTGATCAGTGCATGATCAGCCACGTGATCAGTGCATGATCAGCCACGTGATCAGTGCATGATTAGTCACGTGATCAGCATGATCAGACACGAGATCACAGCATGCCAGTCACGTGATCAGTGCATGATCAGCCACGTGATCAGTGCATGATCAGCCACGTGATCAGTGCATGATCAGCCACGTGATCAGTGCATGATCAGTCACGTGATCAGTGCATGATAGCCACGTGATCAGTGCATGATCAGCCACGTGATCAGTGCATGATCAGTCACGTGATCAGTGCATGATCAGCTTCGTGATCAGTGCATGATCAGTCACGTGATCAGTGCATGATCAGCCACGTGATCAGTGCATGATCAGTCACGTGATCAGTGCATGATCAGCCACGTGATCAGTGCATGATCAGTCACGTGATCAGTGCATGATCAGTCACGTGATCAGTGCATGATCAGCTCGTGATCAGTGCATGATCAGCCACGTGATCAGTGCATGATCAGCCACGTGATCAGTGCATGATCAGCCACGTGATCAGTGCATGATCAGCCACGTGATCAGTGCATGATCAGCACGTATCAGTGCATGATCAGTCACGTGATCAGTGCATGATCAGCCACGTGATCAGTGCATGATCAGCCACGTGATCAGTGCATGATCAGCCACGTGATCAGTGCATGACAGTCACGTGATCAGTGCATGATCAGCCACGTGATCAGTGCATGATCAGCCACGTGATCAGTGCATGATCAGCCACGTGATCAGTGCATGATGCGTGATCAGTGCATGATCAGTCACGTGATCAGTGTATGATCAGCCACGTGATCAGTGCATGATCAGTCACGTGATCAGTGCATGATCAGTCACGTGATCAGTGCATGATCATCACGTGATCAGTGCATGATCAGTCACGTGATCAGTGCATGATAGCCACGTGATCAGTGCATGATCAGTCACGTGATCAGTGCATGATCAGTCCCGCGGATCAGTGCATGATCAGCTTCAGATCAGTGCATGATCAGCCACGTGATCAGTGCATGATCAGCCACGTGATCAGTGCATGATAGCCACGTGACAGTGCATGATCAGTCACGTGAGCAGTGCATGATAGCCACGTGATCAGTGCATGATCAGTCACGTGATCAGTGCATGATCAGCCACGTGATCAGTGCATGATCAGCCACGTGATCAGTGCATGGCAGTCACGTGATCAGTGCATGATAGCCACGTGATCAGTGCATGATCAGCCACGTGATCAGTGCATGCTCAGTCACGTGATCAGGGCCTGCTGAGCTGCGTGATTACTGTCTGCTCATCTGCTTGACAATTGCCAGCTGAGCTGCGTGATCCTGCCTGTCATCTGCTTGACAATTGCCAGCTGAGCTGCATGATTCTGCCTGCTCAGCTGCTTGATTATTGCCAGCTGAGCAGCATGATTCATCACAGCTGAGTTCCATGATTATTGCCTGCTGATTGTGTGATTCGTGCCTACTCAGCTCTTTGTTTATTGCCTCCAGAGGCACATGATCAGTGCATGATAGCCACATGATCAGTGCATGATCAGTCACATGATCAGCACCATCAGACCACGTGATCACAGCATGATCAGTCACGTGATCAGTGCATGATCAGCCACGTGATCAGTGCATGATCAGCCACGTGATACATGCATGATCATCCACGTGATCAGTGCATGACAGTCACGTGATCAGTGCATGATAGCCACGTGATCAGTGCATGATCAGCCACGTGATCAGTGCATGATAGCCACGTGATCAGTGCATGATCAGTCACGTGATCAGTGCATCAGTCACGTGATCAGTGCATGATCAGTCACGTGATCAGTGCATGATCACACGTGATCAGTGCATGATCAGCCACGTGATCAGTGCATGATCAGCCACGTGATCAGTGCATGACAGTCATGTGATCAGCATGATAGCCACGTGATCAGTGCATGATCAGCCACGTGATCAGTGCATGACAGTCACGTGATCAGTGCATGATCAGCACGTGATCAGTGCATGATCAGCCACGTGATCAGTGCATGATCAGCCACGTGATCAGTGCATGATCAGTCACATGATCAGTGCATGATCAGCCACGTGATCAGTGCATGATCAGTCACGTGATCAGTGCATGCAGTCACGTGATCAGTGCATGATCAGCCACGTGATCAGTGCATGATCAGCCACGTGATCAGTGCATGATCAGCCACGTGATCAGTGCATGATCAGCCACGTGATCAGTGCATGATCAGCCACGTGATCAGTGCATGATCAGCAACATGATCAGTGCATGATCAGGCACGTGATCAGTGCATGATCAGCCACGTGATCAGTGCATGATCAGCCACGTGATCAGTGCATGATCAGCCACGTGATCAGTGCATGACAGTCACGTGATCAGTGCATGATCAGCCGTGATCAGTGCATGATCAGCCACGTGATCAGTGCATGATCAGTCACGTGATCATTGCATGATCAGCCACGTGATCAGTGCATGATCAGCCCGTGATCAGTGCATGATCATCCACATGATCAGTGCATGCAGTCACGTGATCAGTGTATGATCAGCCACGTGATCAGTGCATGATCAGCCACGTGATCAGTGCATGACAGTGCACGTGATCAGTGCATGATCAGTCAATGATCAGTGCATGATCAGCCACGTGATCAGTGCATGATAGCCACGTGATCAGTGCATGATCAGCCACGTGATCAGTGCATGATAGCCACGTGATCAGTGCATGATCAGCACGTGATCAGTGCATGATCAGCCACGTGATCAGTGCATGATCAGCCACGTGATCAGTGCATGATCAGCCATGTGATCAGTGCATGATCAGTCACGTGATCAGTGCATGATCAGCCACGTGATCAGTGCATGACAGCCACGTGATCAGTGCATGATAGTCACGTGATCAGTGCATGGTCAGTGCATGATCATCCACGTGATCAGTGCATGATAGCCATGTGATCAGTGCATGACAGCCACATGATCAGTGCATGATCAGTCACGTGATCAGTGCATGATACCACGTGATCAGTGCATGATCAATCACATGATCAGCAATGATCAGACACGTGATCAGTGTATGGTCAGTCATGTGATCAGTGCATGATCAGCCACGTGATCAGTGCATGATCAGCCACGAGATCAGTGCATGATCAGTCACATGATCAGTGCATGATCAGCCACGTGATCAGTGCATGATCAGTCACGTGATCAGTGCATGATCAGTCACGTGATCAGTGCATGATCAGCTACGTGATCAGTGCATGATAGCCACGTGATCAGTGCATGATCAGTCACGTGATCAGTATGATCAGCCACGTGATCAGTGCATGATAGCCACGTGATCAGTGCATGATCAGTCACGTGATCAGTGCATGATCAGCCACGTGATCAGTGCATGATCAGCCACGTGATCAGTGCATGACAGTCACGTGATCAGTGCATGATCAGCTTCGATCAGTGCATGATCAGCCACGTGATCAGTGCATGATCAGCCACGTGATCAGTGCATGATCAGTCACGTGATCAGTGCATGATAGCCACGTGATCAGTGCATGATCAGCCACGTGATCAGTGCATGATCAGTCACGTGATCAGTGCATGATCAGTCACGTGATCAGTGTATGATCAGCCACGTGATCAGTGCATGATAGCCACGTGATCAGTGCATGATCAGTCACGTGATCAGTGCATGATCAGCCACGTGATCAGTGCATGATCAGCCACGTGATCAGTGCATGATCAGCCACGTGATCAGTGCATGATAGCCACGTGATCAGTGCATGATCATCACGTGATCAGTGCATGATCAGTCACGTGATCAGTGCATGATCAGCCACGTGATCAGTGCATGATAGCCACGTGATCAGTGCATACATTTACAGATCAGTGCATGATCAGTCACGTGATCAGTGCATGATCAGTCACGTGATCAGTGTATGATCAACCACGATCAGTGCATGATAGCCACGTGATCAGTGCATGATCAGTCACGTGATCAGTGCATGATCAGCACACGTGATCAGTGCATGACCACGTGATCAGTGCATGACAGTCACGTGATCAGTGCATGATCAGCCACGTGATCAGTGCATGATCAGCACGTGATCAGTGCATGATCAGCCACGTGATCAGTGCATGATCAGTCACGTGATCAGTGCATGATAGCCAGTGATCAGTGCATGATCAGCCACATCAGTGCATGATCAGTCACGTGATCAGTGCATGATCAGTCACGTGATCAGTGCATGATCAGCCACGGATCAGTGCATGATAGCAACGTGATCAGTGCATGATCAGCCACGTGATCAGTGCATGATCAGCCACGTGATCAGTGCATGATCAGCCACGTGATCAGTGCATGATCAGCCACGTGATCAGTGCATGATCAGCCACGTGATCAGTGCATGATCAGCACGTGATCAGTGCATGATCAGCCACGTGATCAGTGTATGATCAGCCACGTGATCAGTGCATGATAGCCACGTGATCAGTGCATGATCAGCCACGTGATCAGTGCATGATCAGTCACGTGATCAGTGCATGATCAGCCACGTGATCAGTGCATGATAGCCACGTGATCAGTGCATGACAGCCACGTGATCAGTGCATGTCAGTCACGTGATCAGTGCATGATCAGTCACGTGATCTGCATGATCAATCACGTGATCAGTGCATGATCAGCCACGTGATCAGTGCATGATCAGTCACGTGATCAGTGCATGATCAGTCACGTGATCAGTGCATGATCAGCCACGTGATCAGTGCATGATCAGTCACGTGATCAGTGCATGATAGCACGTGATCAGTGCATGATCAGCCACGTGATCAGTGCATGATCAGCCACGTGATCAGTGCATGATCAGCCACGTGATCAGTGCATGATCAGCCATGATCAGTGCATGATAGCCACGTGATCAGTGCATGATCAGTCACATCATGCATGATCAGTCACGTGATCAGTGCATGATAGTCATTGATGTGATCTGGCATCAAACATGATCAGTGCATGATCAGCTGATCAGTGCATGATAGCCACGTGATCAGTGCATGATCAGTCACGTGATCAGTGCATGATCAGTCACGTGATCAGTGCATGATCAGCCACGTGATCAGTGCATGATCAGTCATGTGATCAGTGCATGATCAGCCACGTGATCAGTGCATGATAGCCACGTGATCAGTGCATGATCAGGTACGTGATCAGTGCATGATCAGTCACGTGATCAGTGCATGATAGCCACGTGATCAGTGCATGATCAGTCACGTGATCAGTGTATGATCAGCCACGTGATCAGTGCATGATCAGCCACGTGATCAGTGCATGATCAGCCACGTGATCAGTGCATGATCAGCAACGTGATCAGTGCATGATCAGTCACGTGATCAGTGCATGATCAGCCACGTGATCAGTGCATGATCAGCCACGTGATCAGTGCATGATCAGCCACGTGATCAGTGCATGACAGTCACGTGATCAGTGCATGATCAGCTGACGTGATCAGTGCATGATCAGCCACGTGATCAGTGCATGATCAGTCACGTGATCAGTGCATGATCAGTCGTGATCAGTGCATGATCAGCCACGTGATCAGTGCATGATCAGCCCGTGATCAGTGCATGAATCACGTGATCAGTGCATGATCAGCTTCAGATCAGTGCATGATCAGCCACGTGATCAGTGCATGATCAGCCACGTGATCAGTGCATGATCAGCCACGTGATCAGTGCATGATCAGCCACGTGATCAGTGCATGATCAGCCACGTGATCAGTGCATGCACAGTCAGTGTATGATCAGCCACGTGATCAGTGCATGATCAGCCACGTGATCAGTGCATGATCAGTCACGTGATCAGTGCATGATCAGCCACGTGATCAGTGCATGATCAGCCACGTGATCAGTGCATGATCAGCCACGTGATCAGTGCATGATCAGCACGTGATCAGTGCATGATCAGCACGTGATCAGTGCATGATCAGCCACGTGATCAGTGCATGATCAGCCACACAGCAGGCAGAGTCACGTGATCATGATCAGCTTCCGTGATCAGTGCATGATCAGCCACGTGATCAGTGCATGATCAGCCACGTGATCAGTGCATGATCAGTCACGTGATCAGTGCATGATAGCAGTGTGATCAGTGCATGATCAGCCACGTGATCAGTGCATGATCAGCCACGTGATCAGTGCATGACAGTCCCGTGATCAGTGCATGATCAGCCACGTGATCAGTGCATGATCAGCCACGTGATCAGTGCATGATAGCCACGTGATCAGTGCATGATAGCACGTGATCAGTGCATGATCAGTCACGTGATCAGTGCATGATAGCCACGTGATCAGTGCATGATCAGTCACGTGATCAGTGCATGATCAGCCACGTGATCAGTGCATGATCATCCACGTGATCAGTGCATGCGCAGTCACGTGATCAGTGCATGATCAGCCACGTGATCAGTGCATGATCAGCCACGTGATCAGTGCATGCTCAGTCACGTGATCAGGGCCTGCTGAGCTGCGTGATTACTGTCTGCTCATCTGCTTGACAATTGCCAGCTGAGCTGCACGATTCCTGCCTGTCATCTGCTTGACAATTGCCAGCTGTGCTGCGTAATTCCTGCCTGCTCAGCTGCTTGATTATTGCCAGCTGAGCAGCATGATTCCTCACAGCTGAGTTCCATGATTATTGCCTGCTGACTGTTTGATTCGTGCCTACTCAGCTCTTTGTTTATTGCCTCCAGAGGCACATGATCAGTGTATGATAGCCACATGATCAGCGCATGATCAGTCACATGATCAGCGCCATTAAGTCACGTGATCACACATGATAGTCACGTGATCAGTCCATGATCACACGGTGATCAGTGCATGATCAGCCACGTGATCAGTGCATGATCAGCCACGTGATCAGTGCATGATCAGTCACGTGATCAGTGCATGATAGCCACGTGATCAGTGCATGATCAGCCACGTGATCAGTGCATGATAGCCACGTGATCAGTGCATGATTAGTCACATGATCAGCACCATCAGACACGAGGATCATGCATGCCAGTCACGTGATCAGTGCATGATCAGCCACGTGATCAGTGCATGATCAGCCACGTGATCAGTGCATGATCATCCACGTGATCAGTGCATGACAGTCACGTGATCAGTGCATGATAGCCACGTGATCAGTGCATGATCAGCCACGTGATCAGTGCATGACAGTCACGTGATCAGTGTATGATCAGCACGTGATCAGTGCATGATCAGTCACGTGATCAGTGCATGATCAGCCACGTGATCAGTGCATGATCAGTCACGTGATCAGTGCATGATCATCCACGTGATCAGTGCATGATCAGTCACGTGATCAGTGCATGCAGTCATGGATCGCATGATCAGCACGTTCAGTGCATGATCAGCCACGTGATCAGTGCATGATCAGCCACGTGATCAGTATGATCAGCCACGTGATCAGTGCATGATCAGCTACGTGATCAGTGCATGATCAGCCACGTGATCAGTGCATGATCAGTCACGTGATCAGTGTATGATCAGCCACGTGATCAGTGCATGATCAGCCACGTGATCAGTGCATGATCAGCCACGTGATCAGTGCATGATCAGTCACGTGACAGTGTGCATGATCAGCCACGTGATCAGTGCATGATCAGCCACGTGATCAGTGCATGATCAGTCACGTGATCAGTGTATGATCAGCCACGTGATCAGTGCATGATCAGCCCTTGATCAGTGCATGATCATCCACGTGATCAGTGCATGATCAGTCACGTGATCAGTGTATGATCAGCCACGTGATCAGTGCATGATCAGCCACGTGATCAGTGCATGATCAGCCACGTGATCAGTGCATGATCAGTCAATGATCAGTGCATGATCAGCCACGTGATCAGTGCATGATTGCCATGTGATCAGTGCATGATCAGCCACGTGATCAGTGCATGATAGCCACGTGATCAGTGCATGATCAGCACGTGATCAGTGCATGATCAGCCACGTGATCAGTGCATGATCAGCCACGTGATCACTGTGATGATCAGCCACGTGATCAGTGCATGTGCAGTCACGTGATCAGTGCATGATCAGCCACGTGATCAGTGCATGACAGCCACGTGATCAGTGCATGATAGCTACGTGATCAGTGCATGATCAGTGCATGATCAGCCACGTGATCAGTGCATGATAGCCATGTGATCAGTGCATACAGTTACATGATCAGTGCATGATCAGTCACGTGATCAGTGCATGATACACACGTGATCAGTGCATGATCAATCACATGATCAGCATGATCAGACACGTGATCAGTGCATGATCAGTCACGTGATCAGTTCTGATCAGCCACGTGATCAGTGCATGATCATCCACGTGATCAGTGCATGCAGTCACGTGATCAGTGCATGATAGCCACGTGATCAGTGCATGATCAGTCACGTGATCAGTGCATGATCAGTCACGTGATCAGTGCATGATCAGCTACGTGATCAGTGCATGATAGCCACGTGATCAGTGCATGATCAGTCACGTGATCAGTGCATGATCAGCCACGTGATCAGTGCATGATAGCCACGTGATCAGTGCATGATCAGCCACGTGATCAGTGCATGATCAGCAACGTGATCAGTGCATGATCAGCCACGTGATCAGTGCATGTCAGTCACGTGATCAGTGCATGATCAGCCACGTGATCAGTGCATGATCAGCCACGTGATCAGTGCATGATCAGTCACGTGATCAGTGCATGATCAGTCACGTGATCAGTGCATGATAGCCAGTGATCAGTGCATGATCAGCCACGTGATCAGTGCATGATCAGTCACGTGATCAGTGCATGATCAGTCACGTGACTAGCATGATCAGCCATGTGATCAGTGCATGATAGCCACGTGATCAGTGCATGATAGCCACGTGATCAGTGCATGATCAGCCACGTGATCAGTGCATGATCAGCCACGTGATCAGTGCATGATCAGCCACGTGATCAGTGCATGATAGCCACGTGATCAGTGCATGATCAGCAACGTGATCAGTGCATGATCAGCCACGTGATCAGTGCATGATCAGCCACGTGATCAGTGCATGATCAGCCACGTGATCAGTGCATGATAGCCACGTGATCAGTGCATGATCAGTCACGTGATCAGTGCATGATCAGCCACGTGATCAGTGCATGATCAGCCACGTGATCAGTGCATGACAGCCACATGATCAGTGCATGATCAGTCACGTGATCAGTGCATGATCAGTCACGTGATCAGTGCATGATCAGTCACGTGATCAGTGCATGATCAGCCACGTGATCAGTGCATGATCAGTCACGTGATCAGTGCATGATCAGTCACGTGTCAGTGTATGATATCCACGTGATCAGTGCATGCGCAGTCACGTGATCAGTGCATGATAGCTATGTCAGTGCATGATCAGCCACGTGATCAGTGCATGACAGCCCGTGATCAGTGCATGATTAGCCACGTGATCAGTGCATGATTAGCCACGTGATCAGTGCATGATAGCCACGTGATCAGTGCATGATCAGTCACGTGATCAGTGCATGATCAGTCACGTGATCAGTGCATGATAGCCGTGATCAGTGCATGATCAGTCACGTGATCAGTGCATGATCAGCCACGTGATCAGTGCATGATCAGCCACGTGATCAGTGCATGATCAGTCACGTGATCAGTGCATGATCAGTCACGTGATCAGTGCATGATAGCCACGTGATCAGTGCATGATCAGTCACGTGATCAGTGCATGATCAGCCACGTGATCAGTGCATGATAGCCACGTGATCAGTGCATGATCAGTACGTGATCAGTGCATGCGCATTCACGTGATTAGTGTGCATGATAGCCACGTGATCAGTGCATGATCAGTGCCACGTGATCAGTGCATGATCAGCCACGTGATTTGTCAGTGCATGATCAGCCACGTGATCAGTGCATGATCAGCCACGTGATAGTGCATGATCAGCCACGTGATCAGTGCATGATCAGCACGTGATCAGTGCATGATCAGTCACGTGATCAGTGCATGATCAGCCTCGTGATCAGGCATGATCAGCCACGTGATCAGTGCATGACAGTCACGTGATCAGTGCATGATCAGCTCACGTGATCAGTGCATGATCAGCCACGTGATCAGTGCATGATCAGCCACGTGATCAGTGCATGATCAGTCACGTGATCAGTGCATGATCAGTCACGTGATCAGTGCATGATCAGCCACGTGATCAGTGCATGATCAGCCACTTGTGATCAGTGCATGAATCACGCGGATCAGTCATGATCAGTCAACTGCAGTATGATCAGCCACGTGATCAGTGCATGATCAGCCACGTGATCAGTGCATGATCAGCCACGTGATCAGTGCATGATCAGCACGTGATCAGTGCATGATCAGCCACGTGATCAGTGCATGATCAGCCACGTGATCAGTGCATGATCAGCCACACAGCAAGCAGGACATGGACGAGCAGATCATTTGAAGCCTGATCAGTGCATGATCAGCCACTGATCAGTGCATGATCAGCCAGTGAATCAGTGCATGATCAGTCACGTGATCAGTGTATGATAGCCACGTGATCAGTGCATGATCAGCCACGTGATCAGTGCATGATCAGCCACGTGATCAGTGCATGACAGTCCCGTGATCAGTGTATGATCAGCCACGTGATCAGTGCATGATCAGCCACGTGATCAGTGCATGATAGCCACGTGATCAGTGCATGATAGCCACGTGATCAGTGCATGATCAGCCACGTGATCAGTGCATGATAGCCACGTGATCAGTGCATCAGTCACGTGATCAGTGCATGATCAGCCACGTGATCAGTGTATGATCAGCCACGTGATCAGTGCATGCGCAGTCAGTGATCAGTGCATTCAGCCACGTGATCAGTGCATGATCAGCCACGTGATCAGTGCATGCTCAGTCACGTGATCAGGGCCTGCTGAGCTGCGTGATTACTGTCTGCTCATCTGCTTGACAATTGCCAGCTGAGCTGCATGATTCCTGCCTGCTCATCTGCTTGACAATTGCCAGCTGTGCTGCTGATTCCTGCCTGCTCAGCTGCTTGATGATTGCCAGCTGAGCAGCATGATTCATCACAGCTGAGTTCCATGATTATTGCCTGCTGACTGCGTGATTCGTGCCTACTCAGCTCTTTGTTATTGCCTCCTGAGGCACATGATCAGTGCATGATAGCCACGTGATCAGTTCATGATCAGTCACATGATCAGCACCACTCAGACCCGTGATCACAGCATGATAGTCATGTGATCAGTGCATGATCACCCATGTGATCAGTGCATGATCAGCCACGTGATCAGTGCATGATCATCCACGTGATCATTGCATGCACAATCAAGTGATCAGTGCATGATAGCCACGTGATCAGTGCATGATCAGCCACGTGATCAGTGCATGATGAGCCACGTGATCAGTGCATGATTAGTCACATGATCAGCATGATCAGACACGTGATCACTGCATGATCAGTCACGTGATCAGCATGATCAGCCACGTGATTAGTGCATGATCAGCCACGTGATCAATGCATGATCATCCACGTGATGACATGCACAATCACGTGATCAGTGCATGATAGCCACGTGATCAGTGCATGATCAGCCAAGTGACTGCATGACAGTCACGTGATCAGTGCATGATCAGTCACGTGATCAGTGCATGATCAGTCACGTGATCAGTGCTTGATCAGCCATTTGATCAGTGCATGATCAGTCCACATGATCAGCGTATGATCAGCCACGTGATCAGTGCATGATCAGTCACGTGATCAGTGCATGCAGTCACGTGATCAGTGTATGATCAGCTTCGTGATCAGAGCATGATCAGCCACGTGATCAGTGCATGATCAGCCAGGTGATCAGTGCATGATCAGCCAGGTGATCAGTGTATGATCAGCCACGTGATCAGTGCGATCTCAACATATTTAGTGCATGATCAGGCACGTGATCAGTGTATGATCAGCCACGTGATCAGTGCATGATCAGCCACGTGATCAGTGCATGATCACCCACGCACAGTGCATGATCAGTCACGTGATCAGTGCATGATCAGCCACAGTGATCAGTGCATGAGTCAGCCGCGTGATCAGTGCATGATCAGTCACGTGATCAGTGCAGGATCAGCCACGTGATCAGTGCATGATCAGCCACTTGATCAGTGCATGATCATCGACGTGATCAGTGCATGATAAGACACGTGATCAGTGTATGCTATATTTGCCATGTGATCAGTGCATGATCAGCCTCGTAAGCAGTGCATGATGTAGCCACGTGATCAGTGCATGATCAGCAACGTGATTAGTGCATGATCAGTCCATGATCAGTGCATGATCAGCCACGTGATCACTGCATGATCAGCCATGTCATCAGTGCATGTGCAGTCACGTGATCAGTGCATGATCAGCCACGTGATCAGTGCATGACAGCCACGTGATCAATGCATGATAGCCACGTGATCAGTGCATGGTCAGTGCATGATCATCCACGTGATCAGTGCATGATAGCCATGTGATAATTGCCTACAGTTACATGGTCAGTGCATGAGCAGTCAGGTGATCAGTGCATGATACACACCTGATCAGCACATGATCAATAACATGATCAGCAATATTCAGACACGTGATCAGTGCATGATCAGTCATGTGATCAGTTCCTGATCAGCCACGTGATCAGTGTACATGATCATCCTCGTGATCAGTGCATGATCAGCCACGTGATCAGTGCATGATAGCCACGTGATTAGTGCATGATCAGTCACGTGATCAGTGCATGATCAATCACTTGATCAGTGCATGATCAGCTACGTGATCAGTGCATGATAGCCACGTGATCAGTGCATGATCAGTCACGTGATCAGTGTATGATCAGCCACGGGATCAATGCATGATAGGCACCAGATCAGTGCATGATCAGTCACGTGATCAGTGCATGATCGGCAATGTGATTAGTGCATGACCAGCCAAGTTATCAGTGTGCATCAGTCACGTGATCAGTGTATGATCAGCTTCGTATGATCAGTGCATGATCAGCCACGTGATCAGTGCATGATCAGGCACGTGAAGAGTGCATGATCAGTCACCTGATCAGTGTATGATAGCCAGCTTATCAGTGCATGATCAGCCACATGATCAGTGCATGATCAGTCATGTGATCAGTGCATGCGCAGTCACCTGATCAGTGTATGATCAGCCACGTGACTGTGCATGAGCAACACCATCTAGGCACAGATCACCATGATCATGCATGATCAGCCACGTGATCTGTGCCACGTGATCACATGATAGCCAATTCAGATCAATGCAGCTGATATTGTGTGATCAGCATGATCAGTTCCATGATCAGTGCATGATCAGCCACGTGATCAGTGCATGATCAATGCAGTGGATCATGCTAATTATACTTACATATCATGCACGCGTGATCACGCACTGGATCACATGATCTGCAGTATCAACTGGTGATCAATGCATGATAGCCACCAGATCAGTGCATGATCAGTCACGGATCAGTGCATGATCTGTCACGTGATCAGTGTATGATATCCACGTGAACAGTCATGGTCAGCGTGATCGCGCGCAATGAGAAGTGATCAATGTGATCAGCCACGCGTGATCAGTGCATGACCTCACCCGGATAGAGGCGATTATCAGGTGATCAATGTATGATTAGCCATATGTGATCAGTGCATGATAGCCACGTGATCAGTGCGATCAGTCACGCATTTCATGGCATGAGCTGTTGTGTGATCAGTGCATGATAAGCCGCGATCAGTGCATATGATCAGTCACATGATCACTGCATGATCACGCACGTTGCATGTGCATGATAGCCACGCGTGATCAGCATGATCAGTCAGCGATCATGGCAGCGCGAGTCATGTGACAGTGCCAGAGCTACGTGATCAGTGCTTAATCAGTCATGTGATCAGTGCATGATCAGCCACGATCAGCGTGCATGATAGCCACGGATCAGTGCATGAAGAAGCGATCAGTTCGCGATCACGTGATGCATGATCAGACACGTGATCAGCATGCATCAGCCGCTGATCAGTGGCGATCAGCCACGTGATCAGTGCATTAGCCACGTGATCAGTGCATGATCAGCCACGTGAATATGTGCATGTTCCGCGAATGACAGTGCATGATCAGCACGATCAGTGTATGATCAGCCATGTGATCAGCATGATCAGCCTCGTGATCAGTGCATGATCAGCCAGCACATCGTGCATACAAATCACCGATCAGTGTATGATCAGCTACGTGATTAGTGCATGATCAGCCACGTGATCAGTGCATGATCAGTCACGTGATCAGTGAATGATCAGTCAGCTGGATCAGTGTTTGATCACAGCGCATCTCGATATGTGCACGTGATCAGCCCATGATCAGCATGAATCAGTGATCAGTCTATGATCAGCTTCAAATTGCATGATCAGCCACGTGATCAGTGCATGAACAGCCATGATCAGTGCATGATCAGCCACGTGATCAGTCATACATCCCACTGCGATCAGCCACGGATCAGTGCATGATCAGTCACGTGATCAGTGCATGATCAGCCACACAGCAGTGGCAGAGTCACAGTGATCAGTGCATGATCAGCTTCGTGATCAGTGCATGATCAGCCACGTGATCAGTGCATGATCAGCTGTGATCAGTGCATGATCAGCCACGTGATCAGTGCATGGCAGTCACGTGATCAGTGCATGATGTGCTTCGTGATCAGTGCATGATCAGCCATTTCAGTGCATGATCAGCCACGTGATCAATGCATGATCAGCTAGGTGATCAGTGCATGATCAGTCATGTGAGCAGTGCATGATAGCCACGTGATCAGTGCATGATCAGTCACGTGATCAGTGCATGATCAGCCACGTGATCAGTGTATGATCAGCCACATGATCAGTGCATGCGCAGTCAGGTGATCAGTGCATGATAGCCACGTGATCAGTTCATGATCAGCCACGTGATCAGTGCATGATCAGTCACGTGATCAGGGCCTACTGAGCTCCGTTTTTCCTGTCTGCTCCGCTGCTTGACAATTGCCAGCTGAGCTGCGTGATTCCTGCCTGCTCATCTGCTTGACAATGGCCAGCTGAGCCGTCTGATTCCTGCCTATTCAGCTGCTTGATGATTGCCAGCTGAGCAGCATGATTCATCACAGCTGAGGTCCATGATTATTGCCTGCTGATTGCGTGATTCGTGCCTGCTCAGCTCTTTGGTTATTGCCTCCTGAGGCACATGATCAGTGCATGAGAGCCACGTGATCAGTTCATGATCAGTCACATGATTAGCACCACTCAGACCCGAGATCACAGCATGCTAAGTCACGTGATCAGTTCATGATCACCCTTGTGATTAGTGCATGATCAGCCAGGTGATACATTGCATGATCATCCACGTGATTATTGCATGCACAATCACGTGATCAGTGCATGATAGCCACGTGATCAGTGTATGATCAGCCACGTGATCAGTGCATGATAGCCACGTGATCAGTTCTTGATTAGTCACATGATCAGTACCATTCAGACACGAGATCACAGCATGCTAAGTCACGTGATCAGTTCATGATCACCACGTGATTAGTGCATGATCAGCCACGTGATCAATGCATGATCATCCACGTGATTATTGCATGCACAATCAAGTGATCAGTGCATGATAGCCATGTGATCTGTATGATCAGCCAAGTGATCAGTGCATGCACAGCCACGTGATCATTGCATGATCAGCTTCGTGAACAGTGCATGATCAGTCATGTGATCAGTGCTTGATCAGCCATTTTTTTAGTGCATGATCAGTCACATGATCAGCGCATGATCATCCACGTGATCAGTGCATGGGCAGTCAATTGATCAGTGCATGCAGTCACGTGATCAGTGTATGATCAGCTTCGTGTTCAGAGTATGATCAGCCACGTGATCAGTGTCTGATCAGCCAGGTGATCAGAGCATGATCAGCCAGGTGATCAGTGTATGATCAGCTACGTGATCAGTGCATGATCCGCAACATATTTAGTGCATGATCAGGCACATGAACAGTGTATGATCAGCCACGTGATCAGTGCATGATCAAACACGTGATCAGTGCATGATCACCCACGTTATCAGTGCATGCACAGTCACGTGATCAGTGTATGATCAGCTGATCAGCATGGTCAGCCACGTGATCAGTGCATGATCAGTCACGTGATCATTGCAGGATCAGCCACGTGGTCAGTGCATGATCAGCCCCTTGATCAATGCATGATCATCGAAATGATCAGTGCATGCAGTCACGTGATCAGTGTATGATCAGCTTCGTGATCAGTGCATGATCAGCCAGGTGATCAGTGAATGATCAGGCACGTGATCAGTGCATGATCAGTCAATGATCAGTGTATGATAAAACACGTGATCAGTGCATGATTGCCATGTGATCAGTGCATGATCAGCTCACGAAGCAGTGCATGATAGCCACCTGATCAGTGCATGATCAGCAACGTGATTAGTGCATGATCAACCACATGATCAGTGCATGATCAGCCACGTGATCACTGTATGATCAGCCATGTCATCAGTGCATGTGCAGTCACGTGATCAGTGTATGATCAGCCACGTGATCAGTGCATGACAGCCAAGTGATCAATGCATGATAGCTACGTGATCAGCATGGTCAGTGCATGATCATCCACGTGATCACTGCATGATAGCCATGTGATAATTGCCACAGTTACATGGTCAGTGCATGCGCAGTCAGGTGATCAGTGCATGATACACACCTGATCAGCATGATCAATAACATGATCAGCAATATTCAGACACGTGATCACTGTATGGTCAGTCATGTGATCAGTTCCTGATCAGCCACGTGATCAGTGTACGATCATCCTCGAGATCAGTGGATGCGCAGTCACATGATCAGTGCATGATAGCCATGTGATTAGTGCAGGATCAGTCACGTGATCAGTGCATGATCAGCCACGTGATCAGTGCATGATCAGCCACGTGATCAGTGCATGATAGCCACGTGATCAGTGCATGATCAGTCATGTGATCAGTGTATGATCAATCACGTGATCAATGCATGATAGGCACGTGATCAGTGCATGATCAGTCACGTGATCAGTGCATGATAGCCACGTGATCAGTGCATGATCAGTCATGTGATCAGTGTATGATCAGCCACGTGATCAATGCATGATAGGCACCAGATCAGTGCATGATCAGCCACGTGATCAGTGCATGATAGCCACGTGATCAGTGCATGATCAGTCACGTGATCAGCATGATCAGGCATGTGAGCAGTGCATGACCAGCCAAGTTATCAGTGCATGCACAGTCACGTGATCAGTGTATGATCAGCTTCGTATTCAGTGCATGATCAGCCACGTGATCAGTGCATGATCAGGCACGTGAAGAGTGCATGATCAGTCACCTGATCAGTGTATGATAGCCAGCGTATCAGTGCATGATCAGCACATGATCAGTGCATGATCAGTCATGTGATCAGTATGCATGGCAGTCACCTGATCAGTGCATGATCAGCCATGTGATCAGTGCATGATAGCAACGTGATCATTGCAGGATCAGGAACGTGATCAGTGCATGATCAGCCACGTGATCAGTGTACGATCAGCCATGTGAGCAGCATGATCAGCCACGTGATCAGTGCATGATAGCCACCTGATCAGTGCATGATAAGCAACGTGATTAGTGCATGATCAGCCACGTGATCAGTGTATGATCAGCCACGTGATCAGTGCATGATAGCCAATTGATCAATGCATGATAGCTACGTGATCAGTGCATGCTCAGTCTCATGATCAGTGCATGATCAGCCACGTGATCAGTGCATGATAGCCATGTGATCATTGCCTACATTTACATGATCAGTGCATGATGCAGTCACGTGATCAGTGCATGATCAGTCACGTGATCTGTGTATGACCAATCACGTGATCAATGCATGATAGCCACCAGATCAGTGCATGATCAGTCACGTGATCAGTGCATGATCTGTCACGTGTCCAGTGTATGATATCCACGTGAACAGTTCTTGCGCAGTCATGTGATCAGTGCATGATAGCTAAGTTATCAGTGCCTGATCAGCCACGTGATCAGTGCAAGACCGCCCCGGGATGAGTGCATGATTATTTAGGTGATCAATGTATGATTAGCCATAGATCAGTGCATGATAGCCACGTGATCAGTGCATGATCAGTCACGCGATCATGGCATGAGCTGTCATGTGATCAGTGCATGATAGCTTCGCGATCAGTGCATAATCAGTCACATGATCACTGCATGATCAGCCACGTTATCAGTGCATGATAGCCACGTGATCAGTGCATGATCAGTCACATGATCATGGCATGTGCAGTCATGTGATCAGTGCATGATCAGCCACGTGATCAGTGCTTAATCAGTCATGTGATCAGTGCATGATCAGCCACGTGATCAGTGCATGATAGCCACGGAATCACTGCATGAACAGGTAAGTGATCAGTTCATGCGCATTCACGTGATTAGTGCATGATAGACACGTGATCAGTGCATGATCAGCCGCGTGATCAGTGTATGATCAGCCACGTGATCAGTGCATGATCAGCCACGTGATCAGGGCATGATCAGCCAAGTTATCAGTGCATGCACAGTCACGTGATCAGTATATGATTGAAGCATGATTAGTGCATGATCAGCCACGTGATCAGTGCATGATCAGTCACGATCAGTGATGACAGTCACGTGATCAGTGCATGATCAGCCACTTGATATGGCATGATCAGCCCCGTGATCAGTGCATGAATCACGTGATCAGTCTATGATCAGCTTCAAATCAGTGTATGATCAGCCACGTGATCAGTGCATGAACAGCCACGTGATCAGTGCATGATCAGCCACGTGATCAGTGCATGATCCGCACGTGATCAGTGCATGATCATCACGTTGATCAGTGTATGATCAGCCACGTGATCAGTGCATGATCAGCCACACAGCAGGCAGAGTCACGTGATCAGTGTATGATCAGCTTCCTGATCATTGCATGATCAGCCACGGGATCAGTGCATGATAGCCAGTGATCAGTGCATGATCAGTCATGTGATCAGTGTATGATAGCCAGGTTATCATTGCATGATCAGCCACGTGATCAGTGCATGATCAGCCACGTGATCAGTGCATGCACAGTCCCGTGATCAGTGTATGATCAGCTTCGTGATCAGTGCATGATCAGCCACGTGATTAGTGCATGATAGCCAAGTGATCAGTGCATGATAGCCACGTGATCAGTGCATGATCAGTCATGTGATCAGTGCATGATAGCCACGTGATCAGTGCATGATCAGTCACGTGATCATTGCGTGATCAGCCACGTGATCAGTGCATGATCATCCACATGATCAGTGCATGCGCAGTCAGGTGATCAGTGCATTATAGCCACGTGATCAGTTCATGATCAGTCACGTGATCAGTGTGTGCTCAGTCACGTGATCAGGGCCTACTGAGCTCCGTTTTTCCTGTCTGCTCCGCTGCTTGACAATTGCCAGCTGAGCTGCGTGATTCCTGCCTGCTCATCTGCTTGACAATGGCCAGCTGTGCTGCGTCTGATTCCTGCCTATTCAGCTGCTTGATGATTGCCAGCTGAGCAGCATGATTCATCACAGCTGAGGTCCATGATTATTGCCTGCTGATTGCGTGATTCGTGCCTGCTCAGCTCTTTGGTTATTGCCTCCTGAGGCACATGATCAGTGCATGAGAGCCACGTGATCAGTTCATGATCAGTCACATGATTAGCACCACTAGTCACGTGATCACAGCATGTTAAGTCACGTGATCAGTTCATGATCACTCCCTTGTGATCAGTGCATGATCAGCCAGGTGATACATGCATGATCATCCACGTGATTATTGCATGCACAGTCAAGTGATCAGTGCATGATAGCCACGTGATCAGTGTATGATCAGCCACGTGATCAGTGCATGATAGCCACGCGATCAGTGCATGATTAGTCACATGATCAGCACCATTCAGACACGAGATCACAGCATGCTAGTCACGTGATCAGTTCATGATCAGCCACGTGATTAGTGTATGATCAGCCACGTGATAAATGCATGATCATCCACGTGATCAGTGCATGATCAGCCAAGTGATCAGTGCATGATAGCCACGTGATCTGTGCATGATCAGCCACGTGATCAGTGCATGCACAGTCACGTGATCAGTGCATGATCAGCACGTGAACAGTGCATGATCAGTCATGTGATCAGTGCATGATCAGCCAGTGATCAGTGCATGATCAGTCACATGATCAGTGCATGATCATCCACGTGATCAGTGCATGGGCAGTCAATTGATCAGTGCATGCAGTCACGTGATCAGTGTATGATCAGCTTCGTGTTCAGAGTATGATCAGCCACGTGATCAGTGCATGATCAGCCAGGTGATCAGTGCATGATCAGCCAGGTGATCAGTGCATGATCAGCACGTGATCAGTGCATGATCAGCAACATATCAGTGCACAGATCAGGCACGTGAACAGTGCATGATAAGCCACGTGATCAGTGCATGATCAAACACGTGATCAGTGCATGATCAGTCACGTGATCAGTGCATGACAGTCACGTGATCATGTATGATCAGCCACGTGGATCAGTGCATGGTCAGCCGCGTGATCAGTGCATGATCAGCCACGTGATCATTGTAGGATCAGCGATGTGATCAGTGCATGATCAGCCCCTTGATCAATGCATGATCATCGAAATGATCAGTGCATGATCAGCCACGTGATCAGTGCATGATTGCCATGTGATCAGTGCA